>NC_141545.1:16185602-16485602 GCF_021556685.1 Rattus norvegicus
GACAGAGGCATGGGGTGGGGGAGGCTGCAAGAGGGGGGACAATGGCCTCCTAGCATGTGATGGATAGGAGGTGGAGAGGGGCTCAGGGGCTCAGTAAGGATGCAGATATGAAGAATCATTTTGTGCTTTCAAACAGAAGCAAGGCTAGAGCATGGCTGAGGCCAACTGGTCCCCAACACGCCCTCTCAATCAACCTGCTAGGACAGAGCCTAGCCACAACAGAGGCCAGAGTCTTGCACTTGACATTTGCAGGGGCTGGTGCTGGGGCTCAGTGGGGGAGGACCTGCCTAGCAAGTCTTAGGTTCTGGGTTCAATCCCAAATCCAAACCACCAGAGACAAAGTAAACTCGATGATTCATTACAATGTCAACAGCAGGCAGGCAGTCACTCCTCCAGTTCCTAGCAGAGCTGTGCAGACAGACAAGACAACCTGTGTGAGCTCCCGAGACTGACTGCAGACAGCTGCTTCTCTCTCATCTCAACGGTCCAGACTAGGAATGTCTCCTAACCATCCAAGGGAGGCAGCAGGCTACAGCACGCAGGATACAGCATGCAGGCTACAGCACGCAGGCTACAGCACGTAGGCTACTGCATACAGACTAATGCACACAGGCTACTGCACACAGACTACTGAAGGCTACTGCACACAGGGTACAGCACGCAGGGTACAGCACGCAGGCTACAGCACACAGGCTACTGCATGCAGGCTACTGCACGCAGGCTACTGCATGCAGGGTACTGCACACAGGCTACTGCATACAGGCCACTGCATACAGGCTATAGCACGCAGGCTACTGCACACAGGCTACAGCACCCAGGCTACTGCATACAGGCTACTGCATACAGGTTACTGCATGCATGCTACAGCACACAGGCTACTGCACGGAGGCTACTGCATACAGGCTACTGCATACAGGCTACTGCACGCAGGCTACTGCATGCAGGCTACTGCATACAGGCTACAGCACACAGGGTATGGCACACAGGGTACAGCACAGACAGCTGAGAGCTGAGCACGGCTCACTACTACCCCTCATCTAGTTTGTGTTGTATGTGCAGAGGACAACACTTGGAACTAAGTTCTCTCCCTTCACTGTGGAGGTTCTGGAGAGCATGCTCAGTTGGTTAGGATGGCAGTAAGCACCTTTGTCCACTGAGCCCACTTGCTGGCATGTTACCAACACTCTTGCCTCAGCCTCCCAGGTACTGGGACCACAGGCCCGTGCCACCATGCCCAGTGTGAACCTACCTCCTACACACACTGGCAGACTACTCAGCCAGCCAGGCCTCCTCTGACAAGAACCACCCTCCTCCCGAATGCTGGGCAAAGGCACCTTGCAGAGCACAAGGGTAAAGAGGTGGCAGCTCAGCTTTTGTTGTTTATTGAGATGGGGTCATCACACTGCAGTGAGGACTCTGGAATTTTGGTTTCTTTACGAAACACAGAATGCCGTTTTCGTTTTAATTCCAGTACAGGATATGGGGCTGCTTCGGGCTGATCACAGCAGCTGTTTTGCCTCGTGCTCTAGCAGAGGTGTGGTTTTGCCAACTGCAGACAGTTTCTGCGACTGTATGAATTTGGAATTCTGGGAACTCTTCAGAGTATATAAATGCTCGAGCCTCAATAGGTGTGGTCGGTGGTTGTTCAGGGTCGGTTGGTTGTGGCTTAGGAGTTGTTGCTCAAAGAAGAGACAAGAAGATAGAGATCCTTGAATCTAATCTCTCTCTCCCCCCCTCTCTCCCTTCTTTCTCTCCTACCTAGTGATAGCGGGTGAAATGGGGGATGATAAAGGGTGGGGAAAAGAACTCACGGAGTAGAAAAGACTGGCCACAGGGTGCAACCTTGGCTGGCCTTGAATTCAGAGATTCACACCTATCTCTGCCTCTCTGCATGGTGGGATTAAAGGCCGTGATCACACCCAGCCACCTCCCTCTCGGTCACAAACTGAAAATGAGACCTTAGCAGCTGGGAAGGCACAGGCTTCCTTCCTACCGCTCTCATTCCGTCAGAGACACTGGGCCTGCAGCACAAGGGGCTTTTGTAGGAAAACGACATGGAGTGAAGCACCTTGGCCAGCCAATTTTCTACAGAAGCCCAGTGCCCTGACTCCAGGCTGAGGTGACTGAGGGTACTTACGTGATGCTGTTCTGGTGCAGTGTTTCCAAGGCTGTGTTGCGGTCCTCGGTAGTGGCCCTCTTATCCATGTTACGGAAGCGTTCCATAGCAGACATGTTGCGCTGGATGCTCTGTTTTGGGACGTCTAGCTTGGACACAAAGGTCAAACAGCCACGGTCATCGTAGTTAAAGAGCATCGGGCAGCAGTCATGGCCCTGAAATGGGAGATCGGTCAGCACTAGGGCTCCCTGCCTACCTTCCACCCCAGTAGCGTGCTCACAGTCGTGGCCTCCCAGTCTCTTTCAGCGAAAGGACGTGCTCCTGTGCCTGCCACAGAGCACGCATTGTTTCTGGCTCGGAGCTGCACGTGGCACACTGTGAGGATGGCAGATACTTACGGCAGCCACAACGCTGTTCTCTGAGACAAATGACACACTGAGCAGCGGCAGGAACTCCGTTCTCAGAGTTGAAACCCTGAACACAAGAACACTTGTTACCCTAGGGGAGCCACCGCCCACGCTCCTTCACAGACAGAGGACAACAAAAGCCCCATTCTCAGAGTGGTTTCTGCACTGTTAGCTAAACTCCTCTAAATAGAGTTCCCTGACCTCTCCTCATAGGAATCTCAAGCATAGGTGACCCCAAAGTGACCTTCGGAAAATGAAGCCTTTTAGTTGGGGGCATAATATGTGCACGGCTCTGGCTGACCCCTAGCACCCTCTACCAATCAGTCAAGTATAGCCCGGGCCCTGCTCCTTGCTAAAGGGTCTCTAGTCATGGACCACAAGGAGTCCGTCCTTTCTGCCTTTGTCCCAGTGCGGGGGCTCTGCTCCTCTTGGCCTCTCAAGTTCTTACATCTTGGCTCTGACCGCTGTCTTGGCCTTCGATGGCTTCTCCCCCCTTACCTGCCACAGCTCTTGCTATCACCACTGCTGGTGAGAGCACCAGTGCTGGCCCCAGAGTCACTTGCTGGCAGTCATGCCCTGTGTGAGCCACTCTGGGATGAACCTTAGTCTCATCCAGTTCACACTCAAATAGGCCTCGTGCATGTCTGTGTATGAGGGTGAGTGCGCGTGTGTTTATAAACAGAAGCGTGTAACTAGTCACGGCAGAAAAACACCTAATGATAAGTTAAGAGCACCCCACTTTATGGGAAGACCATGTAATTTCTTACTGTGCATGTGTGCCCGCCCATATCCGTGCCAGTGGAGGCCAGAGGAAGATTCAGGTGTACCGTGCTAGCACTCTCACTCTGGCTACTCCCTCAGAACAATGAACCAGAAGCTCAATGTTTTGGCTACACATGCTGGCCAGCAAGCTCCCAGGTCTGCCTGCCTCTACCCCTCTATTCTGTGGTCACAGGCACATGGCCATGCCTGAATTTCACGTGTGTGCTGGAGATTTAAACTCAGGTCATATAAAACAACTCTTACCCACTGAGCCCTCTCCCCAGACTACAGGATACATTATTGAAAGCCAATTGCTGCAGACAGATGGACACACCTAGAATACAGCATTCAGGAGGCAGAGGCAGCTGGACCTTGCGTTCCAGCCCTGTCTGAACCTCACAGTGAGCTTGAGGACAGCCTGGGCTCAGAGACTCTGTCTCAAAACACATACACATACCTCACAAAAATAGCTAAGTGCTTGTGTCTCAGAGGCCCCTTAATCAGGTGGCTCCCGAATTAAAGGACAAACACATTATTTGAAACATATGCTGTGGTACAGTTATGCTAGAGAAGGTGAGGGGTGGAGTGGACCAGGCTGGAAAAGCCTGCTAGTCAATGAGTGCAGAGAGACACACCACTAACAAGGGCTGGGAACCATAAGTGCTACGACAGCCAGCACAGAGCCAGCCCTGCATTAACTACAGCCAACAATAACAAGGGAGATCAACGCGTGACGTGTAGGACACAGACCTACTCTGCTAAAAGCACAAAGATTAAATGCACATACATGTGGTGAGCATACCTGTGTGTGTGTCTACCATTGCATGTGTGGGGTCAGTCCTCTTCTCTACAAAGTAGACTCCAGGATCAGACGCCTTCACCCAGTGAGCCATCCCCTCAGTTTCACGTTTTTGGTGTTTTAAAGATGGCCTCACAACTCATGACCTCCCCTGTCTAGGCTTCCTGAATATTGGAATTGCAGGTTTGCACCACCATTCCTGGCTTATGAAACATTTATCTGGGAGGCTGAGGCAGGAGGGTCATAAGCTTGACACCAGCCCAGGTAACAGAGGAGTTCCAGATCATATTTTTAACATGGGTGACCTTATACAAAAGAACTCCCACAGTAAATTCAGCTTAGGAGAGAAGACCTCACCTCTGCAATGCCTTGGCCTATGCCTCTCTCTGATGGTTTCCATACACAGAGTGGTCAGGCTGGAGACTGTCACCACAAGCTTCTCTTGGCTGCTTGTGGGGAAGGGCTCCCAGCGAAGTACAAAGGTTCCTAAGAGGAGGGCTCTACATTTCTTCCTTTGCTACTGAGCACACTTTATACCCTCACATCTGATAAAGTTCTTCCAGGCTGAGCTGGCCACACCCTCACAAACAAGTCATCGTAATTCCGGTTCTCCAAGTAGCATGAAGGTGGCATTGTTCTGTGAGAGCATGGAGTAAGAATGGACCTCTTCTTCTTTCTACTCTTTTGGGTGGTGTTAGAAAAAGGAACTGAAGGGGTTGGGGATTTAGCTCAGTGGTAGAGTGCTTGCCTAGGAAGCGCAAGGCCCTGGGTTCGGTCCCCAGCTCCGAAAAAAAAAGAACCAAAAAAAAAAAAAAAAAAGAAAGAAAGAAAGAAAGAAAGAAAAAGGAACTGAAGGTGTGTGCATGCTAGGCAGGTGCAAGAGTCCTGGTTTTCTGACGGGATTTTGTATGTAGCCCAGGCTGGCCTTGAACTCATAAAACTCCTGCTTCTATCTCCTGAGTGCTAGAAGGTAAGTATGAGCAACCATGACTCGGTCATATTTCCCTTGGTTGCTGGGTAACAATGGCATAAGCAAACAGCCAGACTTATGCAATGCTATCCTCCAAGTTTGACAGACATCATCCTATTCAGAGCAGCTGTGACTGTTTTCCAGAGACTCTCAGAGTGGGCCTTCTGTCTACTGGCACTGCCTCATAGGTTGGGGTAGGGTCACTGGACCCTCATCTGGGATCCCAACTGCTCTCTCCTATGCCTTGCAGCTAGCTGTATACAATTCTGCACTAACTTCAGGTGATCTATGGGGAGGCTACCATGTATAGAGTGCAGATGGCTAGCTGAAGTAAAGTGATCCCATCTATGCCTCTCTAGACAAGTCATTGTCCATCCCAGGTGAGGTTTAGTGGTGCTGTGTCTGCTTTGGGGTCACCCATGCTCCTGTGAGCAGCCTCTGACCTGTGCTGTGTTCGTGAGCCCAGTGAGCTCACTGGTTGGGAAGTTGGCCTTTGGTGGAATTCTCCTTTGGTTGGCACTGCATCAAGTGAAAGAGTTTGTTCACATCTCCCAGGGAGAGGCTCTCAGACAGACACAGAATAACCTGGCAATTCTGAAGGGACTCTTGATAGCAACACACTGGGAAGGCCTTGGAAGGGACACTACCAGTAGTGCCACCAAGAAGTGTTTCTGGAAGGAAGTCCCAACTCTTTAAAGTCATTAACAGGTACTTGGTCCCTGCTTGTAACTTTAAAGGCAGCTGCAGTTGTTGGGGTGTTTGCAAGATACCAGGGCAGGTAGCCTCAGTGTGGTGCTGAACCCTCCCACACACACCCACCGTCACCTGCCAGGAAGATACTCACTGCACACTTTTTGAGGCATCAGCGACAGACACTGTGCTGTCGTGGCTGACCCAGGCCAGCCGGCTCCCACTGGCAGAGAAGCTGACCCCGTGCACCCAGCCACCAGTGCCACTGCCACCAAACTCAGACATCAGCTGACCAAAAGGCATCTTGCTGCCCCAGGGCGTGCTGGCTGGCTTCTCATCCACCTCTTTGATGTAGGCCGAAAATACTCTGTTGTTCAAACATGAAAAAGAAGAAAAAAGCAAATGAGAATATATGAGTATAGAAAAAGGTGCTGGCAGCTGCCGGAAGACAATCCAGAACAAAGGAGTCAGCTTGAGAACGAGACACGATGGGCAAGGCCAATGCCCAGCAGTGGCAGACACAGGGGTGGTGAGGGTCTTCTAACCACAGGTGAAGAGGCGCTGCGGTCACCCCACGTCAGACTGCATTCTTCCTACCAGAGCAGCATCCTCAGCATGGCTCCAAGGAGCCCAGTCAGTAACAGGCGGGAAACGGCCCATACCCCACGCAAGCCAGCACCAAGTCACTGAAAGGCAGAGGAGCTGGGAAGCTGAGCAACTCGCACTTTAATCTCAGTGCTCAGGAGGCAGAAGCAAGAAGGCTCAGTGAGTGCAAGGCCAGCCAGTCAGGGCTACACAGTGGGACAGTGTCTCCCAAAGAAGGGGGAGTGGTGTGTGTTGGGGAGCCAAGGAGATGGCCAATCAGTGAAGTGCTTGCTGACCTAAGTTCAGATCCTCATCACCGACATAAAAGCGGGGCATGGCAGCACCCATAAAGAACCAAGCACCGAGTAGGGCAGAGGGAGACGCCCGGGCTCGCTGGCCAGGCAGTGTAGCTGAAATAGCAAACACCAGGTTTGGTGAGAGACTCTCTCAAAAAACAAGGTGGGAGAGAAGAGGACAGTATCTGAAGCCAGCTCTGGTCTCCACACCCCCACATGTATACACAACACAGAGACAGACAAAGCGGGGTGTAATACGCCCAGACTCAGGAAGGGAGGGGCAAGAAACTGCTGGACTCTGCCTACCTGCGGCTTCTTACTCCTCTCCTCTTTACAAACACTCGAACCTATGTGGTGCTCACCCATAACTACAGCCCCCTGGAGGCTAAGACAGGAACAGCAGAAGTACAAGGTAGTCCAGCTAGGGGGAGGACTAGGAGGAAATTGAACCTCCCTCCAGTCTCCTTAAAAGTACTCCGCTGGGTGGCTATGGCTCACACCTTCAATCCCAGCACTTGAGTGGCCAAGGCAGGCAGATCTCTGAGTTTAAGGCCAGTCTGGTCTACAGAACAAGTTCCATGACAGCTAGGGCTCCAGAGAAAAACCCTGTCTCAACAAACAAACAAACAAACAAACAAACCCCCAATTCCTCTGGCTCCCTAAACCCAAACTAGAGTGGCAGAGGAGACTCTGGAAGGCTAAGGCATCAGGAAGGAGAGCCGTGAGCTCACTCCGCTCTTTCTCTTCTCCCCTCCCCTCCCCTCTCTCTCTCCCCCCTCTCCTCTCTTCTCTCCCTTTCCCTCTTTCCCCTGCGGGGCTGGGCACCTGCCCACGTATCCTCTTCCCCTCTGCCCTTCCTCCTCCTCCGCCTTAGTCTTCTACTTGCAATGCAGACTAAGAGAAACGAAGCCTAGGCTTCAGGACATACCAGGCAAGTGCTCTTCCACTGAGCCACTGCTCTGCTCTGCTCTGTAGTTAAATCTAAAGATGACTCTCTGGTCAAGTTTAAAAACGCTCACATAGGCCTGTGGCTCTCACCGTTCCTAACACGGCAATCCTATAATACAGCTCCTCGTGTTGTGGTGACCCATCCCTCAATCATAAAATTGTTTTTGTTGTTACTTCATAACTGTCAATTTACTACTGTTATAATAATTAAACCTGTGTTATCCAGTGGTCTTAGGTGACCCCTGTGGAAGGGGTCACAATCCACAGGCTGAGAAACCCTGACATAGGTACTGAACTCTGCCACCAAAAATCAACACAAACCAGTAATGTTTTGTTTTTCTTTTCTAAGGGGAAAAATCCATGGTGAACAACTTTTAAAAAGCATTCTGTGGTATGATTCTCAAAGCTCTTAGCAGTATGGCTGATTTCCTCTAGCCTTTGTCTAATGACAGATAAAGCCACTTAACTGAAAAGGTGCAGTAACAGCTCTCAGTACGCTGTTCAGTGACATTTCGTTATGTCAGGTTCATTCTGTTGGATGCAGTCTGTGGCCTGGGATTCCTAATGAGGAACTAAAACTGTAGTCAAGAAAGACAGGTTGGGGCTGGAGGGATGGCTCAGTGGTTAAGAGCACTGACTGTTCTTCTAGAGGTCCTGAGTTCAATTCCCAGCACCCACATGGTGGCTCACAACCATCTGTAATGGGATCTAGTGTCCTCTTCTGGTGTGTGGTATGGTGTATACTCACATACATAAGATAAAAAAATAAATAAATCTTAAAAAAAGAAAGAAAGGAAAACAGGCTGGCAGGCATGAAGATGCACAATTGTAATTCCAGCACAAGAGGAAGCTGAGGGAGGGTGGTGAGTTCTAGTCCAACCTGGGCTACATGTTTCAAACCAAACAGGACTGACGAGACGGCCCAGTGGTTAACAGCACTGCTGCTCTTGCAGGGGACTGGAGTTGGGTTCCCAGCACCAGGTGGCTCCCAACCATCTATAACTCTAGCTCCTGGGGACTTCTTGTCCTCTTCTGGCCTTTGCCAGGCACATATACACACATGCGTACAGGTAAAAAAATCTATTTTTAAAAACTGAGAAAGAGACTGAAAGGGAGCATGAGTTAATACTGAACTTTAAACTACTGATACTCTACCTAAAGAACACTCACTGTGCCCGCCAGTCTGCTGTGCCCACCAGCCTGCTGTGGCTGCTGACCTGCTGTGCCCACTGACCTAGTCCACTGTATCTGTTATTCCTTGATCTTTTAATCACTGTGCACCAGCTCACTCTCTCAGTACCACTATCCTCTACCACCACCCCCATGGGGTCTCATGTAGCCTAGGGAGGCCTCAAACTCACTATGTAATTGCGGATGATCATGAACTTCTGACTTGCTTGCCTCTCCATCCAGAGTGCTGGGGTTACGGGCATGTACAACCAGGCCTGGCTTATGCAGGGCTGGGGGATGGAAGCCAGGGTATTGTACTAGGTAGCCAAGTGCTCCACCATTGAGCCCCATTTCCAGCCCCAACTCCTTTTCTAGACCTAAGTTCCTTCATCTCTCAGTCCCTACTGTGCTATTATAGACTTTGCACAAAAGGAAGCCCATGGACGCCGTGGAGGCTGACAACAGGCAGCCCAGGGTGCTCAGTATTTCTTTTATCCCCACCTGCATTTGAAGTCACAGGAGCCTGCAGCCAGCAAAACGTTGTTGGGATGCCAGTCCAGGCTGAGGACTGTGGAGCGGATCGGCTTCTTAATGTGCTTGCTGACCCACCTAGGAAAGGAGAAAACCAATGCACACTGTTCTCATAAACAAAAATGGTGACGTTCTCCACGGCACCCCAATAAACCCACTTCCAATCCAACGGCTGAACCGGACTTTTATAACCATCATTTAAATTCTGGAATGCACGAGAAATGTTTGCTACATTACTGAAGTCAGTCCTCTAAGTGCCATGATTTTTACTGTTGTAGTGATGTCCTCTGACTTACACCTGAGTACCTTTTCATGGCTCCTGCTGAAGGGTGGCCCACCGGCTTGCTTTTCGTTAGAGAAGTTCCCTATACATAGTTCAGGCTGGCCTTAGCCTCGCTGCTCATACCTCAGACTGGTCTGCAACTCCTGAGTGCTGGGATTACATGTGTGTGCAGCACCCCTGGCCGGCTGACTGCCTACAGCTGGGCAACGTCACCCATACACAGCTTCTTTTCAAACTACATCTGAGACCACAGTCGGGTCTAATTTACCTATAAAGGGGACGGTCTACCACAAACAGCAAACGGTTACTGTGGCTGAAGGTTTCCTATATAAGTTAACAAAAGTGGGGAGCGGGAAAAGGGAGGACGGAAATGAAGGGACTGAAGGCAGAAAGGGAAGGGGAGGAAAAGGGAAGGGGGAGGAAAAGGGAAGGACAAAATGAAGTAGGGGAGTAAGGAAGGGGAGGAAAGGTTTAAAAAAAATAAAGGTGTGGGAACGAGTCATGTGCACAGGAGAAGCAACAGTTATTCAGGGAGAGGAACTGAGAGGGAGAAACCCTCTCCAGCCCAGGAAGGGCCGCTGCGGTGAACATGGAGTCTCAACAGGTCCCAAGAGCACAGCATCCAAGCATGGAGTATACAAAGCGGAATGAGGGCACATGCAACATTGCTCACCAGTCATTTTCAGACTCAAAGTAGCAGACAGAGATGAGCCGGGCTCCGCTCCCCACAGCAAACTTGTTCTCGAGTGGAGACCACTTCACGAAAGTGGCTGCACGGTTAATCCTCAGGATCACCAGGGTCGGCTTCCAGATGCCATCTTTCTGACTCCAGACATAGGCGTTGCGGTCCGCCCCACAAGTGACAATACGGTCGCTCTTAGGAGCCCAGTCAATACCTGCAAGTGAGGCACAGGTCACTTGCTGCGCCTGGCCAGTGACAAGGGACTGGGCTATTGGCAGGTGACAGCTGGGCATGGGGTAGCCGTGGGCTTGGTGGTCTCCCCACCCTTCTCCTATCTATGGTTATCATCTCATATAAAACCAAGGCTGTTTCTCTCCCAAGGACACGGGAGGACAGGGGATCCTGACAAAGCCAGGTAGAACAGAACTAGGAGTTTATGTTTTCTTTTAGGACAGGGTGTCAAGAAGCCCAGGTTGGCCTTGAATTCCCAATGGAGCTGAGAATACTCTTAAACTCCTGATCCTTCTGCTTCTACCTCCTAGTGTTGGTATTACACACACCATCATGCCTAGCACGCACACATGCACACAGACAGACAGACAGACACACACACACACACTCATGTAAGATTTCTATAATGAAATGGTTTGGGGCTTGCTTTGTTTTTGCCTGTGTTACACACATTCACATGTGCCTCTGGAGCTCTGAAATTGTTATCAAGTGTCTTTCCCGATCATTCCCCACCTTTATTCATTGAGGCAGGATCTCCGTGAACTCAGAGCTTGTCCTTTCCTGCTACTCTAGCTACCTAGCTTGTCTGGGCATCCCTGACTGTCCCTTAGAGAGCTAGGATTCAGTTCAGCAGTCCACCCAGCATTTCTGTGGGTTCCGGGGGTCTGAGCTCCAGCCCTCAAGCTTACACAGCCAAGCACTTTATCCACTGAGCTGTCCTCTCAGTGTAGGAAAATATTTTAAAGAGGTAGCTGAACATCAGGCAAGTGGTGCAGGCCTTTAATCTCAGCACTTGGAGGCAGAGGCAGGTGGATCTCTGAGTTCCAGACCAGCACTATCTACAGAGCGAGTTCTCAGACAGTCAGGGCAAGAGAAACCCTGTGTAGACAAAAAAAAAAAAAAAAAAAAAAAAGAGGACCAAAGAGATGGCTCAGTGGTTAGGAGCACTGACTGCTCTTCCAGAGGTCCTGAGTTCAATTCCCAGCAACCACATGGTGGCTCATAATCATCTGTAATGAGATCTGATGCCCTCTACTGGTGTATCTGACGACAGCTACAGTGTACTCATATACATAAAAATTTAAAAAACTTTAAAAAAAAAAAAAAAAGGAAAAAGAAATAGCAGCCATGTGTGGTGGCTCAGGGCTTTAATCCCAACACACAGAACACAGAGACAGGCAGATCTCTCAGGGATTTAATCCCAACACACAGGACACAGAGACAGGCAGATCTCTATGAATTCAAGCCAACTTGGTCTACATAGGGAGTTCCAGGCCATCCAGGCCGTGAGACCATGTCAACAAAAAAGGGGGAGAGGAGTTAGTGATGACAAGTAGCTCTGCCACAGGCCACACTCTGTGAGGAAACGCTGATAGTCTCTTCTAGAGTTTGTCAGATCCTGCCCCTCACAGTTACAGTCTGGGAGAACACCGTTGAGCCTGGGTCTGAGAGAGGGATAATTAACTTTTCTAGGTTCTTCAGATCTAACAGATGCCATCAGAAAATGGATCCAAATACAAAGGACCCCAAGAAATGTAGGGAGAAAAGTTATGAGTATTTTACAATTTTGGCTCTTTGGGGGAAGGAGGGAAGGGTCCTTCCATTTTAGTCTCTTCTCATTTAAAAATATTTCCTAATGCCAAAATTCAAACTAAGTTGAATGTCCTTATTCATAGGCATGAGGCCAAATCTGTAGGAACAAGGTCCTGGCAGGCAGAGCAGCACTGCTGGTGTTGATGCCACATGATGCTCTAGAGCTCAGAAGCACAGCATGCAAACCGCCTGGTAAAGCAGGGAGTGTTGTTAGGAGCCACGATGGAGGTCCTGGGATGCTGGACAACTCTGTGCTCATGCGGGTGTCAACCTCGGGTGTCTTCCTCTACTGCTCTTCCCGCCCTTTTGAAACAGGACTTCTCCCTGCATCTGAAGCCACTGTTTCAGCTAGACTGGCTAGCCAGCTACCCCACCACCTAAGACCCAAGATTCTGTGTATGTTCAGCCATGCCTGGCTTTTGGGGATTTGAACTCATGTGTTCATGCTTTCAAGGCAGGCACTTTATCTACTGGGCCATTTCTCCCCACCCCAGTACTGGACAACTTCAAAGGATACAGAAGGTCAAACTCATGCTACGTTGGTTTTTGTTTGCTGATTTCTGATCTAGGCAAGAATATCTTTAGGATAATCAGTATGACAGTCTTTTGTAGCCCAGGCTGGCCGCAAACTTCCTTATGTAGCTGAGGATGACCCTGAAATCCTAATCCGCTTTTCTCCACCTCCCCGAGACAATGACCAAGTAGAAGATCGATCTATAAGCAGTGAGTGGTTCAGTGGTTTCCAGACACTTTCACACTTGACAGCCAGCACTGAAATCAGCACATGAATGTCTGAGCGCCCGCATACACATTCAACAAGCATGGATGGGGTCTTCTAGAGAAGCAGAAAAGACCCCAGACAACAGGACTTCACTCCCTTTCTTACTCCTGTATATCTTTTTTTTTTTTTTTTTTAAAGATTTTATTTATTTCATGTATGTGAGCACACTGTAGCTGTCTTCAGATACACCAGAAGAGGGCATCAGATCCCATTACAGATGGTTGTGAGCCACCATGTGGTTGCTGGGAATTGAACTCAGGACCTCTGGAAGAGCAGTCAGTGCTCTTTTTTTTTTTTTTTTAAAACATCTTTATTTATTATATACATTGTAGCTATCTTCAGACACACCAGAAAAGGGCATCAGATCTCATTACAGATGGTTGCAAGCCACCATGTGGTTGCTGGGATTTGAACTCAGGACCTTTGGAAGAGCAGTCGGTGCTCTTAACCACTGAGCCATCTCTCCAGCCCTTTTTTTTTTTTTTTTTTTTTTAAAACACAGTCAGTGCTCTTAACCGCTGAGCCATCTCTCCAGCCCTCCTGTATATCTTTTAAGCGTTCTGGCATAGAAACCAAGATGGTCTCCTGATTCAGGAGACTCTGCTAACTGTCTGAAAGGTAGTCTGACAAGGTGCTGGTCATGTCACTCCTGCTTTAGTGTTAACAACTCCTATCCGGAGTATGAGCACGTGGGCTTGTACATGTCCACGGTGCACATGCGGAGTCACATGACGGCTGGTGGGAGTGAGTCTTCTTCTTCCTTGTGAGTCTCAAGAACTGAACTTAGGTCACCGAGCTTGGTAGCACATGCTTTTACCCACCGAGGCACCTACCTCCCTGGCCTCATGCAAAAGCCACTCTGGCTCCTAAAACAACACACAGGAAGATAATGTCCCACGGCGAAGACAGCCAGCCGCACATTTCCTCAGTGCTCACTCTTCGCAGGGTCTAGCTCTGGCTTTCCTGGCTCATCCCAGCCGTAGAGCAAGCTCAGTGCCCTCCACAGACAACCAGAGTGCTGTGTGCCACTGGGCCCCAAGAAGTATGTGACCACGTTACTGTTTTCCCTCAGATTTTCTCTAAAGAGAAATGCAGCCTGATGACTGAATTCTACGACTTGTGAGGCAGGAGCAAGCAGATCTCTGTGGGTTCAAAGCCAGCCTGGTCTACAAATAGTGAGTTCCAAGATAGCCAGGGTTACATAAAGAGACCTTGTCTCAAAAAACCTGAAGAAAAAAAGAAAAGAAGAACGAAGGGGTTGGGGATTTTGCTAGGCAAGCGCAAGGCCCTGGGTCCTCAGCTCCAGAGAAAAAAGAGAAAAGAAGAAAGGAGGAAAGAAAGCAAAGAGAAGACTCAGTAAGTCCTACGGCACTCGGAATGTGAGGTGTGATGAGGCGCTTTACTTACTGAGGAAGGTGCTCTGTGTGGAAAGAGCACACTGAGCCTGCAGCTGCCTTACCTGTGATGTGTCCGTTATGTTCCTTCAGCTCGTGAGCTTTCGTCCACTGACTCCCATTCTTCTTGTAGATGTGCACTTCATGATTATTGGGGCTCAGTGCGATCTCTGAGGAAGGCAGGCAGCACAACTGTTAACAGCGTGCCATCCCTGATGTTACTTGCAGCTCTGGAGTTTGAGAATTGTAACTGCTGGCTATAGCTCAGCTGGTAATATGCTGGCCACGTAAATAGGAGGACCTGAGTGGAACCCCCCAAACCCATGTAAACTCCGGCGTGGCGGCATATGCCCATAACCTCAGCACTGGGGTGGGGTGGGGCCAAGATGGAGGACACCTGCAGCTCACTGGCCACTGGCAGAGCAGCCTAGCCAAACTGAAATATTCCAAGCTCACTGAGAGGCCCTGTCTCAAATAATTAAGGAAGACACTTGACATGGCTCTCTGGCCTCTATACAAGCCCATTCCACAGAGAAGCATCAGGAAATTCAAAGCACACTTACGGGTCCGATCCCTGTTCCAGGCATGGCAGGTGATTGGCTCTAGCAGAAACTGATGCAGAGACATGATTCCTATGTGTTTTCACAGGTCAGAAAGCTGTAACGAGCAATAGGAAAGAAAACACTCAAAATGTCACGCACTAAGAGTTCAAGTTATCAGAAGGACTCGCCTATTTGGGGATAAACACAACATTGATCTCCCAGTAAGAAGACTCACTTGCAATACAAAAATCAATTCCGTGGGGTTGGGGATTTAGCTCAGTGGTAGAGCGCTTGCCTAGCAAGCGCAAGGCCCTGGGTTTGGTCCCCCGCTCCGAAAAAAGAAAAAGAAAAAGAAAAAAAAACAAAACAAAAAACAATTCCGTAACAAGGACTAGAGCACAGTAACCACCAGTATGGAATCTACTCTGAAGGGTCACCAACTGACTCTCAAATCACAGACTGATGGAGTAGGTATTCAGCCTCAAACTACAACTCCACACAGGACTTGCTAAGTTATGAGAAGGAAAACATGCTTTCACTATAAAGAAGTCTGATAGGCATCACCTTGACCAAGTAACCAAACCTGTAGCTACAAACGGGAGCAGAGAGATCTAAACCCACAGTCCCAGGGGGACGTGACCAGCATATCATAATTTGAAAACAATGATTTAATTCATCATCCGCAGCAGGATACTTGTAAAAACAAAACGGAAACTCAAGGCGGGAAGACCTGGGGATACAGCTCAATGGGAGAGTGCTTGCCAGCATGTGGAAGGCCCCAGGTTAATCCCCACTGAAGAGAGGATGAAGAGGTGGCCCAGCAGTTAGTGCTACCACAGAGGACCTGGGTAAGTCTTGGCACCCACAGTGACTGTCACAGCCACTGTAACTCCAGCCCCACAGCACCTGCACTCACAAGGACACGCCCCAGGACATTCCTACAGGTCACTTTAGAATAAAAGTCAATCTGACCAAGTGCATCTCAGCACTCAATAGGCAGAGGCCAGAGGAACTCTGGGAGAGTTCCAGGTCATCCTGGACTATGGAGTAGACTCTGCCTTGAAAGAAAGTCAGTTAGTCAGTCAGTCTAACAGGAAGTTATAGGCCATCCTAGATAAACCTTGGAAGATGATCAACCCAGTTATGAAGCACACCTGCCAAACATATTTACTCTAAATGCAATCGAGGCCTGGATCTCCCTTTCAGCTTACAGGAGGTAAAGCAGAAAGCAACACCAGAAGTCGACACTGATGTCGCTCCTCAGATATGCTGAGCGGTTAAAGCACTTGCTGTGCAAGCCAGATGGCCTGAGCTCTGGTCCCCCAGACCCTGAGGACAGCTGGAAACAGCAGCGAGAGCCTCTGTGGTCCCAGTGATCCTACAGGGAGCTAGAAGGTGGAGACAGGAGACCCTCAGGAGGGCCTCAGGGCACACTGTAGTGTGCAACGGAAGGGTCTCTGTTTCAAACAAGGTAGAAGGTGAGGACTGACACGGGAGGGAGGCGTCCTTTGACATCTGCACATGCCACGGCCCATTCCCATGGACGCACACCACAAACACACAGTTCTCATGTGAGCACAAGCACACACATAAACACACCTCACACACTTGCTCATTCTCTGTCTCTCTCGAAAAGCCCAGAGGTGCCCTCTAGAAAACAGCTTGCCTGGACTTCTTTAAAAGGCAGTATGGATAGGTATGGCAGCAAACAGCTTAGATCCCAGCACTTGGGAGGTAGAGGGAAGAATCTGTTCTAGATTTCAAAAGAGCTAAGAAAATCAAATTTCATAAAAGATGGTTGATTCTAATTAGTATGTTTAAAAATAACCATAAAAGACATGTGTTGTATAACAAATTTGAATTTGATTATTATATAAGAGCATGAAATTATCTTCATCCTAGCTATGATAATGGTTTGCCTTAGGTAAGAACAAGTCTTAGCCGTTAGGGGAAAAGTGATGATCTGTTTGGGATAAATGTCCTTTCTTCTCACTTACAGCCTTGGCCGCCTGGAACTTACTATGTGGACCAGGCTGGCTCAAACAGAGATCCACCTGCCCTTGCCTACTGAATGCTGTAATTAATGTCTTTTCCTTTGAGACAGTCTTTATATGTAGCCCAGGCTGGTTTCCAATTAACAATACTTCTGCCTTAGCGTCCTGACCGCAGGCCATGTGTTTCCATGCCCAGTGAGATAGGGATTTGACACTAGCAGAGAATGAATGGAAGAGACATTAGAAAGTTGTGAGGCAAACAACAGGCAAACTCCATAAACAAAAGTGAGTGCCTGTGGCACAGAAAAGAAACACTCTATAAAGGAAGCCATGGTCAAAGAGAAGTAAGTTCAGGGGTCAGCAGCACCTGCTCCTCTCCTAGAGGAGCAGAGTTCAGTTCCCAGCACCAGGTCAAGTAGCTCTGTGTGTTTCCAGCTCCAAAGAGCCTGACAGCTCTCTGCAGGCAACCATACACATGGCAACACACACATGGCAACCACACACACGGACACACACATGGCAACCACACAAATGGCAACCACACACATGGCAACACACACATGGCAACCACACACATGGCAGTCACATACAGACACACACATGGCAACCACACACATGGCAACCACACACATGGCAACCACACACATGGCAACGTACACACACAGATAAACCTTAAAAGAATGGATTGTTACAAATATTACTAACTGTGAACAATGCAGCTTAGACCCCAAAGCTGATGGACTTGCTTTTTAAGGGAACAAAGCTGGTTTGTAAGCTAGTGCCTTGGTTATCCACATGCAAAGAGGACACCTAGTTCATGAAGAGCTGAGAGTCACACCTCCAGATAGACTTCTCATTCTCTCACTCGGGGTTTCTAAGGACGCACTTCCTAAAGAACAGCAGAATTACTTCTACAACTGCATTTCTAATTTTGTTCTTTCAGTCAAGTCTTATAATTGAACATACATTCAGACATGTCCTTCCTTTATAGTCATTTGGCTATTTTAAGCCACAATTTTGTACCAAGCAAAACGAACCTTTATTCATATGGTGATAATTTAAAATCACTAAACAGCAGGTGATATTTAAGCAGTGTTTGAAAATCTTAACAAGGCTCAAAAGGAGAAAGGGGAACACTCTAGGTGATTATGTGAACAATAAGTTTTCTGGGCACTCAGGAGGCAGAGGCAGAAGGATCTCTGTGAGTTCCAGGCCAACCAGGACTATATACAATTAAGAATCTGTCTCAAACATAACCAACGACCAAAAACCCAGGCTTCTGTTGCCGCTGTCCAGCACTGAGGGATGAAAAGGACTGAAAAAGAGGTGACTCCATGGGCTCCTACTCTCTTCGGTTTTCACTTAGCACAGTCTTTTCTTCCTGCCCTGCTGGGGAGCCAACCCGCACACTATGCACACCAGGGCAAGGGCTCCACCAACTCAGCCACGTTCCCAGCCTTCGAGTGGAGTCATTTTACTATCTGGTTAGCCATGGCATCTGGAGACAAGGGGACCTGAGTTTGAATCTTCGTTTTAACACATACATCATGAGACGCTGGGACGTTTTTCATTTCATCTCCAAATGACATTACAAGACAACTGTCAGGAAGGTTAAGTGAGATAGCACATAAAAGCACCCCAGACCGGACCCCAATAAGTTAGTTTTCTGTAAGTCTAGCCTTTAATGGCAGAGCCATCTTGCAAGCCCAGTAAATTAGTCTCTGACACAAAGCTTTGGACCAGCCCTAGAAGGATCCTCTGAACTTGGACACGTCTACCTATGTTGATGTTTTGGCTCCATTCCACTAGAACTTGACAAATTCATGTTAAGTTAGAACTTCCATTCCCTGTTAGGGTCATTTTCAAATCTGTGATTCATCTAGTTACTAATTGCTCTCGTTACCCAACCCAGCGATACCAACAAGAGCTCCAACAAGGTTACCACACCCTACCAATGCTTCATTCTAAATTCCAGCTTCATCAGACCATCTCCACACTTCCTATAGAGAACTTATTTTGACCTAACGCTAGATAATTTAGATCAAAACACTGCCACCCATCCTCCATAGGAGTCTGCAATTTCCAGAAGGATCCCCCAGTTGTGACAGAAGATGAACTGAAGAAGCCCCACGCCCCCAGACAGCACCCCGAACTGATAACTTCTAGAGATCTGAAATCCTAAGGCCTACATGGAAACCAAAAGATTACGTGACACTGATAAGATAGGATGCCAAACTAGGTCATTTCAGAAAACTGGGCAAGGAGGAGATAGGAGCCTCCCAAGTCGCACCACGACAACAGATGGTTTTATACTCAGAGATTCTAAGGTGCAATTTATTAAGTGCTTCCCAAGTTCCCAACAATGTTAAGTATCTGAATGGGGCCAGAAACATAAATAAAACCTAGTCCTCAAGTCCTTCTCCGGAGGAAAGAGCAGAAAGGAAATGAAGGCACTAGTAACGGCTGTTACTTATTTTAGATCAGCTACTCTGGGTTAGGAATTACTGTAAGCAACTCAAGCAAATGAACTCCACATGAACCCAATAAAACCAAGCGGACTAAGAATCTTCTTACTGCAGCTGGGGAAACTGAGGCATCAAGAAACAACCTTTCCAGAGACACCTGACAAATGGCTGAGTCAAATGGGAACTCCGGCGGTTCTACATAAAGGACCCTATGAATCGGAATGAAGAGGAGAGTACAACTTTGACTTGGGGCGGGGGCTGGAGCAAAGGAATCTTAAGGCTACTCGAAAGATGGGTTTTCTCTTGCTGGGGAGGGTTCCCCAATAACTGATGGATCGGAGGCTGCTCTAGGCAACATCCTAGACGTTGAAGAGATGAACAAGCCATCGTGACAAGCCATCGGGGGAGATCGGCCCGTCTAAACTAATTTTACAGATTGTGGTAAACGCTCACAGTAGGGGTGCAAATGGTACTGTGGGGGTGTCGGAGGCCAAGCTGTTCCTTCTCCCATCCGAGACGGAGGGCAGCTGGAAAGTGCTCAGGAACGCTCGGTCTGTGTCTGTGTGTGTTGGGGGGTGGGGTGGGGGTAGGGTGGAGGTGGGGATCAGGGACTCAGGGGTAACCACGAAGAACGGAGATCCCGGCCCCCTCAACTCAAGACCCCGCGCCTAACCGACCTGGGCCCGCCGCCCCCGCGTGCCATAGAACATACAAGAAATGGAGGCGACCCGGACCAGACTCTCGGCCCTGCAGCTCCTTACCTGGGGTAGGGGAGGTCGGGAGGTCCGGAGCGAACGATTCGCGGACTCTGGTCAGTCGACGCGAACAGGCTCCGGCGGGCGCGGACGGAGGAGGGAGGCCTAGAGGGAGCGGCTGACAGATCCCGGAAGTGGTCAGGGCGCCTGCGCAGAGCAGCCTCTTTCGGCTGCCCGCCGGGCGCAGGCGCAGAACATAGCCCTCTTTGGGGTGCTCTGTCTGAATGGCTGCGGTTGCTCAGATGAGGCAGCCGCTAGTCAGCGCTAGGGCGTGCTTATGGAACTGGATAGGAGTCCTGCTCCTTTCTTTAAAGAGACTTAAGCACACACACACACACACACACACACACACACACACACACACACACACACACACACTTCTGAGCCATGGCCCAAGTGTGCAGTGTCATAAAGTGTGCAGTCTCAAGTTTTTTTTTTGTCATAAATCACTGAGACAGGCTCTCTCAGGCTTCCTGGTTCTGAAGAACAATTCCAAAAATTTAAAAAATATTCATGTGGATGTCTGTGTTGGTATGTGCATGTGAGTGCAGGTGCCCCGGAGGCTAGAAGAGAACAACAGATCCTCTTGGAGCTAGAACCGTAAGCTACCCCATGTGGTACCTGAACTCAGGTCCTTGGCAAGAACAGCACAGTCTTTTAAACTGAACTATCTAGCCAGCCCTTGCAACTAGGTTTGTGTTCTTTCCCTTGCAACTACGTATGCACCTTCGTAGAGGGTGGGTCAGGATTGGTAGGTAGACTACTTTCTGCCTGGAGGGCTGTCCGTGCCTTGCACCCTCAGTAGAAAGTCTCATGTCTACCCAAGAGTGCCTTTGACCGCTCCTAGATCAGGAGCACTTGTTTCTACACCCACAGTGACACTGCAAGGAGGTGCAGTGGAAATATGGGAAGAGTGTTTGCTATGTAGATGCAATTTCTTTTTTTTTATTTTTTTTCAGAGCTGGGGACCGAACCCAGGGCCTTGCACTTGCTAGGCAAGCACTCTACCACTGAGCTAAATCCCCAACCCCTTTGGTGAACTTTTATAGTTGCAGGACAAGAGAAAGCCATAAGTCAGTACATATAGCGAAGTTATAGGGAACATCAGGTAGGAGGGCTATAGCAAGAAGAGTCAATCTTTCTTAGGTTTCAACCTAGGTTAGAGTACTCTTAGCTTTAGAGTTGGTGGAAGCTAGGGGTCTGCTCATGCACAGCAGGGGCTTTACACACGTCTGAGAATGTTAGGCTAAGTGTAAAAATAAAGATCATGGCTGGAGGGGTTGGGGATTTAGCTCAGCGGTAGAGCACTTGCCTAGCGAGCGCAAGGCCCTGGGTTCGGTCCCCAGCTCTGAAAAAAAGAAAAAAAAAAAAAAAAGATCATGGCTGGGGATGTAGCTCAGTTGACAGTGCTTACCTAACATCATCCACAACCTTAGCTCCCCAGCCCTGTATAAACCTGAGGCAGTGCCACAAGCCTGTAATTGCAAGCACTTCAGAGGTAGAGAGGAGGAAGACCAGAGCCAGCGTAGGCTACATAGGGGTTTCAGGGCAGCCTAGACTACATGAGATCGTGTCTCAAAAAGGAAAACTCAATGGGCTGGAGAGATGGTTCAGCAGTTAGAGCACTGATCGCTCTTCCAGAGGTCCTGAGTTCAATTCCCAGCAACCACATGGTGGCTCACAACCATCTGTAATGGGATCCAATGCCCTCTTCTAATGTGTCTGAAGACAGCAACAGTATACACACACACACACACACACACACACACACACATATATACATATATATACATACATATATATGTATGTATAAATGGGAGATTCAGAAGGGAAGTCAAGGCTAGCAGATGGCTTCTGAAAGGCCCAAGATGCCCTGAGATGCTTTGGGAATCGATCACATTTGATCTCTTCACACTGCATCCTAGTTGAGCAAGGTCAAGTCGTCCGCAGGACCTTAAATAGAGAAGGGACTTCAGGGAATTTCAGTTCAGAAGCCCTTGGTTGTAAGGCACTGTCTACAGAGGGGAATCTGCAAAACTCCCAGTTTCACACCCATGTGGTGTTACTCACAGTTAAATAGTTCAGTGGTTCACAGAGTCCTCCTGACTTAGAGCTCTCATGTTTTAAGTTTGTCCCACGGCTACAGGTTCTGTCATGGGGGAGCAAAGGAATGGAGTGGGGAGATAACTGCAAATTGAATATCCCTCCTAACTTGACAGAGGAAAAATAGCATTCAGAGAAAGCAAGGGTTCCTTACGGTTGTAGGTTAAGCGAGCCGTTTCCTGCGTGTATACAATTGGTACCCAGAGCCAAAAACAAACAAGGAAAAGCTCAGCAGTGTTTTACTTAGACTACAATGCTTTACAAAAGACAGTTTCTTTTTTTTTTTTTTTTTTTTTTTTTTGAGCTGGGGACCGAACCCAGGGCTTTGCGCTTCCTAGGTAAGCGCTCTACCACTGAGCTAAATCCCCAGCCCCCAAAAGACAGTTTCTTTTTTCAAGAAGTTTAGTCTGGATAGATGAAAATATACTTAAATATACTGTCTACAGTAAATGACGAAGATTAGCCATGTTGGTTTGTTACTTTATCTTGGTTATGAGAAAAATCCATGCAAAACCCACATAGGGAAGGAAGGGTTTATTTTGGCTTCTGGTTTGAAGGGATGCAGTCCCTCACTCCAGGGAAGACATGGCAGACTGGAGGCTGCTGGTTACAGGCATATGTCCTGCACCCAGCCCACAGCTGGAAAGAAAGCAACAAGAAAATAGTGTTTAGAACCCCGACTACGGGATGGTGTCTCCACATTCAGACATGCCCAGATATGTCTGCTAGGTGATTCTAAATCCAGTCAAGTTGGCAAAACAAAACAGCACCCATAAAATAAGAACCATTTAGTAGATAACGTGATTTTTTTTTCCCCTTTGAGACAAAATCTCATTGAGTTTGCCTGTCTAGTCTGGAACTTTCAATGTAGCCCAGGCTGGCCCAGAACTCCCAGAGATCCACCTGATTCTGCCTTCCAAGTGCTGGGGATAAAGCTGCACAGCACCGCAGCCAGCGTTTTCCATCCTTTGCGTCAGTGTTTAGCACATCAGCCTAAATAAAGCCCACAGCTTTCATGTTTCATGGAGGGCAATTGAGGCCATTGAGTTCTCAGGTCTCCACAACTCTCTCTAAGTCAAGCTGCCTTATTCTACAACAGCAGAAACTGCGGAAGTGTTTTGAGACGTGAAGTTCTTGATATAAGGTAGGGAAGCAAGAATAAGCGTCCTGCTCTGGTCTCTCCCAATAGACCATCGTGGCCTGGTATAATCGGTGGACCCAAAGAGAGTAAGTATTGAGTTATTCAGTGCTTGCTTTTTAGACTTCTGCAACAGCGCTGACTTAGTAGCCAAAAGGAGAAGTCTGCCTGTAAATTATTAGTCATCAGGGTAGATGGTGCACTGGCCTCTCGTAGCTTTTACAAAGTACTTGAGATCATTAACTTATAAAGGGAAAAGTTTGGGCTGGAGAGATGGCTAATATGAAAATCACTTGTCGGGGTTGGGGATTTAGCTCAGTGGTAGAGCGCTTGCTTGGGAAGTGCAAGGCCCTGGGTTCGGTCCCCAGCTCCAAAAAAAAAAAAAAAAAAAAAAAAAAAAAAAAAAAAAAAAGAAAAGAAAAAAGAAAAAGAAAAAAGAAAAGAAAATCACTTGTCATACACCTGTGACGACTGGCGTTCAGATCCCCAGAATCCACACGAAGCTGACACAGCAGCCCATATCTATCTGTCTACTGTGTCTGTGGCTCGACGGGCGAGGGACACGGTTAAATCCTAGGAAGCCCACAGGCCAGCTAGCCTGGTGCACACAGGTACAAACAGGAGACCCTACGAGGTATAAGACAAGGACTGACATCCAAGGTTGACCTCTGACCTCCAAAAGCTTACCGTAGTACCTGTGCACCAACATTCTCACACACGAATGTGCGTACACACAGGCACACTGTATACACATACATCATTTGCATGCACGTCATATGAGATTGGGCAGACCCATCGCTTTGGGTCTGTGGCGGACGTGACATGGAGCATGTGGCAAAGCAAAATGCTTGCCTCAAAGGCTGGGGAGCAAACATAAAAAGGTAGAAGAGAGCAGGGTACCACGATGCTCTTCGGAGTTTGTGACCCGATGGGGCAAGCTCTCACTAGGTTCTGACTCCCGAGGGTAGCACAACCTTGCAGTTGTGCTACCTTAGGGACCAAGCCTTCTATACACGGGCCTTTGGGGGATATTCAGCACCCTACTTAAAGCACTGACACTTAGAAATGCAGAATGCTGGGACCAGAAAGATGGCCTAGTGGTTAAGTGTCAACAAGGTGGGCTGCGGGTACCTGGAAGAGGATGGGGGACAAGAGACACGAAGAAGGACACCAAGATAAGAGTCTGATCAAGGCAACAATTTTATTTTTCCCCAAGGCTGAATTTATACCATAACAGGTGTAACAGAGGGAGGGGGAAGTAAGAAACATTTGCACAGGCCAAGGACACAGTATTCGTGTGGTCAGGGAATCGACTGATGTTGACAGGATGTCAGAAAGGTCACAGGTTTGTCATATCTATTAGCAGGATGTTGGTTTTTCAGAAAGGTTACAGGTCATCACATTGGGCATCTTGACATCAGATGTATTTCTCAGCAAGGTCAGAGCTTTATCATATCATCCTGACCACCAGATTTGTATTAGTCTTCTGCAGCTGGCTGGGGATTTTCCATGAACCCAGTCATTCTTTTTCTTTTTTCTTTTTTCTTTTTTTTTTTTTTGTCTTTTTTATTTTTTTCGGAGCTGGGGACCGAACCCAGGGCCTTGAGCTTGCTAGGCAAGCGCTCTACCACTGAGCTAAATCCCCAACCCTGAACCCAGTCATTCTTAACGCTAACCATAATAATAACATCAATAATGGAGGGCTTCAAGGGCATCACTCCCAACAGTTAAGAGATGTATTGATCGGGGCTGGGGATTTAGCTCAGTGGTAGAGCGCTTGCCTAGGAAGCGCAAGGCCCTGGGTTCGGTCCCCAGCTCCGAAAAAAAGAACCAAAAAAAAAAAAAAAGAGATGTATTGATCTACTAGAGTACCTGAGTTAGTTCCCAACACCCATGTCAAATAGCTCACAAAAACCTGTAATTGTAGAAGTAACTTTTATTTTATTTGCCTGAGGTAATTGTCATCTCAGAGGTGTACTGCTTCCGTCTGCTAACCTAGACCTAGTCCTGGAAGCTTCTAGCCTCCATACAATCTTATCTAGGCCTAGAAGCTTTTCAGCCTCTGAGACTTACTGCTGAATAAGCAGCTTTTTCTGAACTCTGGCTGGCTGGTTCAACTCAGCTGTTCTGGCTCTAACTCCTCTCCAGGTTGACTGACTCTACCTGGCTTTTCTCTTGGCCTCTGGCTGAATTGCTTTGCTTGGCCACTTACTAACTTTGGCAATATGTTCTGATCTTCTGTCTCCTCATTCTCTGGCTCATTTTGTCTTCATCCGTGTCTAGCTTCTTCTCTCTCTGCAACCTGTCTCTCCATTACTGTCCCGGTAAAAACTGCCCTCTCTTAAGAGGGCACTGCTGTCTCTTAAGTCATGTCTCTTTCCTCTGTTTTCTCATGAGAGTTGGGCATATCCTATTCTGTCAAATCTTTCTCTGATTCATCACTTTGTCTGCCCCTCAATTAGATAGAACTTTCAAACATGGGTGCTTCCTTCTACAAACTAACTTTACTTATCTGTTTCTGTGGTAAAACAGCATGACCAAAAGCAATTTAGGGGGAAAAGGGATTATTTCGTTTACACTTACAGCTCATTACTCTGGGAGAGCCAAGTAAGAATTCAAAGCATCATATCCACTTCAAGAGCAGAGAAAATAGTGTCTGAATCTTCTGCTCGCTTCTCTCTTATACTGTTCAGGTTCCTCTGCCTAGGGAATAGAGCTGCCCTCAAGGGTCCAGGTCTTCCTATATCAATTAACAATCAAGACAATCCCTCACAGTCAGGCCTATAAGTCATGACCTAGAAAATTCTTCCACTAAGACTCTCTTCTCAAGTAATTATTAAATTTTAGTAAACTGATAATTGAAAGAGCCCCAGAGTTGGGGGTCAATCTAAGGCCAGTGGGAAAATTCCACCACAATCCTCCAAGCACAAAAACCCCTCCCTTCCAGGGAGGGTAGGGCTAGTTTAGTTCCTGGAGCAACTACAAGCCAAACTGTCAAAGAAAGCCACCTGTGACTCCCAACCGTCCCCTCCACTTGCAAAATCCAGAACAATTCACTGACCACAAGTCAGTTTGAAGGTCGATTTGCCCCACCGATAGTTCCCTGCCTAGTTATCATTGTTTGAATTCTGCCCCAATTGTTTGCAAGGAATATAACTCCCTGTTAGAGTCTGCTCAGGGTCGTCTCCCCTTGAAGTGGGAGGACCCCGACATGTTGGAATGATTAAACTCCTCTTGCTTTTGCATCGATCACTGCCTCTGTGAGTCTCATTCAAGAAGTCCTGGAAGAGGTTCAATTTGGACCTCACAATAACAACTAACCACCATAACACCTAACATACCAACTTTGCTAGCTTAGCAGGCCAGTGCTCTATATAATATTTGACTTCCTTTTGTGATCCTGTGGCTCTCTGGAAACCGCAGCTCATTTCCCTGTCCATTGTCATGAGAAGAACCCCAAATTCATATTATTAACCTTGGGGATATGCAAAATTCAGGAACAGATGAGTGGTTTCTACTAAATTTGTATTGTTTCCACACCATCATAAAATTGAAAAATCACAAGTTGAACTATTGTGAGTTGGGCGCTATCTGCATTTCTCCCATCTAAGTGTCGACCAAGCCCCAACCAGCTTAGCTTCAAACTGGGCATGCTCAGGTGGTGCTTCTTATTTTGCCACAGAGAGATATTGGGTGTGAGCTTGACTAGGTTACAGGGTGCCTAGATATTTTGTCAAACCTTGTTCTGCTTCTGTGAGCATGGCTCAAATTAGATTGCTATTTAAACTGATATGCTAAAATAAACTGATTGCCTACTCGGATTGTATTGGCCCCATATCCAAACAGTTGAAGGCTGACTGGATCCAATGGCTCTTGCCTATAATTCTGAGGCATGAAGATTGTTCAAAGGTGTTCAAAGGTATATCTCAGTGGTTGGGGATCTCCCTGGAATTCCTCAGTGAGGGACGGAGGTGTGGCTCACAGGTATAGCACTTTCCTGGGATGTATAGAGCTCAGGGTCCATTCCTAGCACCAGCAAAAAGAAATCTAAATTAGGAGTTACAAGACTCTTGGTGGCTCCGGGACTCCAACTCTTGCCTTTGTGCTCCTGAGCTGCTATTAAAATTCCTGCTTTGACTCTTACCTTCCTGGAACCAGAAAGTCAGACGTGGTATTCTGCTGCTGTGGCGTCAGCTACTCAGAATCCTGGAATTTGGGACTAGCCTGGGCTAAATATCAAGGTTTATCTCAAGTGAGGTAAAGAAGCTTCACATATGGGGCTGGTTTGCACTTTCTTTTCTTTTGTGGTTTTTCAAGACAGGGTTTCTCTGTGTAGCCCTGGCTGTCTTGGAACTCATTCTGTAGACCAGGCTCACCTGGAACTTAGAGATCCGCCTGCCTCTGCCTCTGGAGTGCAGGGATTAAAGGCGTGTACCACCACTTGGCCCGGTAGGTCTCACTGCCTAATTAACTCTATCTCATCTTTAAACAGCTATCTTGCATATTTGGATGGAAGAATTGTCTGTCCCTTCCTTGGTGACTAGACTATAAATGTTCTATCACGTATGTACTGTTTTATCTTTGGTATATATTATATTGTTTACTTTGGTTTTTTTCTTGTTGTTTTAGAGTTTAGACTTAGACATACTTTCTCTGTATAACAGCTTTGGCTGTCCTAGAATTTGTGCTGTCCTGGAACTTGTTCTGGAGACCAGGATGCCTGCCTCTGTCTCCTGGAATTAAAGGCATGTGCCACCACCACCCTTATCATACTTTATCATACATGTTGTTCACAGGATAGTGGGAATATTGTGTGTGTGTGTGTGTGTACTTTTTCTGAGACAGGGTCTCACTATGTGGACCAGTGTGGCCTCTAACTCACAGAGATCTACTTGCCTCTGCCTCCCAAGGATTAAAGGTGTGTATCACCACACCTGGCTCCCAATCTAGTTTGAACTCTTTTTTTTTTCACAGTCCACAGAGGCTTTTTATTTATGCTTTACATTTAAAAAAAGAATCGCAGGATTTTCCCTCCTGTATATTTTTGTCTTGCCTCTTCATGGTCCATGATGCCAGCTGAGGTTGTCAGCACAAAGAAACCAAATTGCCGTGATGGGAGCAGATTGTTCTGCCATTCCTCTAGGTCTTTGAGTTGAACATCAAATCTAGGGCTTATAACTCCACACTTGTTCAGCCTTCCTGTGATGTTCACAATGATCTTCCCAGCTCCGTAATCATCAGTGATCTCGAATTCACCAATGTAGCCATGCTTCATCATCACAGTTAGGAACCGAACGATGACTTTGGAACACGGCCTGATGAGGACCTGGCGTTTGTCTGCATTGTTGATGCTCTTTAGAGCATCTGCCAGAACATTCATTCGCACCATGGTGACGGTGAGAGAAGATGGCAGAATGAGAATCGAACTCTTTTTTTTCTTCAGCCGACAGCAAGAGGGTTTATCGTACACGAGTTACACTTGGCCACAAGAGAGAACAGAACTAGTCCAGAATGCCAAAGGTCCAGGGCAGAGGGCCAGCGGGACTGTTTTGGTTGTGAGGAAGGTAGTCATTTTCCCAGCTGATCTCGGCGAGGTGACATTCCGGGTCTCCTGAGACTTATTACCGACAGCAGCATACAGTCCAACTACTTGTTCCGGCGTTCCGGGCTTCAGCATCCCTTACTTCTGCTCCCGCAGGCTTCGTGGGTGCACAAAATGGTTTACTTGGACCTCTGCCTCATCGCTCTTCTCTTGCGCTTCAGACTGCGCATTCTCTTCTTCCGCCACTTCGCTCTCAAGGAAGATGGCGCTAAGACTGAGCTTTTTTCTTTTTTTAAAGATTTATTTGTTTTGTTTTTTTTTTGTTTTTTTGTTTGTTTGTTTGTTTTTGGAGCTGGGGACCGAACCCAGGGCCTTGCGCTACTAAGCACTCTACCACTGAGCTAAATCCCCAGCCCCAGATTTATTTGTTTAATGTATGAGTCTACTGTCGCTGTCTTCAGACACACCAGAAGAGGGCGTTGGATCCCATTACAGATGGTTGTGAGCCCCCATGTGGTTGCTGGGATTTGAACTCAGGACCTCTGGAAGGGCAGTCAGTGCTCTTAGCCACTGAGCCATCTCTCCAGCCCTAGTTTGAACTCTGGATCCTGCCAATTTAGCCTCCTCACCATGCTGAAATTCCAGGCATGAGCCACTGTACCCTGTGGAAATATCTAATCGTCACTCAGTAGAACGCATATCATCATAGTTGCTCACAGACATAATCATTATGGCTTTCACCAGCTCCTAATTGCTTAATTACTGTTCAAATGTTTATATTATATAGAATGGTTTAGGAGATTGCGTTGTGGGTGATGAAGAGTTCTCGTAATGTTTAGAGTGATTGGCTTTGCTGGAAGGGTGGGAATATATATTCCTTATATCTCAAATAAAATAACGTAATATAGGCTATTGTATTGTCGTTTGTTTGTGGGAGCGGCTAAGCCAGTGTCTTATGTCGCTCAGACTTGCCTCAAGCTTGCTGTAGAGCTGAGGATGACTTGAAAACTCTGGCTCTCCTTTTGCCACGACCACCCCCACGTCCCTGGAGTGCTGGGCTTATAAACACGTGTCACCATGCTCAGCTCGACTCCTTTTCATTGAGAATGTTTTCATGAATGGATTCGGGGTGGGAGAGGTGGCTCAGGGTTTAAGAGCTCTTTCTCCTCTTTCAGAAGGACAGAGGTTCAGAGCCCAATAACCACAATGGTGGCTGCCTATTGCCTGTAAGCCTAGCTCCAGGGACTGTATGCCCTCTACTGGTCCTGCTGGCACTGCATGCCACGTAGTATAACTTGTGCAGACAAATGCATACGCAAAAAAAAAAAAAAAGAATTCATCTTCAAAAAAAAATATTGGGGGTTGGAGAGATGGCTCAGTGGCTGGAGTGGTTAAGAGCACCGACTGTTCTTCCAGAGGTCCTGAGTTCAATTCCCAGCAACCACATGGTGGCTCACAATCATCTGTAATGGGACCTGATGCCCTCTTCTGATGTGTGTGGGGACAGTGACTGTGTACTCATACATGAGTAAAATCTTAAAAAAAAAAAAAAAAAAAAAAAGGTTAGGGGTTGGGGATTTAGCTCAGTGATAGAGCACTTGCCTAGCAAGTGCAAGGCCCTGGGTTCGGTCCCCAGTTCCGAAAAAAGAAAAAAAGAAAAGAAAAAAAAAGGTTAGATTAATCTGGAACAACGGTAATTCTAAATATATATATCTGTGTTATATGCATGTTTTTATAAGGTTCTAACTGTATCTCAATCCCAGATGACGATTCAATTCCTTTCTTGTCAACTTGACAAAAATACCTGGAGGACACAACTTAGAGGAAGAAAAGGTTAATTTTGGTGTACGGTTTCACTCCACGGTGGTGGAGAAGTGAGGCGGGAGCCACTGGTTCCACCGAGGGGAGGGGGCGGAGCTTGTAGCAGCTGTTCATAGCATCAGGCCGGAAGCAGACAGAACAAGTCAGAAACAGGCAGCTAGAGCGAGCCTTCACAGTTTGCCCCTGGGAACCAACCTCATTCCATCTGCTAGGTCCGATGTCACAAAGGCTCCTCAACCTTTCAGGACAGCACTATGAGGGGTTGGAGAGACAGCCCGGCGGTTAGGCGCACATGTTCTTCCAGAGGACCCAGGGGTGGTTCTTAGCATCTATGTTGGGCAGCTCACAGTTGCCTGAAACTTGAGTTCCAGGGCATCCAATGCCCTCTTCTAACCTCCGTGGGCATGACACACCTCTCTGTCTCTGTGTTTGTTTCTGTCTCTGTCTCTCTCTCAAACACACACACACACACACACACACACACACACACACTCACACACTCACACATATATAAATTTAAAAGTCTTTTAAAAATAAAGTCATGAAAACCAGCAGCTGAGAGCCAAGCGTCAAACTCATGAGCCTGAGGAGGGCACATCACCTTCCAACTGAAGGAACAAGTTGAAAACGATATGACATTTCAAGTTGAAATAATACCTCCTGGTTGGTTTCTGTGCTTAAACCTTAGATGCTGCTTCTGAGGAGCTAGGAGTCTCCTTCCCTCCCCTATACCCTCTCTGTCGCTGTGATAAAATACCATGACTAGAAGCAACTTGAGGAAGAAAGGATTTATTTTAGCTTATGGTTCCAGAGTGATAGTCCATTAATGGTGGGGGAGCCATGGCATGGGGGAGGAGCCCTAGCATTGCGGGAGCAGGTATAGCATGGGGAGGGAGGCATGGCATAGATGGAGAGCCATGGCATGGGAAGCAGAGCTATGGCATGGGAGGCGGAGCTATGGCATGGTGATGGCGGCAGAAGCGGGAAGCTGGCCAATCACATTTCTTCAGCTTTGGGGGTGGGGAGGCAGAGAGAGGTGGGGGGAAAGCAACGACGACAAGAACTCATGCAGGAAGTGGGACAAGGCTATAAACCCTCAGGCCCACCCCCAGTGACACTTTTTTTTTCCAGCAAGGCTCCACCACCTAAAGGTTCCATCACCACCTCAAACAGCACCACCAGTTGGGGATAGAGTCTTCAAGTGCATGAGCCTCTGCGGGGCATTTCTCACTCAAACCATATCCTTATCAATTCTCTCACCAGCTCCAGGCTTCCACTGTTCTCAGAGGTCTCTGTCTGGACCAAGGGTTTCCAGGTTCTTGGTATCTGTTCAAAGAGTAGAGGAATCATGCATGAATAAGCGTGGTAGTGAGGGGGTTGACTCAGGCAAAGCAGAAGAGCAGCCAGGACATGCAAGGGAGCTCTGGGCTCTGAGCAAGCAGGCAACTCAAGGGTTGGGGATTTAGCTCAGTGGTAGAGCGCTTGCCTAGCAAGTGCAAGGCCCTGGGTTAGGCTCCCAGCTCCAAAAAAAAAAAAAGAAAAAAAGAAAAAAAAAAAGAAAAGAAAAGAAAAAAAAGAGTGTCTGCTTACTGACAGGGACTTCCTCTCATCCACACAGGAAAAGGAGCTGCCTGATAGAGGTAGGGTGGGGGATATTCTGTGTGTGTGTGCATGTGTGTGTGTGTGTGTGTGTGTGTGTGTGTGTATTTACATGTATGCATGCATAGGTACACATGCATGTGGAAGCCCAAAGTTGATATCAGATGTCTTTTATACAGGAGGAGAAACTGGTTGCTAGGGATGGGGATAACATTCTGTGGTGTGTGTATGTTGTATGTCTGTGTATGTGTGTGCTGTGTGTGTGCAGTGTGTGCATGTGTGTGCTATGTATGTGTGTATGTGTGTGCATGTGTGTGCTGTGTGTGAATGTGTGTGTATGTGTGTTGTGTATGTGTGTATATATGTGTGTGTGTATATGTGTGCTGTGTGTATGTGTGTATGTGTATGTGTATGTTGTATGTGTATATATGTGTGTGTTGTGTGTATATGTGTTTATATGTGTGTGTATGTGTGTGTATACATGTTTACATGTTTGCATGCACAGGTACACATACATGTAGAAGCCCAAAGTCGATATTAAATGTCTTCCACAGTCACTCTTCACTTTATTTATTGAGGCAGGGTCTCTTCCTGGACCTGGAGCTCACCAATTCAAACTAGCCTAACAGCCAGCAAGCCCCAGAGATCCTCCAGCCTCTGCCTCACCAGTGCTGGGATTACAAGCATGCGCCCCTGTTCCTGGCTGTCTCTCATGGGCCTGGTGGTTGACCTCAGGCCTTCCTGTTTGCACGATAGACACCTCACCAAATGAGCTATTCTTACTCCCAGCCCCTGGACCATATTTCCCCTGTTTATGAGCCTACCCCACGGCCTAGGAAGAAAGACACAGAATAGTTTTTGGTGGGCCAGGAATTAGAGAATACATAGTTCTTTTTTTTTTTTTTGGTTCTTTTTTTCGGAGCTGGGGACCGAACCCAGGGCCTTGCGCTTCCTAGGTAAGCGCTCTACCACTGAGCTAAATCCCCAGCCCCTGAATACATAGTTCTTATCTACCATGCATGGAACCTTATGAGTTCCTTCCCCAGCACTACCTTAAATCAGGCATGGTAGGAGGCAGGAGGATTAGAAGTTTAGGGCCATCACATTGAGGAGGTTGAGATTAGCCTTGGTCTATGAGACCCTGTCTTCAAAACAGAACAAAAACCGAACAACAAAAACCATCCCCCTCAAAATAAAACAAGAGAAAACCAGCCTCTAATAATTCCTAATAATTCCTAGCAGGTTCTCTTTGATTCAGCTCTAATTCAGAATGTCTTTTTTTTTTTTTTTAACAATAAATCCCTAGTCTTGGTTCCTAGTAGATTCTGAGTGGGAGGCTTGGCAGATTTTGTGATGATTTCCCAGGAGTCCTAATAACACCCGTGAGTGTACCTTATTATGATAAAGAAGTCTCTGAACCTTCTGGGTTCCCTACGGAGATTCATAATTTGTTCCCAGAGCAGGGGCAGGGAGGAACAGGAAAAACAATATGCCGCCTTGAAACCAATCTCTGGACTTGGAGCAAACCCACTTGAGTCTCTGGTCCGTTTTCTCTGCAGAATGTGGTGTCAGTGCCCTGACTCCTATTGTTGTGGATAACGACTGCCACTGTTTTTCAAGTCAGAGATTATACTTTACATAAAAGCCTTAGTCACTTTTCTCACTGCAATGACAAAACACTTGATAAAGTAACTTAAGGGCGGGAGGCTCACTGTCTGAGGGTGCACAGTCCCTTGTGGTTGGGGAGGATGGGGGCAGAAGCAGGGGCAGGGGCAAGGGCAGGGGCAGGGGCAGGGGCAGGGGCAGGGGTAGGAGCAAGAGTAGGAGGCAGCTGATCACACTTCATCCAGTCAGGAAACAGAGAGACAAGAATCCTGGAGCTCAGCTAGATTTCTCCTTTATATCCAGCCCACCAAATGGTGCCATTCGCATTTAGAGAACATGTACCACCGTGATCAACACGGTTTACAAGCGTCTTTCACAGATATAGTCAGAGGGCTGGTTATATCTATTGCTTGGTTCTAGAGCATGTCGAGTTGACAATATTAAGCACTAGGGATGGAAGGATGGCTCAGTGGTTGAACACACACACACACACACACACACGGCCTTATTTTAAAATGAAAAGTGTTTTTAATAACCATCATATGCCCTTAGAATGTTTTTGTTTTTGTTTTTGTTTTTTAATGCTGTATTCCTAGGCTGGAGCAGCTTCAGCAGCTGAGAGCACTGGCCGCTCTTCCACAGGACCCAGGTTCAATTCCCAGACCAACCACCATCTGTAACTCCAGTTCAAAGGATCTGACACCCTATTGTGGCCTCTGTGGGCACTTTCTGCATGTGGTACGAAGACATACTTGAAACACCCATAACCATAAAAAGGTAAATAAGTGTTTTTTTTTTTAAATGTATTCTATGGGGGAGGAGGAATGGGATGAGGAACAGTCAGAGGGTAGACTGGGAGGGAGAATAATGACTGGACTATAAAAAAATTAAAGAAAAATAAATAAATGAATAGAATAGAATAGAATAGAATAGAATAGAATAGAATAGAATATATTCCATTCTCACTTGTTATGTGTGTACATGTGTGTGGGCACATGCATGCCATGACACCCTAAGGTTGTGTGTGTTTCTGGGATTCAACTCAGGATGTCAGGCTGGGTTGAAAATTTAACTTTAACCTTTAACTGATGAGCCATCTCACTGCTCCCTTCCCCATTTAAAAGCAAAGTTCTTATATGTCTCCGTCTGGCCTTGGACTTACTCTATGGCCTTGAACTCCTGATCTTCTTACTCCTACCATCCAAGAACTGGGAATATGTCACCATGTCCTGCTGCTCCCTCTTCTCTCTCTCCCCTCTCTCTCCACCCCCTCCCTCCCTCCTCCTCCCGTTCCTCCTCCCTTCTTTCTCTTTTAAATATTTTTTAGAACAAGTTCTTACTACATAACCAGAACCACCTGCCTCTGCCTCCTGCTCCCTTTGTATATGATGCTAAGGATCCAGAATCTTGCATGTCCTAGGCAATAATTCTGCTGCTGAGTTATGAACATATGACCCCCCCCCACCTTTCACGGGGACAGAGCTTTTCCAAATTGCTCAGGCCTTGGACGCGTCACCTTTTTGTCTTAGCCTCTCCAGAAGCTGGGATTAGAGGTGTGTGCTACCACCTGGAGGTGCTTCTTTGAAAAACAAACAAAACAAACAACTAAGGGAGAAACCTCATCTCACACCACATGGAATTTAAATTTTTTACATCTCACTTATTTTTATTTTGAAAACACCTATTTGTATGGGTAGTCCCCCTCCAGTGTATATATGTAAGCACAAGTGTACAAGGCCCATGAAGGCCAGGAGATGCCGATAGATCACCTTGACTTGGAGTTGTGGATGGACGTGAGCTGCCATGGAGCTGTTGGGAGTCGGGCCCTCTGCAGTTAAGAACGTGACCGAATCACAGAGCCTTCGTTCATGTGGGCCGTTCAAGGGGCTGTTTGGAGTCGTGAGAGTGTGAGGAGACCACAGATGAAGCATTTTCCTGAAACACTGATGCTAAGGTCTCATGGCTCATCCTGGGGTTTCTCCACCCAGAGTCCCACAGCTGTCAGCTGCTACAGCAATGGGTCTGCTGAGACTTCCTCTGGGGACCAGATGCTGGAGTTCTACAGAGCATCTGAAGATAGATGACAGATGTCTAACTGTCATGCAAAATGACTTCTGTGCTGAGTTATTTAAAAGTCACATTCCAGGCTGGGAAAATAGTGCAATTTGACAAGTTTTTGCTGTGCAAACCTGAGGACCAGGGTGTGATCACCAGAACTAATGTAAAAGAAGAAGAAGAAGCACTATGGTCCATTCTTAGGATTCCATTGCTGGGGAGGAAAGAGAGACCAGTGACTTCCCTGGGCTCCCTGGCCAGCCAGCCTAGTCTGATTCACAAGTTCCAAGCCAGTGGGAAGAGATCTTGCTCCAAAAGTAAGTTGGGGTCAGGTGTCACAGCGACACCTTTCATCCCAGCTCCTGGGAACCTTCCTAGTTTAAGGCCAGTCTGGTCTACATAGTGAGCTCCAGACCAGCTCAACGAGAGACCCTGTCACAGAAATAAAAGCAAAAAAGCAAGTTGGAGGCCAGTGATATGGCTTAGTGGGTAGGGCACTTGCTGCCAAGAAGGCTGACAACTGAGTTTAAGCCTTGACTCCCATGTGCTAGGGAGAACTGACTTCTGAAAGTTGTTCTGTAACCTTCATATACGTGACCACGGCATGTGCACTCCCAGTGACCCCATAGACAGACAGACAGACAGACAGGCAGGCAGACAGATGGACAGACAGATGGATAGACATTTTAGTAGGTGGGGGCTCAGTGGTAAAAGCATTTACCTCTATGCTTGAGGGCCTGAACTTAACCCCTGAACTCACACGATAGAAGGAGAGAACAATTTACTCCTAAAATTGTCTTCTGACCTCCACACGTGTGCACTGATACAGACCCCAGTCAATTTCTGGAATCTATGTGTGGCAGGAGAGCACAGCCTCCAATGCATTGTCCTCGGATCTCACTCAAGCTGTGGCGTATAGACACACACATCCACAAATACAACCTTTTTAAAGCATTAGGAAATACTATGGCTCCTGAGGAACACACCAGTGGCCAGCATTTGGTGTATACACACACACACACTCACACTCACACACAGACACACACTCACACAAAGACACACACTCACACACATTCACACACATACACACACTCACACTCACACACACACACTCACGCACACACAAACTCACACACACACTCACACAAAGACACACACTCACACACATTCACACACACACATACAGAGTCCTGCACATGCATGCGCACAGTGCAAATGTGAACTTAAAGTTCCTATGAGTAAGAGTCTGCTGTTACCCTTATTTTGTCATTGAGGAAACCCTCTCAAACACTCTCGGGTAAATGGATTGTGCATAAAGCTTAAGTGTGTGTAGATTAGACTTAGGTGATCATAAATATTGATATTAGAAGGAAATAAAAGCCCGATACAGGGTGATCTGTCTTGACTGTCTTAAATGGGACTTTCTGACTGTGATCACCAAACTAGAATGAGCTGCCTTTTCCCACACTATTCTGCATCAACAGTATGCACCAAGTAGAAATTACATTGCTATCTTTTTTTTTTTCAAGAATTCCACAGGCTGGAGAGATGGCTCAGTGGTTAAGAGCACCGACTGCTCTTCCAGAGGTCCTGAGTTCAATTCCCAGCAACCACATGGTGGCTCACAGCCATCTGTAATGGGATCCGATGCCCTCTTCTGGTGTGTCTGAAGGCAGTCACAGTGTACTCATATACAAAATAAATAAATAGATCTTTTTTTTAAAGATTTATTTATTATATATAACTACACTGTAGCTGTCTTCTGATACACCAGAGCTGTCTTCTGATACACCGGAAGAGGGCATCGGATCTCTTTACAGATAGTTGTGAGCCACCATGTGGTTGTTGGGAATTGAACTCAGGACCTCTGGAAGAGCAGTCGGTGCTCTTAACCACTGAGCCATCTCTCCAGCCCAAATAAATAGATCTTTAAAAAAAAATAAATCTTTAAAAGAATTCCACGAACTCCAGTTGGCTGTTTTTTCCCTAAGGTCTTTGAGGAAGTTCTCACACACAGCTGTGGAGATGCTGACCACCAGAGGGCAGTGTTTCCTCATTCTGTCCTGTTCCTTCTGGAGCTGCCTAGAGTCTAGAGCCACCCACAAGGGCCTCCTGTGCAACCCAAACTTATTATATATCTTGGGGCTACACAGTGAGACGCATTCTAAAAGAGAAAACAACAAACAAAACAACAAAAAGCCCTCTAGGGGCTGAAGTGATATTAGCATTATCTCCTCTTGTGAGGACCCAAGTTCAATTCTCAGCATCCACATTCCTCACAGTTACTGATAACTTCTGCTCCAGGCGATTAAACAGCTCTGGCCTTCTTAAGCACCTGCATTCACAGGTGCGTGCGCATACACACACACACACACACACACACACACACACACACACACACATACACACACACATTTTTTAAAACTTGTTTTTGTTTTTTTTTTTTAAAGATTTATTCATTTATTATATGTAAGTACACTGTAGCTGTCTTCAGACACACCAGAAGACGGCATCAGATCCCCTTACAGATGGTTGTGAGCCACCATGTGGTTGCTGGGAATTGAACTCATGACCTCTGGAAAAGCAGTCGGCTCTCTTAACCACTGAGCCATCTCTCCAGCCCCCCCCCCACACACACACACATTTTAAGAGCGCTAAGCTAGGTGTGGTGGTGCACACATTTAATGGCTACACCCAGGTGGCAGAGGCAGGTGGATCTCTGAGTTTTTCAGCCAGCCTGGCCTACAAAGTGAGAGCGACTTCTAGAACCATCAGGACCATACAACGAGACTCTGTCTCAAACAAGCAAACAGAGTTCTAAAGCTGGGCATTGCTGGGTACACACCTGCTACCCAATTACTTAGAAGCATGAGGCACGAGAATTATTAATTTTTTATTAGATATATTTCTTTACTTACATTTCAAATGTTATTCCCTTTCCCGGTATCCTGTCCATAAGCCCCTATCCCCTCCCCCTCCCCCATATGGGTATTCCCCCCATCCATCCCCCTTATTGCTCCCCCCACCTTCTCCTGCCCTGTGGGTCCAACCTTGGCAGGACCAAGGGCTTCCCCTTCCACTGGTGCCCCAACAAGGCTATTCTCTGCTACATAAGCAGTTGAGGACCTGGGTCAGTACATGTATAGTCTTTCAGTAGTGGTTTAGTCCCTGGAAGCTCTGGTTGGTTGGCATTGTTGTTCTTATGGGGTTGCGAGCTCCTTTAGCTCTTTCAATCCTTCCTCTAATTCCCCCCAAGGGGGTCCTATTCTCAGTTTGGTGGTTTGCTGCTAGCATTGACCTCTGTATTGGACAAGCTCTGGATGTGTCTCTCAGGAGAGATCTATATCCCGTCCCTTTCAGCATGCATTTTCTAGCTTTATCAATCTTATCTAGTTTTGGTGGCTGTATATATATGGGCCACATGTGGGGCAGGCTCTACGAGGGATATTTTTTTTTTAAAGATTTATTCATTTATTATATATAAGTACATACATTGGAGCTGTCTTCAGATACACCAGAAGAGGGCATCAGATCTCTTTACAGATGGTTGTGAGCCACCATGTGATTGCTGGGAATTGAACTCAGGAATGAGGATTATTTTTAATTCAAGGGCAGTCTGGGCTTCATAGCAAGACTTTACCTAAAAATAAATAAATAAATAAATAAATAAAGAAAGAAAGAAAGAAAGAAAGAAAGAAAGAAATCATTAAAACAAGCCGCAGTTGTTTTGCTTTTCATGCTTCATTTATTAAGCCATATCAGGAAGAGATTACACTTGTCGCCATGAGGAATTCTTCCCTAACACCTAGGCTACAGGCACGAGTCACATACTCTGCCCTTGACACGAACTTACAGGCTGTCAACTAGAAAAGAGTCACCATTACCAGCACCCCAGTCTTGGTACCGAGCAACGCCACACTGCCACACCCCTCAGTTCCTCCAGTGGCTGGATGTTAACTCTGGCATCCCGCACAGCTGACTTCATTCTCCAGTTCCCGACTTTCGGGCTTGTGCTCTGCACAGGAACCAGTATCAAGCTAGGCCCTGTTCCCCACCTTCATATGTTCTTCCTCTCCACGGGCTGCCATGGAGACCTGTTCCACCTTTCGTGAGGGTGAGAGAGACTTTGAGAAGGTTCACGACGGGCAGAGCCAGGGCCGTCTTTCATTCGTTCATTCTCGCATGAGTATCCTGGCGTGCACACAGAGGTCAGAGAACAACTGGTTGGGAGCCAGTTCTTTCCCACTGTGTACATAGTCGATATCAAATGGTTATTTTTTTTTCTTTTTTGGTTCTTTTTTTCGGAGCTGGGGACCGAACCCAGGGCCTTGCGCTTCCTAGGCAAGCGCTCTACCACTGCGCTAAATCCCCAACCCCATCAAATGGTTATTGGGCTTGGCCCTAGACTCCTTTACCTACTAGGCCATTTTGTCAGCTCCTGCCCCTCCCCCCAGGGTCTGGGACACTGTTCACCCCCACCCTGTGATAGATGCAGGTCTCTCAAAGGTGCCAAATGTGTTGTTTCCGGAGGGACCCAGGCTTGTTTTGCTTCTGTGACGTGTACACTCAGGTTCTAAGCTACTGTTCATTAAATGCCGTAAACTCATAGTAAATTTTTTATATGTGTGAGTATTTTGCCTGCATGCGTTTCTGAAGTCACATGCATGCCTGGGGTCTAGTCTAGGGGCTGGGAACTGAAGCCGGGTTCTCTGGAAAAGTTGTCAGTGTTTTTAACTGCTAAGCTGTTTCTCCAGCCCCCTCCATTTTAATTTTTAATTTAATTTTTACTACATTTGCTTATTTGTAGTCACAATTTACTATTAATGACAAGTATTATCTACTGAGCCATCTTTTTTATCATTTTTAAAACATTTATTATATATAAGTACACTGTTGCTGTCTTCAGACACACCAGAAGAGGGCATCAGATCCCATGACAGATGGTTGTGAGCCACCATGTGGTTGCTGGGAATTGAACTCAGGACCTCTGGAAAAGTAGCCAGTGCTCTTACACTGAGCCATCTCTCTGCCTGCCATTTTTAATGGACTTTTCCTATGTATAGTGTCTAGCCTCCTTCACTCACGCTGGGGAGAACATGGCGCCGCCAGTGCCAAGCCTAGAAGAACCAACTCTAGGCTATCACTTTCTGGTCCTTTCAGTGTGGTTAATTTGAACTGAGGCTGATGATGACCTGGGCTGGGAAACAAGTTCTAGAGGGCAGATAAGGAAGGAGGTGTGGACACTTGACACTTCTTGGATCTGCCCTTGAGGACTGTCAGGCTGCCCTGCAGCTCCCCTGTCAGCTCCCACATGTGCTGAGTGGTCTTGTGATCCTCCCTTGTCTGGAAGACCAGAATCCTGACACAGAGTCAACTTCTACACACATAGAAATGCCTATTGCCTTCTTTAGCTTCTCCTCTCAACCCTACATGTGATAGTGACTGGACTACCTTCAGGAGGAGGAACAGGAGGAGGAGGAAGAAGAGGAGGAGGAGGAAGAGGACAGTGGCTGTCCCATCTCAGCACCAATATTGGCTGTGTCATTTCATTAATGGACTCCGGTCAAGTGGTTCTGGCGTTCTGGATGTCTTGATTGTCTCCATCTATCACTGGTCACTGGTCTCCATTTCTTCTATCTGAGGGAAGAAGAAAACACAGCTGAGGATAGAAATGATTTTGAAGGTCAGAGTTCAGAGAGTCCTGGACAGGGCATCATGGCTACAGTGTCCATTTCTTGCCCAGGTATAAGTAGATAGGCCTTGCATGGGAGAATTAAGTGGGCTCTGCCTTCTCTGGCCATCTGACAATCATCGCTCTCTGGTGACGACCAAGATCGGATGCCTTCTCTGGGAATTGAACAAAGTGACTTGTTTTCCTAAGCTTTGATTCTGACATCTTGTAAAGACTGGAACCAGGTGGTGACAACACATGTTTGTAAGCCCAGCCTTTGGAAGATGCCTTTGAGACCAGGCAGGGATATATAGCACTTGGGAAGCAGAGGCAGGGGGATCTCTGAGTTCAAGGCTAGCCTAGTCTATCTTGCAAGCTCCAGGCAAGCCAAGGGAGGCAAAGATGGGGGTCAGCTCTCCAGTTGCAGGAGAAGGGAGGGGCCAGCTCAGCACAGTGCTTGGGCATCCATGTGTGCTCAGGACATTGGTATGGCCTTTAGTGGCAACATGGGCCTCAGATATCAATACTGATCCTGGTTGCCATAGGACCGTGGACCTGGCCCCCAGCTGCAAACATGGGCCTGAATGTCACATGGCTTCAGGTGGTTGCATATGGTGACCAGAAATCAACCTCGTGTATTGTTCTCAGGTACTGTGCACTTTGAGACAGGGCATTATAGGTATTTTTTTGGGTGGATTTTGCCCAACCTTATCCATAAAGCTCTCGAAATAAAAACACAGAAACTTGGTATTTTATAAGCTGCTACACTATGCTGGGCAAGTTCTGAGCTTTTCTAACCCTTCTACCTGTGAAAACACAGACGCCAATCACTTGCCAATCTGGTGTCTTCTGGGCTGCTTCTGCTCCGTTAGCTTGTCCTCAAGGTCAGCTTCTCTTGGCCGTGTGCTCCCAACGGTCTATCCTGTGTAAGCATGACCTCCTCCCCTCCGTCGTCTCCCTCAAGAACCCTCACTCAGTTCCTGCCTTCCTATCCTTTCTGCTCAGTCATAAGCCTTAGCCATTTATTGACCAGTCAGGACTTAATAGGGAGCACTGTTTATAGTACGCTGGTTAACACAGCACCCCAATATCAGATTACACTCTGGTTAGGGATACAGAACTCAGCCTCTGAATACACAGTGAACAACACTAACCAACATCTCCCCCTTTAGTCCAGTAAAAGGCTCTTTCTCTTAAACTACATTCAATACAAGCAATTATGAAACAATTTTGAAAGCTATCATGTAAGAGTTGCACTCATAAGTTGTATTTTGCAGCTTAGAAGGCAGTCTGCTGTCCATCCTATGGCGGTGAATTTAAAGTTCTTGTTTAGGTAAACCTAAATCATTTCTACCATAACTTGCATTATCAACCTAAAAAGATCTTATACCTAAAAATATTTTCTCAAATCCTAAACAACTCAAGCTTATATGTGAGACTAAAACTATCTAGTCTTCAACATCAGAGACCTGAGAATAAATATTTCCTGATTGTGCAGGAATTGCATTTCCTGAGTATACAGGAAGTACAGGTAAGCAACTTCCAAAACTATAGACAGACAGCTGGCTGTCTGGAGAGTTGCCCCAAAATCCTCTATAACGTTGGAGCATCAATCTTCAGCCTTCTGGCCCAGAAGATCTGACAGACTTTCTGTGAAGTGGGAATTACGAAGGGCTAGCCTTACCTTGTCCTTACAAAGCTCGGCAGTTGACTTCCCTGAAACCAAGTCTGTCCATTTTGGGCAGCATTCCGTCTGCAGTATAGGTAAGGGCAGTTTGTTGCCCGGTGGCAGCTTGCCACATCTGAAGCAAACTCTGTGAGGAGATTTGTTGGTGCTCAACTTTGAAGCAGAATGGGGGTGCTGCCAGGAGCTGACATGTCTTATTATTAAAAAGAAAGAAAGGGAGGGGTTGGGGATTTAGCTCAGTGGTAGAGTGCTTGCCTAGCAAGCGCAAGGCCCTGGGTTCGGTCCCCAGCTCCGAAAAAAAAGAAAAAAAAAAAAAAGAAAGAAAGAAAGAAAGAAGGAAAAAAAGAGTGAGTCCTTTAAAAATCTTTAAATGACATATTGTGGATCTCTGAGGCTTTTGAAAACCATCTAGCTATAGTGTGTGAATAGGCAAACATTGTTTTCTAGCTATTTACTATCTGCTCAACCTTGGAAACTTTTCCTTTTCCTTTTCTTTTCTTTTCTCTTTTTTTCTTTTCTTTTCTTTTCTTTTTTTTCACAAGGCTCGCAAAAGCAGGGCGCGTGTGCACACACCTTGGACGGGAAGGGCATGCACCGTAGAGGGTCAACCACCCTCCCACCGGCACAGGGAAGAGGGTCCAGCGAAACACAGTGAACCTGGGAGGGCAAGAGCGCCTGACGCGTCCACAGGGACCCCGAGAACCACAACGGGAAGTGCGCGCGGGTCAGTGCCCGGGCGGACAGTCACACCCCTGACTTCCACACACCACCCGGCAAGGAATGGGAAAGAGAGAGGAAGGGCCCGCTGGCAGATCGAGAAGAGCGGTCGCCATTCGCACATGAATGTCCGTCCCTCGCCTGGCGCGGCTTAGGCCCGGGCCCAAAGAGAACACAGCAGCACCTCATCAATCCAATGAGGAAAAAAAAATTTTTTTTTTTTTTTTTTGTATTAAAGTAGACTAGTCTCTGACATGACCACGATTGTGATTCACTATGCATTTCTTAATTATCTCTGTAAGGGGAGTTCCCTAAGTGGTTCTTGATTTGTCAATAAAGAAGACCTGGAGCCAATTGCTGGGTAGAGGGTACAGGTGGGACTTCCGGGTCCCGAGAGGAAAAGGAGATGCAGGGAAGGAGTGAATGCTCTGGAGGAATGAGGACAGAGCAATCATTAAGGCCTCCCTCTGAGACAGCTAAGGCCTGTGGCCTCCCCTACAGGCGGGTGGCCAAAAATGTTTGGCAGGGGCTAATTGGAACAAGCCATTAAGTTTAGGGTGGAAGGAGAGACGGAGATAATAAATTGGTAAAGGCACGTGTTCCCAGGCAGGAGATATTTGTGTCCAGCAATTGTGCCTAGCAGGCAAGTTAAGGTAACAAGGCTGAGTGTGTCTTTTATCTGCAGACTCAAAGGGAGTCAGGTCGGGGCTGATCCAGTTAGCCAATCCCGAAGCTAAGCCAGGTGAAACACATGGGAGGGTAACATGTTTCTAAAACCACACACAATGTATCTCAGCCTGTAATAACAGTTTTCAAAGGACTAGAACTTAACATTGCATTTTAAAGAATTACATAGGTACAATACCTTAAAACGTCAGTGCATAGTATGTTGTAGCAAACTATAACCTCGATTTTGCATCAATATACAAAGATCTATACCAATGTGACAAAATATAACCTTGATTTTGTATATCCTTATACAAAAATATATACCAATGGCAGACTTTCCCCTAGGAGCAGCTCTAATAGTGTAAGAGTAGATTCAATGATCTATACTTTATTCCTATTATTCCTATATCCTATCCCCTTTGGAGCCCTTCTTCCCCTACATAAGAAAAAAAGGATAGAGAAAAGAGAAATCCCTAAGTTTAACTTCCCATATCTTGCTTTTTCCAATTCAAGACCATTAAATAACTTGCAACCAACCCTTTAAACAAAACACATCTAATAACCCACTGAGTGACCACAAAACAATCCAACCTGCCTTTTGGGAAATGGGGCGTCATTCTCTTAAAGTCGTTTCCTGCTGATTTTGGACGTAGTTTTTCTTTCTGGGGGGTCATGTCTTGAGGAAGTGAGCTGTAACATTTGTTGTCCCGTCTCTAAATGCAGGTTTAACTAGGTCCTGATTGGAATAGTCTCAAAGGCAATTGGAGTTGTCCCGGAAGCACATTTTGAGGAAACAGAAACTGAGGCAGTCTGAGGCTGGATCAAGCAGGCTGCTGGAATAATGTCTCAGCATTCCAGGATCATCCTGGACGGTGAATCTTGTCAAGGCCACCTCCATTCTATTGTTGTTTGGTCATTTTGTTCTGTAAACATATAAGCCCTCACGAGTAACATACACATCTGTAATAACATGTATAGAATGGGCAAGGTACACAGGTCAGTTATGGAGGATTCTCTGCTCTTTGAGCAAGTGAAAAGACATCTGTCTTTCTTCAGCTGGTTTGACCTATATAACCAAGCCATAATATAAATCTCCATCTATGCCATACGGAAGAATGGCACATATTACTAAGTCAAGAGAACTCTGTAGCCTACAAGATAAGTATTGGCTATGCATAGACATAGAGTCTCAGGGAGTCTCAGAGCTGTTCCGTGTAGAGGAATCGGCTTATGTATTACCTGTCTTGGTGGTCCTGTTGATGTTCTCTCTTCCTGTAGCCGAGATCTGCAGGGGTTCTCCCTGTCATATCTGATTCCAAATTGGAAGGAATCCACAGTTTTTCTTCTCCTGTGGAAACATACAGGAGCCTCTTCCCCAGCACAACACATTTCCTGCCTCCCATTCTGAGGTAGGACATCCTTAAAATAAACAAGATGATTTAATTCAGCAGTTTTTTTTTTTTTTCCCCCGTGACCCAGTGTCTCTCAGCTACAGTTCCGTTTGTTTCCTCAATCAGCATCCAAGAAATTTAAAGTCAATGAAGCGTTATGTAATCCATGTGTGGGGGCTTTCATCACTCTCCTGTTAAACATCAAAGGTACAGTTGGATCTTTCTACAACTGCCTGTCCTGTAGGATGGTGGGGCATACCCATAATATCATTTATATCATAATAATAAGGAATTGTTCATTTAACTAGAGACACATGCTGGAGTACTGCCAGCCTTAATTTGCAACTCCTGTAGCTGCCATAACCTCTAAGAAATGTGCGATTACAGAATCAACCTTTCCAGAACTTAAAGCAAATGCCCATTGGAATCCCGAGTCTGTGTCTATAGTGTGGCGCACACATTTCAGTTTACCAAACCCTGTAAAATGAAACTTTCATTTGCCAAACTCTACTTTGGGGTACCTTTAGGATTACTCCCTGCGGATAATGGAATTTGGTTATGTAAAGAACCAAAGTATGACGTGTCCTTGCAATTTCCCTGCTTGTTGCCAAGTGATAGAACTCTCTTTAAACCTTTGCTGTTAACATGGTGGGTTTTTTTTATTATTATTAAATTCTGAAGCTCCCAGCACATTTCCTACCAATAGCTGATCAATTTCATCGTTACGTTGTACTAGAGGGCCTGGTAGACCCATATGGGATCTGATACGGGTTATATATAACGGATGATTTCTATTTCCGATTATTTGTTGTAGATGAAGAAATAGTGAAGTTAATTTAGAATCATCCTGAATAAGTTCGGCAGTTTCTATATGCAAAGCAGTTGTTCCTGCACACTGAGAGTTGGTTAAAAGAGTTGATTCTGGAAAATCTAACCCCACCATAGGAATTGCGTATAACAGATTTTGAATTGAATCGTAAGGACTCTCAACCACCTTAGTTTTTCTGACTTATACCCTGCCTCCTGATTTATTTGCATCAGTATAAAATGTGGGGGGGCTGCAGAAATTGGAGTCCTTTTTATTATATTGGAGAGAACCCAATTAGTTCTTTCGATAAATTTTATGAAGTTGCTTGCCTTTAGGGGACTTGGTGTTAATCTCCCCCCAAGTGATTGCAAGCTCTTTGCCAATGTTCATCTGCTGCCTAAAATGAGACAATCTCAGTACTAGTAAAAGGTACCATAGTCTCTTCAGGATCTATTCCTGCTAATTGACAAAGTCCTGTTTTTCCTTTTAGGATCAACTTAGAAACCTTTTCTATATAGATTTTTAATTTTTTTTTACTCCATGCGCTAAGAATATCCACTGTGAGATATAATCTTCTGTCTGCATTAGAATTCCTGGGGGAGAATGAGTAGAAGGTAGGATAACTAAAATACAGGCCATCTTTAGATCAATACAATCTACATGTGCATCTTGTAGTTTCTTTTCTACCAGAGCCAATTCCTCTTCAGCCTCAGGTGATAAGTACTTAAATGGTCCAGGAAACTTAACACCTTGTAAGGCTTGAAATAAATTACGTTGCTCTTGAGCAGTTAATCCAATTTACGGCCATAGACAATTAGTACCTCCCAGAAATTTTTGAAAATCATTAAGAATTCTTACTTGCTGTCTGATTTTACTTTCTGTGGTCCAATCTTTGTAGACCTATCTTATAGCCTAGATAATTGAGTCCCCTCTTTTTATTTTGTCAGGAGCAAGTTGTAATCAACAAGGCAAAATTCTCTTTAATTCACTAAATATTTTTCCTCAGGTATCCCTCTTTGAATCAGCCAGCAAAGTATCATCAATATAATAATAAATTATGGTATGAGGAGCTGCTCATGAATTGTTTCTAATGGCTGTTATACAAAATATTGGCATAAAGTAGAACAATTCAACATCCCTTGTGCCGAGACTTTCCAATGGCACCTTTTACAGGACAACTTCTATTAAAAGTAGGTTCTGAGAAAGGAAATCTTTCCCTGTCATATTCATATAAAGGGATTGTGAGAAAGCAATCTTTTACAGCAGTCACTAGCAATAGGCCTTTACTTAGGTAACAAGGCATTTCAGGCTGCAAAAGAGCCCACTGGCTGAATGATTTTATTTGCTCTCAGATCTGTCAATATCCTTCATTTGCCAGACTTTTTAAAATGAGAAATGCAGAAGTCCAAGGGCTGGTGGACTCTTTTATGTGTTGAGACCCCACCCCCACCCCACTGCTCTTGGACTAGTGCCTGTAACGTTTCTTGGATTATAGGCCATTGATATATCCAAACGGGCTTGTGTCTGCCACTTCAGTGGTAGGGCAGTTGGTGTTCTATCCAGTAGTGTCTCCCCCATACAAAGTTAAAGAGTCAGCCTCTGCTGTATCTTGCTTATGCACAGCTTGAACAGTATGTAACTGTCTTCAATGACATCCTTTCATTTCTTTATTAGAAACACCTCCCATACAGCCTATCTCTAAAGTTGGAGGAATGCTAATTCGTGTTTCCCACTGTTGCAATAGATCTCTTCCCCATAAGCTCATGATTACATCTGCCACACATGACCTTAACCTTCTGTATTAGTCAGGGTGCTCTAGAGTCACAGAACGTATGGAATGTCTTTCTATATTGAAGGAATTTATTAAGATGACTTACAGTCTGTAGTCTAGCTCCCCGACAATGGTCAGCTGTGAATTGGAAGTCCAAAACTCTAGTAGTTGTTCAGTCCCATAAGGCTAGTTGTTTCAGCTGGTTTTCTGTAGAAGCAGATTCCAACAGATGTGCTGACGAGTAAATACAAGGGGTGAAGAAGAGCAAATCTTCCTTCTTCTAGTGTCCGTATGTAGGTCTCCAGCAAGAAAGTGTGGCCCAGAGTAAACCAGTATCCCACAAGGGATGGATGGCCTGGGAAGTGCAATTGGGTTGGCCGAAAGCTGGCCGTGGGAACCAGAGCAAATGGCCGCTTGTGGCTGGTCTGCCACTTGTGGCTACCACTTGCTCAGTTCCCCTTAACTCCCTAAAATAATACAAGCAATTTGTAATTTACCAGCCAGATTTATAACAGTAAATCTCCAATACCAAAATGTGTACACAAAGAACACAAAACTCAATTGATATAAATGCAAACTGCACACCTAGATTGGGCAAATGTGCCCTACATTACTCTTTTTCCATCTATGAAATGCTTAGCTACTTGTGGCTCATCCAGGCCATATGGTTCTGGTTCATCTTCCTTTTCCTCCATCTTCTCTCCATCCTCCATCTCTCTCCATCTCTCTCTCTTTCCTTTTTCCCCTTTCCCCTCTCTTAAGCTTTCAGCTCCACTCCTTCCTTCTGCTGCCCAATCACAGGCTCTAGACTTATCTGGCCAATTAAGATTTCATCTGATCTGGGGCTGGGGATTTAGCTCAGTGGTAGAGCGCTTACCTAGGAAGCGCAAGGCCCTGGGTTCGGTCCCCAGCTCCGAAAAAAAGAACCAAAAAAAAAAAAAAAAAAAAAAGATTTCATCTGATCTTACCTGAGTACAGGCACTCCTTTTGAGGGACCAAAAAAACAGATAACAATCCATAACAACACCTCTTGGGCCAGGTCTGCACAATTCAAATCACTCTCAATAATAAAGTCTCCCATATTCCTACTAGGATAGCCCAATAAGTCCCATTTAAAGCATTCCACTGCTTTCCAAATCCAAAGTCTCCAAATCTACATTCTTCCAAACAAAAGCATGGTCAGGCCTAGCACAGCAATACCCCACTCCTGGTACCAAATTCTGTCTTAGGGTTTTACTGCTGTGAACAGACACCACGATGAAAGCAGGTCTTATAAAGGACAACATTTAATTGTGGCTGGCTTATAGATTCAGAGGTTGAGTCCATTATCATCAAGGAGGGAACATAGCAGCATCCAGGCAGGCATGATGCAGGAGGAGCTAAGAGTTCTACATCTTCATCCAAAGTCTGCTAGCAGAATACTGGCTTCCATGCAGCTAGGATGAGGGTCTTAAAGCCCATACCCACAGTGATACACCTACTCCAACAAAGCCACACCTTCTAATAGTGCCACTCCCTGGGTAGAGCATATACAAACTATCACAGTACTTAAATTTCTTCAGCCTCCCTTCGGGAGCTTCTGAGGTAGCCATGTTGACTGGAAGAAAGACACCACTTGGAGGTAGGAAAATCACCAAAGAGATCTTCCTTGCATGCTACATATGTTAGCATGGTAAAGTCATCAGGAGCAGACTCAGAATTGTCAGCACATACATCCCCACACCATCACTGTAGGACACGGACTCTCTCAACAGGCTGCGGTCACTGTGGGAACTGTGGGAACCAGTGTTGGAGTTCATACAGAAAACCCTTCCAACACAGCATCGGCTGGGATGCAGCTCAGTTTCTGGAGCTTGCCGTGTGCACAGAGCCTGTTCCATTCCTACTGAGGTATGAACTGAATGTGGTGGTGCAGGCCTGCAATCCCAGCACTTGGCATAGAGACAGGAAGATCAGGAATTCCAGGGCTCAGGGCTCAAAAGATGGCTCAGTGCTTAAGGGCACTGTTTTTTCTATAGAGGATGCCGTTCTATTCCCAGCATCCAAATGGTGGTTCACAACCATCCATAACTCCAGTTCCGTGGAATCCAGAGCCCTCTTTTGGCTTCCTTAGGCACCAAGCTTGCACCTGGTACACAAAAATACGCAGGCAAGGGCTGGGGATTTAGCTCAGTGGTAGAGCGCTTACCTAGGAAGAGCAAGGCCCTGGGTTCGGTCCCCAGCTCCAAAAAAAAGAACCAAAAAAAAAAAAAATACGCAGGCAAAGCATTCATGCACATGGAAATGAAGGAAATCCAAGAAAAGAGTTAATGTTTTTTCAAGACTATCTTTGACTACGTAGGGAAGTTAAGGCTGGGGAAGATTTTGTGAGAAGGTCTCATACAAAATGCAAATGCACAGCGTTGTTAATACTGAGCCACTCGTGGCCAAAGTAAGCTGGACAGGAAAATAGGTACCTTTAATAGGCAATGTGCAAGACACCTGTATGGGATAGGACAGTCAGACCCAATAGGAATCTGCCCTTCCCCCCCTCCTCCCACACCACTACCACACACACTCACTGGGTTGGAACCACCTTCAGCCCTGCCATAGCTAAGCCTTAATCAATTTCCTCTACCTGACCCAGCACAGGGCATCCAAAAAAAAAAAAAAAAAAAAAAAAAAAAAACCACCAAAAACAAAAACTTCTGTTTTGGACTGGTTTGGGGATAGGATCCTATGCTCTCTAGGCTGGTCTCAAAGTCACAATGCAGCTCAGATGGGCTTGAGTTCCCTGATCCTTCTAAGTGCTGGGATTACAGGTGTGACCAACACATGCCTCAGCAGGACACATGCCCCAGCGCCATGCACACCCCAGCTCCACACACAGCTCACCCAAGAATGTCTGTACCCCTGGGTCTATAGACATACAAGGTGGAAATATCAGAGACAGCAAGGTAGCTCCACGGGTAAAGTGCTTGTCGAGCGAGGGAAAGCTTAAAGACCAGAGTTGTATCCCCAGAACACAACGCACAGGCAGAAGAACTCACCCCTAAAAGTTGTCCTCTGACCTTATGTGCACATGGGCACCCACTCTCTCCTGCCCCTCTCCACCTTTTCTCTCCCTCCTTAATCTAAAAAATAAGTTATATAAATCAAATATTTGCTGACAAGGGGCTGGGCTGCCCTTCCCCTGGAGGCCTTCCCCTATAATCCGGACATTTTGCTTTTTTCTCTTCTCTCTTTGCACGTGCACTCACATGTCCTTTCTCTCTTTCTCCCCTCCCCCCAACAGCAACACTCCTGGCCTCAATCTATGAGGCCAGTGAACCCACTGGAGAGCAGCTTCTCAGTAAACTTGCCTTTACTATAATCCAATCCGGCTTAAATTGGCTCGTTTCACTGGTGGAGAAATAACCTACCAAATGGTGTCGAACCTGGAAGAAGTTGAGTCCCCAGTCCAATGGCCCCTGTCTTTCCTGGCCATGTGGGGGACCATTTCTGTCCCTCAATCCTCCGCATTAACCGTTCCATCTCAGCAGTGAACACTGGGAAGATGGGTGCCACGGGATCTAAAACAAATTTATTCAAATAGGCCTGAACTCTGTGTCCACCTCTTGGAATCCCTTCATCCCACCGAGCGCAGAGCTCCAAGTGCCCTCTAGCCCTGCCCTCCATCACCTCCCTCCTGTCCTGTGCGGCCCCAGCACCAGCATTGATTTCAAAAGTGATGGTAAACAACCAGCTTGCTCATTTTAAATTGCCATCTTGGTTTTGGAATAAAGAGTGTCAATGGAATTCACTGCCATCTTTCTGACGGGCATCACTAAAGTCATTCGAGAACTGATGCAGTTAGTTAGTTCAGCTTTATTTGGCCTCCTGTTTTACGTTTGCTAGATGTTCGGTTTTGAACAGATAACTAGAAAGAGATATAGATTGTCTAGCCCAGATATGCTAAGTAGGTACTGGCCTCAAACCTGTCGGAGATCTGCTGAATATGGCATTTAAAATCTTAAATTTAAGTCACTTAAAATGACAGAGACTCCTAAATCCTAGCAGTGACACCCCCCAAGATCTCCAAGAAGATCCAGACACAACAAGAAAGAACTCCACTCGGGGCTGGGGATTTAGCTCAGTGGTAGAGCGCTTACCTAGGAAGTGCAAGGCCCTGGGTTTGGTCCCCAGCTCCGAAAAAAAGAACCAAAAAAAAAAAAAAAAGAACTCCACTCAACTGTGGTACAATAACCACTTTCTCACTGGACTGTGGACAAACAGGGACACCAGAGATGCTCTGAGTTGCTTCTCCTCCACAGAAAGGCCTCTCAGCTTTGCCTGGCCTAGTAGCCTAAGATAGATCCTGTCCTGGCATGTCCCAAATGAAGCCGTCAACATCACAGGAACCCTAGTGGGTTGACTGACTGGGTAATGGGTAAGTCCATCATTTTAACTGACATTTAGATTTGTCCTCCACAATTCTCTGAGGGGTTTGAGCCCAATGATCAGCGACCTGTGTCTCGTGGTAAATAATTGGATAGGAAAAGCTTACATGAGTAAGGTCTTACATGAAGGCTTCTGGGAAGGTGTTTATGGGTCTAGGAAGATGTTTTGAGGTTGGGAAATGCAAGCTATAAAGGATTTACCTTGTTGTAAACTTAAAAGATTCTTGTAAGCTTTAGGTAATCCACTTAACTTCACCTTACAGGTCAAATGGACTTAAGACAAGTACTATCAATTAGCAGCCTGTTCACACACTTGCCTATTCCTGAGGTCCTAGAACCCTCCACCCTTCCTCCAAATACCAAGATCACGCTCCCAAAAACTTCAAATGTACACCCAAGAAAAGGTTTTCTCCCTAAACTTTATCTTCTGCCCCTTAACGCCCAGGTGTTCCCTCAGAACCCACGTCCAGGAAAGCTCGAACCCAGTCACGACAGGTGCTCTGCCCAGCTTCAGGCTGCTTCCAATGGGCCTGCTTCTTACTCCCACATGCATCAAACTGAAGAAGTCAAAAGGTTTCTTACTTTGTTTTTACTTGCGTGTAGCGTGCCTGCAAGAGTTTATATGCACCATCTGTGTGCGGATGCCCACAGACGCAAAGAGGTGAGATCAGATCCCCCGGAACTGGATCACAGGCGGTGGTGAGCTGCCCAAAGTCTGTGTTAAGGCTCAGACTCTGCTCCAGTCAGCTTAGCTGACTCAGAAAGTCAGTGAGATATCCTTCTTCAAAAAACTACACAAGAGGCAAACAGGGCTGGTGGCACAGCTCCCTTGGTACAGTGCTTTCCTGGCATGCATGAGGTCCTGGCTTTAGGCCCCAGCACTATAAAAAGGAGGGGTGATGACAAATCCTCCCTCTTGGAAGGTAGAGGCAGGGGGATCAAGGTCATCTCTGGCTGCATTTCCAGCCTGAGGCTCGTCTCCGACACAGGAGAGCAGGTCTCAAAAACAACACAAAACAGCGGATCCAGTGGAGCTGCCCGTGAATAGGAGACTGAATCTGCACAATGCCCAAGAAATCCCTCAGGGATTATTCTCGGGGAAATCTCCTTGCTATAGTAAAAGGGAGGTAGGGAGGAGACAGGTAATAGCATCTTGCTGCCCTGTGTAGCTGTGTGTAACTTTCATCTCAGCACTTGGAAGGCTGAGGCATGAGGGCTGTGACCCTGAGCCAGCCTTGGCTACATAGTGAGAACCGGGTCTCATTATGTCCCTTAGTGGTCAGCGCTCGCCGAGCAGGAAATAATCTTGCAGTGACCCCCACTAATGTAACGTATAAACTGGGCATATTGCAGTACACCCATAATCCTTGCAATCAGGAAGTAGGGTCGGCTAGGCCCTCTCCACATAGGTGACAGATGGGGAGCTTGGTCTTCATGTGGCTCTCCTAACGACAGGAACAGGAGCTGTCTCTGACTCTGATGCCTGCCTCAGGACCCTTCCCTCCTACTGGGCTGCCTCCCCCAGCCCCAGTAGAAGATGTGACTACTTTAACTGCACCTTGACCTGCCAGGGCTGGTTGATATCCATGGGAGGGCTCCCCTCTTCTGAAGAGAAAAGGAGGAGGAGTGGATAGGGGGAGGGGTGGGCAGTACTGGGGAAGGAAAGGGAGTAGAGGAGGAGGGAGGGGAAACTGGGGTAGGGATGTAAAGTAGAGAAATAAACTAATTCATAAATAAAATGTAAGTTTAGGTCATCCTCAGGTAGAGAGGAGGAGGAGGAAGAAGAACAGGAGGAAGAAGAGGAAGAGGAAGAGGAGGAGGAGGAGGAGGAAGGAGAGGAGGAGGAAGAAGAAGAGGAAGAAGAGGCAGGCAGGCCAGGAGAAAGGAGGGAAATAAACTATTTTTGTTTAAAAACAGGGAGGCTGGGGCTGGAGAGCAGGCTCAGCAATCAAGAGCATGTGCTGCTCTTGCAAAGGGCCTAAGTTCTTTCCTTTCACCTACATAGGGCAGCTTCACAACCACCTGTCATTTCAGCTCATGGAGAGCTGAAGCCCTCTTATGACTTCCTTGGCGCGCGCACACACACACACACACACACACACACACACACACACACACACACTCACCCATATACATACAAATAAAAATAATTTTGGAAATCCTTAAAAACCGGGGGAAAGGGCCAAGTTGAGCCTTGCATGCCTTTGACCCCAGGACTAGGGAGGCAGAGGCAGGTGGATGTCTGTATGTAAAATCATCTCTGTGTGCATCTGTGAGGTGGGGTTGAGCACTGTACAGGTAGGGGTACTTTTCACTGTGTATGCAGTATTCTGGTGTAATGAGTAACCACGAATAATATGGAGCCAAGGCTAATTCAGAGAAGGGCTGACTGCTTGGGGAGGAGACTATCAAATTCTTAATTTCTTAAGGTTCCTTAATTACTTCTTCCAGTGGCTGTGTTCTTCCACAGAAATTGTGAAAATCAGTCTATGTTAATCACGTGTCTCTTTTGCCTCTCAGTCTATATACATATAATTAGGCCTCTACCTTACACGTGTAATTCAGCTTTCTTAGAATTAATTGGGGGACTTTGAACTGAGCTCTATAGGCTCCACACACAGTAACATCTTAAAAACTAGAACAACAAATCAAACTCCGGGTGCATTAACACAGAGGCGTAGTTCAGGGTAATGAAGGGGCTGAGAATCATCCGTAGGAGGCTGCAGAGACTGTTAGCATCAGTAGCTTGCACTCTTCTAGGCTGGAGGGACACAGTTGAAGGGTCGAATGCCTAAGAGATCCGTTGGCCAAGAGCACACTTCCTGAGGCCCCACCAAGGCTTAGCAATGTGGGATTTTTCTCTCCTTCTGCTCTAGTCTTCTATGGTGTTCCCTGGACAGCTAAGCCTCATAGCTGGCTGAGGGTGGTAGGAAACAGGACTGGGTACAGGTGAAGGGATGATGACCTTAGGCCAACATGCCCAGGAGAGGCCAAGATAGATAGAAAGGCACACATTTCTAGAAGAGCTCATCCCTACCACCGAGCCCACCAGCCAGATTCCCATAACGTAGAAATCAAACATGGAACTCCAGATGGGCACCATCAGATCTGGGGCAGAGTTCACAATGAGTTTGTGCAAAAGGTCCAGAACGTGGAACGATGCAACGTCAAGACTCCATCCAGACTCTGCACAAGGCAAGATGTAGAGAGTTAGAAAGACCTTGAACACCAAATTATTCTTTATTGAGGGCATTGCTGGCTTTGAGAGCTTTGAGGTGGGCCAGGCCTGGTGCTCAGTTTCCGCTCTGAATGGCTGTCTTCTTTTTGAAAACTACTGTTTGCTGTGCCTGTCCTGGTTTTCACCTTGGGGTGAATCAATCTGTTTCCCCTGGAACTCTAACTTTTTTTTTTTCCGGAGCTGAGGACTGAACCCAGGGCCTTGGGCTTTCTAGGCAAGCGCTCTACCACTGAGCTAAATCCCCAACCCCAACTCTAACTTTTTTTTTTTTTTTTTTTTTGGTTCTTTTTTTTTGGAGCTGGGGACTGAACCCAGGGCCTTGCGCTTCCTAGGTAAGCGCTCTACCACTGAGCTAAATCCCCAGCCCCCCAACTCTAACTTTTAATGTTTCAACAATGTTTCAGCATTCTCATCTCTGCTACATCAAGCATAACATCACAAGGGCTGGAGAGATGGCTCAGTGGTTAAGAGCACTGACTGCGGGGTTGGGGATATAGCTCAGTGGTAGAGCGCTTGCCTAACAAACGCAAGGCCCTGGGTTCGGTCCCCAGCTCTGAAAAAAAGAAAAAAAAAAAAAAAAAGCACTGACTACCCTTCCAGAGGTCCTGAGTTCAATTCCCCTTCTGGTGTGTCTGAAGAGAGCAACAGTATCCATATATACATAAAATAAATAAATCTTAAAAATAATGTCATAAAAGCTGGGTACGCTTCCCCATGTAATCCACCACCTGGGAGGCTGGTGCTGCACATCCTGGGAGTCTCAGGCCAGCCTGGATTACATAGTGAATCCCTGTCTCAAAAAATGATTTTTTTAAAAGCAAAACGGAACGGCCTGATGTAATGGATGCTTGTGTGTGTTCTTAAGAACTGACTGTTGGGGGCTGGAGAGATGGCTCAGTGGTTAAGAACACTGGCTGCTCTTCCAGAGGTCCTGAGTTCAAATCCCAGCAACCACATGGTGGCTCCCAACCATCTGTAATGAGATCCGATGCCCTCTTCTGGTGTGTCTGAAGACAGCTACAATGTACTTACAAATAAATAAAATCTTATAAAAAAGAAAGAAATGAAAAAAAAAAAGAACTGACTGTTGGATTTTCTGGAACAGTGCTGAACGCTTGCTAATGTTATAAGAAATTGAAACTAACGTGGTGGGTATTTGCATCGTGGACATTGGCAAATGGTTCAAAGCAGTTTTTCCTTTAGTTCTTCAGGGGTGTGTGTGTGTGTGTGTGTGTGTGTGTGTGTGTATGTGTGTAGGCAAACATGTGAAGGTGGGAGAGTCACTTATGGGCGTTGCTATGGTCCCTCCACCATGCAGGTCCTAGGGGGTCATCTCAGGCTACCAGATGGCCCACAAAGCCATCCCCAGAGCTCCACTTGTTTTCTTGGGAGAAGAAACTTGTTTCCCAGCATGACATTGACAGTATCTATTGGTGAGGCCCGGGAAGCATTTGTACAGTGTCTCGGGAGACATTTTTATTCCTGGCACGGGGAGCGAAAGGAGTGGCTTATTTGCTTGTTTCCTTACCTCATGGACCTGAGTCTATCTGCCTTGGATTCAGGTCCCAGGATCCTCATTTCACAGGAGGGAAACAGAGACCTGTCTCTCCCTGTGCTGATGGGACTGTGCACTCCTCAGCCTTACGTGCGGGTAGGTGTGGGTAGCCTGGTGTAGATAGGTGACCCCTTGGTGCATCCTTGCCCATGTGCACAGTTCCTTTGCATAGTCACAGGGGCCCCTATCTTTGAGCCTGGGTTGACTGGCCTCCCGCTGTCTTCCATTTACAGATCAACAACACTGAACGACTATGCAACACCTGCCCCTGGGAGAAGCTACGTTTCTTCAACCCCAACGTGCTGGTGCTAGGGTGGGAGCATCAGACATTAAGGTCATCCTTGGCTACACAGCGAATTTGAAGTCAGCCTGGGCTACATGAAAATAAAAGTAGAAAGGGCAGGTGTCCTTGACTTCAGCAGGCTGTTTGTTTGTTTGAGCCTCGTGGTTTGTTTTTCTTTCCTGAAGGCCAAGGTATCCTAGGACCACTCCTGAGGTGGGACTGTCTTTAAAGAGCTTTTTGACTCATCCAGACCTCCCCTTGCCTTCTGCTGGGCTCAAAGATCCAGCCTCTTTCCTGTCTAAGTGACTGAGGAATTCGAAAACAAAGCATTGACTGTGTGGTGGCACATGGCTTTTATCACTAGGGAGGCAGAGGATGGCAAACCTATCAGTTAGAGGACAGCCTGGTCTACAAAATGAGTTCCAGGACAGCCAGGGATTTTTTAGAGAGACCAGGAGAAAGAAAGAGAGGGGGAGGAGGGGGGAAGGAAGAAAGAAGAAGGGAAGGAAGATAGAGAAAGGAGGAAGAAAAAAAAAAAGTCCTGGGCTGAAGATATAGGTCGGGGGTTAAGAACTGGGTATTGTGGTTCTATTCTGTTGCTATGACAAATAACATGACCAAAAAGAACTGAGGAGAGGAAAGGGTTTATTTCACCTCATCCACTCAGGTCATAATTCATCATTGAGGGAAGTCAGGGCAGGAACCCCAAGCAGGAACATGAAAACAAGACTGCTTGCTGTTCCGCACAGTATAGCCTCCAACCAGGAAACTCACAGCCAAGAAGTACAGCAGAAGCAATGGAGGACTGCTGCTTGCTTATTTACTCCGGCTTATGCTCAGCTAATTTCCTTATTTAAACAACCCAATCCATCTGGCCAGGGAATGGTACCGCCCTCAGTGGGCTGGGCCTGCCTAAATCATCCAACAAGACAATCCCTCATAGACACATCTGCAGGCCAGTCCGATCTGGGTGATTACTGAATGATGAGTTATGACCTGAGTAGATGAGGTGAAATAACCCTTTCCTCCCCTCAGTTCTTTCTGGTCATGGTATATGTCATAACAGCAGAATAGAACCACAATACCCAGACTCAGATGACTCTAGACTATGACAGGTTGATGCTAAAACTAGAACTGATACCGTGCAAGCAAGCATGAAGATTGTAGTTTGGATCCCCAAAGCGCACATATATGCTAGGTGGGTGTGGCAGCCTGCCTGCAATTATAGACTTGGAAGGTGAAGACAGGATTCCCAGACCAAGTTGGCTAGTATAATATTAGCCACAGCAGCAAGCTCTGGGTTTGATTGAGGGACCCTGCTTCAGTGAGTAAGTTGGAATTGTGACTGAGAGTGATTCCCAGCTTCAACCTCAGCCCCGCCCGAAAAAGAAGAATCCATGAGCCTATTAATTACTCAGAGCTGTCAGATTAATCAAGGGGCCTCTGTAGGAGGGGCTTCTTCACTCCTGACAAAGGCAGTCCTTTGAAAAGGAGATCAAGTGCAGACAGAATGAGAGTTCTGTCCATCCATCTCGCTTATAAGGAGGTATTGACTTCCTCTGGATTTTAATTTTGCTCTAAGTACCAATGCGCCTGTTACCAGCAGAGCTCGCAGCATCTCTGTGGGATAAACTGCAGGAGGCAGTTGCCTTAGGTAATGTTTTCAGGAAAGCTGAGCTCACGCGGGGGCGTCGGGGCTGAGAGTTTATATCACCAGCCCTTAATGGTGCCAATTACTCAGCAATGAATTGGACAGAGACTCTGAGCGAGCAGAAGGTTTGGAAGTAGATTGCTGTCTTCTACCTTCCCTTCCCACACCCGAGCGAGGTGAGCTCTATATTTACAGTGATGGAAAAATCCAACAGCAAATGGGACTCGTGAGCTTCCTTGAAGGATCTAAAACAAGGCTCTGAGGAGACACAAGTCTACAGGTTGCACAGGAGAGTGGAAGCTCGAAGCTCTGCCTGGCCAGTTCTCTCAGTTCTGTGCTCAATGGAAGGATCTAGAAGGCCGGTTTCTCATTTATTCGTCTTTCTAGAGGATGCGACAACATCAAAAACAACAATCTGAACACACAGAGCCTCCAATCCTGGTGGAGGGAGCTCCCTTTTTACCTGGCAATGACCCTACAAAGTTGTAACCTGCAAGATTCTCAGTAATGAGACCACAATTCCTTCTGGAGGATTATCCTAGAGTTCAAGACTCTGCCAGCCCTTGCTAAATGACAGAGAAGAAACCCATCTACGGGTTAAGGAGTCTCAGCGTAACCAGTATAGCAGGCTATGCCAAGGAAGGGTGCTGTCTGCTGGGAAAGTTGCCCCGTGTGGTGCCTTGGCTAGACAGAAACTGCTAATGCCCTGGCTTCGGTGACCGTTCACCACCGGAATGCATACCTAGGGTCTAGAAAGGCTGATTCTGTGCTTCATTTGAATTTTGGGACAGTCTTGCTTTGTAGCCCAGGCATAAGCTTACGATCCTCCTGCTTCAGCCTCCCATGCTAGGATTACAGGCATGCGCCACCATTCCTGGTTCCAGGAAAGCATCTTTCAACTAGAGTGCAAATGCCTCAGCACAGACTGCCTAGTGGGCTGTCTGCACCTGTGTTGGAGACGAGCACAAAACAGGTTTGTTCCTTCCTTGGCTGGAGACAAGCAGAAGAGAGGATCCTCGTTGTTCGTGGTGGTTTTCAAATTCTAAGGGTGAATAAGGGTTGCCTAGAAACCACCTGGGGTCCAGCACCTACTATCTAACCGCAATCCCTCCTTCCAATGGTGCGATGGTCTAGCTGAAACTGAACAGCCGTGAATAGAAGGATTTCATTTCTCTGCCTGTGTTCTCTCTCTCTCTCTCTCTCTCTCTCTCTCTCTCTCTCTCTCTCTCTCTCTCTCTCCCTCCCTCCCTTCCTCCCTCCCTCCCTCCCTCCCCCCCGTGTGTGTGTGTGTATGTGTGTGTGTGTGTGTGTGTGTGTCTGAGTGTGCTCTCTCTCTCTCTAAAGATTTATTTATTTAATCTATATGAATGCACTATCACTGTCTTCAGACACACCAGAAGGGGGCATCGGATCCCATTACAGATGATCGTGAGCCTCCATGTGGTTGCTGGGACTTAAACTCTCAGAGCTTTTAACCGCCGAGCCATCTTGCCAGCCCTCCTCTTTAATCAGACTCCCTTTCCTTCTGAAGATGCCACAGATGCATAAGACCGTTGGGCAGAAAGCCCCCTTTAAAAAGGTCTAGTCAAGTGGCTTCAACTTTAGACCCAAAGGCACTGCATCGGCTGAGTACGGTGGCTTTGACAGTAATGGCAGATTCCATGAGGCTGAGGCAGGCAGATCCTGAGTTCCAGGCCAGCCTGGGCTGCATAGAAGAGCCTATCTCCAAACAAAAAAATAAAGGGAATGTTAATATAATAAATCAAAGATAAATACTCAAAATCAAAGTTGGGTATATACCCCAGTGACGGAGTGTTTGCCTAGAATCTGACAATGAGGGGTTGGGGCTGGGGCTGGGGCTTAGGATCCCTCAGTGACTAGCTGGGGTGATTGGCTGAGTGGTAGAGCACCTAGAATCCACCAATGAGAAGCTAAAGGCATAGCTCAGTTTGGGGGTGTGGCTCAGCAGGAGAGTGACAAGAATTCCACCAATGAGGGGTTAGGGGTGTGGCTCAGCTGTACAGTGCTGAGAATTCCACCAGTGAGGGGTTAGGGGTGTGGCTCAGCAGCACATTGCTTGCCTAGTGTATACAAAACCCTGAGTTCCACCTCCCCAGAAACACAGAGCCCAAATCTGTAACAGAGAGTTAGCTACCAAGTCTTCAGAGCTGGCTACAGCTTCCTTAGTGTGAGGATCCCTGAAAAGGCCTTCCAAAAGTACAGCCGACAAGGAGATACTGCATGAAGGAAGATTTCCAAAGAACCGCAACAATCAGTTCCTTTAAAGGATCCAAGCTGCAGACAAGAGACTGTCCATCCATTAGAGAGGTTAACAGTGACCCAGTTCTGAACACAGCCCCTATGGTCCTTTCTAGCTTCGGCAATGAATCAATATATCTGTGTGCTAGCTTTATCCACAGAGACCGGAAGAGGGCGCCAGAGGCTCTGGAGGTGGAGTTAAGGGCAGTTTTGAGCCAACCAACATGGGAAATGGGAATTTAATTTTGTCCTCTGGAAAAGCTCGAAGCCATTTCTCCAGGCCCTGTTGAAAACTTTGAAGGAGCAAACTCACCCACAGCTTCCCCTCCTTCCTCTCTTCCCAGACCCTCTCACATCCCCCATCCCCCATACTATCCTCTCTTTCTCCGCGGAGAAAGGAAGGCCTCCCGTGAATACCTTGGCATATCAAATTGCAGTAGGGCTAGGCACATCTTCTCGAGGCTACAGAAGGCAGCCCAGTTAGCAGAAACGGGTGCTTAAGGCAAGCAACCTAGTCAGACCGAGCACTGTTCCTGCTAATAGGCATCCCACATGAAGACCAAGCTTCACAACTGTTACCTACGTATAGGCAGCCTACACCCAACCTACGCATGCTCTCTGATTGGTAGTTCAGTCTCAGTGATTCCCCTATGCCTCTGTGCTGAGGCCCCTGAATTTTGATTTGTTGTTCTAGCTTTTAAAATGCTACTGTGCGTTAAGCCCGCCCACCGCCTGCAGAGTTCTGTTCGAAGTCCCCCAATTAATTCTAAGAAGGCTTAATTATATGTGTAAGGAGCAGGCCTAATTATATGTATACAGACTGAGATACCGAAGAGACACTTACGTGATTAACATGGATTGACTTTCACGATCTCTGCGGAAGAACACAGCCACAGGAAGATGTAATTAAGGAACATTTAGAAATTAAGAATTTTGGGGCTGGGGATTTAGCTCAGTGGTAGAGCGCTTACCTAGGAAGCGCAAGGCCCTGGGTTCGGTCCCCAGCTCCGAAAAAAAGAACAAAAAAAAAAAAAAAAAGAATTTGATCATCTTCTCCCCAAGCAGTCAGCCCTTCTGTGCATCCCCCTCGGCTTCAGAAACAGCCTTGGCTGCACTTGGAAGTCTTAACCCCAGGATCTGTTGGCACCTGTCACCATGCACCAGCTGTCGTGTACACGCTTGAGGAAAGGACCAAGACCTTAGAGCTACCCGTGTGGAAAGCAGCCTGAAGTACAGAGATCATGAGCTGGGGATGCAGCTCGGCCCCCAGCAGGCCCATCACTACGCACTCAGAGCAAGTCATGGTCGGTGAGGTCAGACTTACAGAAGAGGTGAAATGGCATCTCTGTGTGCTGCTTGTCCTTGACAAGTCGTCCACCAGACCCCATAGCTGGGCAGCCACCTTGGAGGTCTACATGCAGAACAGACCTGTACAGGTCTGGCGGGAGGAAAGGAAGGTGGTGAGCAGGTCTTAAGTTCCCTTAGCTGTGCCGGTCACTGACTGAGCTAACTCAGAACGCCTCTGATCTATCTCTGAGAGAAGCCTGAGGATCCTTCTGGAACTAACTCTGTCCATCTGAGACTGGCCAGCAAAATAAGCCTTCTCTGAATTAGTCTTAGCTCCATATTATTCTTGGTTACTCATTACACCAGATAACTGTATGCACAGTGAAAAGTACCCCCACTTGTATAGTGCTCAACCACCACCTCACAGATGCACACAGAGATGGTTTTACATACAGACATCCACCTGCCCCTGCCTCCCTAATCCTGGGGCCAAAGGCATGCAGGGCTCAACTTGGCCCTTTCCCCCGGTTTTTAAGGATTTCCAAAATTATTTTTATTTGTATGTATATGGGCGTGTGTGTGTGTGTGTGTGTGTGTGTGTGTGCGCGCGCGCGCGCGCGCGCGCGCACCCAAGGAAGTCATAAGAGGGCTTCAGCTCTCCATGAGCTGAAATGACAGGTGGTTGTGAAGCTGCCCTATGTAGGTGAAAGGAAAGGACTTAGGCCCTTTGCAAGAGCAGCACATGCTCTTGATTGCTGAGCCTGCTCTCCAGCCCCAGCCTCCCTGTTTTTAAACAAAAATAGTTTATTTCCCTCCTTTCTCCTGGCCTGCCTGCCTGCCTCCTCCTCCTCCTCTCTACCTGAGGATGACCTAAACTTACATTTTATTTATGAATTAGTTTATTTCTCTACTTTACATCCCTACCCCAGTTTCCCCTCCCTCCTCCTCTACTCCCTGTCCTTCCCCAGTACTGCCCACCCCTCCCTCATCCCCTCCTCCTCCCTTTCTCTTCAGAAGAGGGGAGCCCTCCCATGGATATCAACCAGCCCTGGCAGGTCAAGGTGCAGTTAAAGTAGGTACATCTTCTACTGGGGCTGGGGGAGGCAGCCCAGTAGGAGGGAAGGGTCCTGAGGCAGGCATCAGAGTCAGAGACAGCTCCTGTTCCTGTCGTTAGGAGAGCCACATGAAGACCAAGCTCCCCATCTGTCACCTATGTGGAGAGGGCCTAGCCGACCCTACTTCCTGATTGCAAGGATTATGGGTGTACTGCAATATGCCCAGTTTATACATTAGTGGGGGACACTGCAAGATTATTTCCTGCTCGGCGAGCGCTGACCACTGAGGGACATAATGAGACCAGTTCTCACTATGTAGCCAAGGCTGGCTCAGGGTCACAGCCCTCATGCCTCAGCCTTCCAAGTGCTGAGATGAAAGTTACACACAGCTACACAGGGCAGCATGATGCTATTACCTGTCTCCTCCCTACCTCCCTTTTACTATAGCAAGGAGGTTTCTCCGGGAATAATCCCTGAGGGATTTCTTGGGCATTGTGCAGATTCAGTCTCCTATTCACGGGCAACTGCACTAGATCCACTGTTTTGTGTTGGTTTTTTTTTTTTTTTTTGGTTCTTTTTTTCGGAGCTGGGGACCGAACCCAGGGCCTTGCGCTTCCTAGGTAAGCGCTCTACCACTGAGCTAAATCCCCGGGCCCTTGTGTTGTTTTTGAGACCTGCTCTCCTGTGTCGGAGACAAGCCTCAGGCTGGAAACGCTGACCTTTTTATTTTCACATTTCACAGTATAAAGGGAAACGGTACTTTTTCGTATCACTTCTCCCTCCAGAAGCGTTCCCTCTGTTAGGAAGGGAAGTTCCTTGTCATGCGTCTAGTAAACACTCAGGCTGGGCACCAAGATCTCCTGGTGAAACAACAAGAAATGCAAAAGGATAAAGAGCGCTTGTGCTCTTATCCGTCTGGCCGGGTCATGCCAGGCCCTGTGGGCACCATTATAGGGCAGGTGGGAGGTCTCACTACCCAAGGCCCGGGCATCAAGGGCACGTGGCCTCCCATGGGTGGTCTCATCCCGGGAGCGGGTCCCACAGGCATTGTCCCAGGAGGAGGAGGGCCCATCATTGGCATCATGGGAGGGCCTCCCATGTAGGGTGCAGGCATCATGCCAGGCCGAGGAGGACCCGGGAGACTGGGGGGAGGTGGGATCATGGGTCCTGCAGGCGGAGGAGCAGGGAATGGAGCTGGAGAAATTTCCTGTTGAAATGCAGCCGTTGTTGTGTCAGTCAGACTCTGGGCCTGCTCCTCCGTCCATATCTGGTAACAGTCTTTCACATTCTTTTTGTGTTTCCTACCACTGCAGTGTGTCTTCCTCAGAGACAGAGTATCGTGGGTAAGATGCGTATCACAGTCATCACGATAAAACTTAGGCATGTTGCTCCACAGGCCATTAGCTACCTGGCTCCTTATTTTGTTTTAAATAGGTTTTTGAAACAGGTTTCCTCTGACTGTCCTGGAACTGGCTCTTTGGACCAAGCCCAGCCCCACACACAACTCTTGACCTAACTCAAAGCTGGAGCTCTCTCTGTCTTCCTCATCTCTCCACCTCTCCTGTCTTTTTAAGGGATTTGGGTAGCCTGTGGGGCCCTGGGCCCACCTGAGTCTCCATTCCATTTTCAAGATACCAGTGTATGTGTGCAGGAGCATGTATGTGCAGATATGTGTGCTGTGTGAACATACATGTTTGTGTGCACATGTGCAAATGCATGTGGAGGTCAGCAGAGAACTGCTCCTCAGGGACAGCGAGTCCCAGGGATCCACCTGTCTCTGTGTCTCCAGTGCTGTTTGCCCAGCTTGTTTATAAGAGACCTGGGAACCGAACTCAGTTCCCTATGCTTGTGTGGCAAGCACTTTACTGGCTGGGCCATCTCTCCAGGTCCTGTTCATTCATCCTCTTTCTCACCCACATTCCTCTCTCTCTCTCTCTCTCTCTCTCTCTCCCTCTCTCTCTCTCTCTCTCTCTCTCTGCTTTCCATATTCAATACTTTATCCAAGGCCTTCAATGCTGCTTGTCCATGTCACCCCCATAGCACTCGGTTGGACACGGAATCACAGGAGAGGCCCAGGCTTCCCACCCTGGGTTTGGATCACTTGGAGCTCAGAGCTCCCCATGTGTTCTCAATGTGCATGCAAACCCAGAGACCATCACATTGGTTGGAAACAGGTCTGCGGGGGAGGTTGAGGAACCTCAAAACACCTGCTCTCTCCTGAGAGCATTTAAGGCTGCCTCTGGGGCTAAAGGCAGCAGCTCTCTGCAGGTGAGTACTGGTGAAGGGTTGCCTGTCCCTGTGCACGTTGGTGTGGGGGAGCTCTCTGGCCACTTCTGCCTGGACCCTGACTGACTCTTCTTCCTGTAGTGAGCCATGCCACTGTCTGGGCTCTTAGGACCTTCTGCCAAGGACTGAAAAAGGGGGCTAGCCTGCGGATGTGTGGCGTGCTGTGTCCCCCGGTTGAAGTTAGCTCTGGCTTATGACACTGACTCTGAGAATGTCCTTATGGCCGCCAAGTATGAAGCAGAGACTCCTGGATTCATGTTTACTCTGCTAAGCCCAAATATAAACTATCATATGCAGATAAAATGTATTTATTTTATTATAAAATAGGCTTTTTTGTGTTAGGCAAGTTTGCCCAACCCTGGGTTAATATATGTAGGACATGGCTAAAGGTAGCTGGGGTTAATGTCCAACAAGTTAGCCCATCTGGGTGTAGTTTTTCCCTTTTGAGGCCATGTCTCCCTAGGTAGCCCAGGCTAGCCTCACGTCCCAATCCTCCTGTTTCACTTTCTAAAATGCAGAGATTTGAATCCTGAGCTGCCAGGCCTGACTCCCATTGCATTTAATTTTACTTATGGTACTTTGAATTTTCCGCTGGCTTTATTTGAGTAGAGTCTTCCAAACAGCAGCCTCGAGCTCTGGTATCTTAGCCGTTCTGGCTCCCAGCAAGATGATCTGTGGTCTTGTCAGCCTGACCACCTTACGAAATAGTATTCCATAGCCCCAGGAGGTTTAGCCACCTAAGTAGAGTGCGTGGCCGCCTGTCCACTTGTGCTTAACTGGACAGCCATGGACAGCCTTCCTGTGTGTTTTCTCCATGATGAACTTGGTGTCTGGAACTCCTGGGCTTTGTGCTTGAATGGGAGAAACCACGTAGGGAAGCCAAGGAATGGGATGGAACTCCATGCCACATCTCCCAACCTTCCTATTGCCTTTGCTCCAGCTGGCCTCGAAGTAGGCTGGGTTACCTTAAGGACAGGGTCACTGGCGCCCTTCACAGGGAATAAACCTTGCTCAGTCCTATCCAGTTGGTGGTTTTAGTGTGTGTGCTACTTGGAGGGAAGTGAATGTCAAGGATGCAGGGGAGACTTCCAACATCAGGATTTCAGGTGCAGATAAGAGGAAAGCCGGATCAACGTGTCTCCCCAAGATTTACTGTGCATGTGCGTGTGTGCGCGCCTGTGTGTGTGTGTATCTGTGTGTGAGCGTGCTCGTATGCACACACACGTACATGCGTGTGAAGGTGTGTGTGAGTGTGTATGTGTGTGTGTGTGTGTGTGTGTGTGTGTGATGGGCGTGCATAAGCAGATGACCTGCAGAAGTTGGCTCTCATCTTTGCCTGTGTTGGGGATCAAACCCAGGTGGTGAGGTTTGACCTCGGCAGCAACTGCCCTTAGCTCCCAGGTTTTTATGAAATCGAAGTCTCACATCGCTAACTCTGTCCCAGAGCCTCCAATATGAGGATGACCTTGAACTCTTGGCTCTTCAACTCTACTGCTCCAGCGTTGGGATTTTAGGCGTACCACCGTGCCTGCTTTGAGGTCTGCATCTTTTATGAAATATTTTATTATTTTACATCATGCAGTATGCAGGTGGGGTGTGCATGTGAGTGCTGGTAGAGAAGAGCTGAGAGAAGGGGTTGGATCCCCTGGCACTGGTGTCGTAGGTGGTTGGAAGTCACCACTGTGGGTATCGGTATAGACCTCCTGTTCTGGACACGATCAGGACAGCGCACCCTCTTAACTGCTAAGCCATCTCTCCAAGTAATTATTACCTTTACTTGTGCACATGTGTGTGGAGGTCAGAGGACAGTTGCAGGCTTCAGTTGTCTCCCTCCCTCACATTGGGTTCTCGTAAATTAAATGTGGCCTTTCCCCACTGAGCCACTAGCTGGCTCAGGATCTGCTCTTGGGGAGCATTGTGAACAGGGCTGGGAACCTGCCGAGTGAGGCTTTAAAGGTAATCCTGGGGGATGTGGAAAGGCAAAGCTCTTTTTTTTTCCTCTTTAAATGTATGTGTGTGGGTGTCTTGCCTGTATGAATGCCAGTGCCTGAGCCCCACCCCCACCCCAAAAGGAGTTCTCGTCCATGAAACTAGAATTACAGTGGTTGTGAGCCACCCTGTGGGTGCTGGGAACCAAACCCAGGTCCTCTGCAAGAGCAGCCAGTGCTCTTAACTGCTGACCTGTCGCTCCAGCCTGCCTCAAAGTCTGTCTGCACTGCAGCTGTTGCCTGCCTTGTGGGGATTTTGGACTCTTGTCACTTTATGCTTTGTACAGGGGCTCAGGAACATCAAAACCCAGGAGAAATCGCGCTTCTAATTAGATCCTTAATTAGATTATCAGTATTTGACACAATGTTCTTTTGAAAAATTAATGTGTGTGTGTGTGTGTGTGTGTGTGTGTGTGTGTGTGTGTGAGAGAGAGAGAGAGAGAGAGAGAGAGAGAGAGAGGTGTGGGTTGGAGGGGAAGTGCCACAGCGGGGTTGCAGAGGTCAGAGGACAACTTTATGAAGTTGGTTCTCTGCCTTTACCTAAACTAGGTTCTGTGGATGATCCTCAGATCAGCGAGTTTACATGGTAAGCACCCTTAACCTGCTGAGGGATTGCCCTGTTGGCTGCCAAAATTTAATTCTTCATGCAAAATAAACAAATCTCTCTAGCAGGCTAGCTTGCTTCTGTCTTCGGTGAATAGTAATGATCTAGGTACACAATTTTTTCCTTCTGTTTTGTTTAAAACAGGTTCTCACTGCAAAACACTGGCTGGCCTGGAGCTCTGTATAGATCTGTGGGTCTCAACCTCTGGATCGAGTTTGGGGGAGTCAAATGAGCCTTTCACAGAGGTCACCCAAGACTATCAGAAAACACAGATGTTTGTATTACAATTCATAACAGTAGCACAATTAGTTACAAAATAGCAATGAAAATAACTTTATGGCTGGGTGTCACCACAGTAGGAGGACCTTTATTGAAGGGTCACAGCACTAAGAAAGTTGAGAAGCACTGCTCTTTTTTTTTTTTTTTTTCTTTTTTTCAGAGCTGGGGACCGAACCCAGGGCCTTGTGCTTGCTAGGCAAGCGCTCTACCACTGAGCTAAATCCCCAACCCCGAAGCACTGCTCTTTATAGAGCAAACTGACCTCACGTTGAAGGGATCCTCTGTCTCTGCCTTTCCAGTGCCAGGTGTGCATCGCTAAGTCTGGCTTGGGGAATTGTTTTAAAGTAGATTGCTTAGGCGAGAGTTGTAGCAGTTAAATATCCCTTGGGTCTCTGAAGTCTGGGGCAGGAGGATTGCTACTAGGTGGAAGGCAGCCCTACTACACAGTGTCTCAAAAACACTTAAAATAAGTTCAGGATTTGGTTGTCGTCCATGTTTGATTCACATCATTCTTTTTTAGATGAGGAGAGGGAGACGGAGCTGGGAGGGGGTGGGGGAGGGGACCCACGTCCACATGAGGAGGTCAGAGGACAACATTCAGGGGCTAGTTCTCAGCTTGCACTTTGTGCTCTGTGATGGAACTCAGGTCCCAAGGCTTGCCCTCGCCAAACAAGCGAGTTAGCTGCAGAGCCACCTCACCACCCTGATCTATGTGTCCTTGTATACTTTATAGAGAACAATAAAGTGAGGGTCACAGGAAATTTCTTGGGTGAGCCGTGTGTGGCGTTGGTAGTAACACCGGTAATCCCAGCGCTTGGGAGGTTAAAGAGAATGAAGGGTTCAAGCCCACCTTAGCTGCATCGAGGTCCGAGATCAGCCTGGAGAGGATAGAATCCGATCTCAAAACCAATCCAACACCAACAAAACAGAAATCTTTGGTGAAGGGGGTCGAAGTGGAGTTTTTGATGCCCCGCGTTGGACCAGGTAGAGAAAGGGTAGGGCTTTAGGTGGTTCCGACCCAGTGAGGGTGGGGGGTTGGGGGTTGGGTAAAGAGCAGATTGGGTCCGGCTAGCCTCCCTCCGATCAAATACAGGTGCCTGCACACTGCCTATTAAGAACATCCATGGGGGTTGGGGATTTAGCTCAGTGGTAGAGCGCTTGCCTAGGAAGCGCAAGGCCCTGGGTTCGGTCCCCAGCTCCGGGGGGGGGGGGGGGGGAAGAAAAAAAAAAGAACATCCGTGTTTTCTGCCCAGCTTACATTGGCCGTGAGTGACCCAGTACAAACGAAGCTGTGTGTTTATATTTTGTATGAGATCTTCTCATGTAGTCGATGCTGGCCTTAAATTCCCTACGTAGCCAAAGACAGTCTTGAAAAAAAAAAAAATTAGCCATCTTTTCAGTCCCGAGCCCTGGAATTCCTGATCCTCCTGCCTCTACACCAAGCGCTGGGATTGTAGGCGTTCACCACTGCATTCAGTTTGTACCGCAGTAGGAGTGGGACAGGCTCTATGAGCGCGGCAAGCTCTAGGAACTGAGCTGCATCCCAGCTCCCATACAAAGTCCAGCACCGGTTCCCACAGTTCCCACAGTGACCGCAGCCTGTTGAGAGAGTCCGTGTCCTACAGTGATGGTGTGGGGATGTATGTGCTGACAATTCTGAGTCTGCTCCTGATGACTTTACCATGCTAGCATATGCAGCAGGCAAGGGAGATCTCTTTGGTGATTTTCCTACCTCCAGGTGGTGTCTTTCCTCCAGTCAACATGGCTACCTCAGAAGCTCCCGAAGAGAGGCTGAAGAAATTTAAGTACCGAGGCAAAGAAATGTCCGTGAGTATAAACGGGGGGGGGGGGGGGGGGCATAGTTAAAGTGCTCATGGATGTGGTGTAAGCTGGGTGTGAAGGCGCACAGTGGTGATCTCAGCACTGCAGAAGCAGAGGGAGGATGATTTGAAGGTTTGAAGCCAGCCTGGGCTACAGAGTAGAAGGGAAAGTCCGTTTGAAAACAAAATCATAAAATGAGCCATGGTCGGGGAGATGGCTCGGCTCACCTCACACACCAGATGATCAGAGCTCTATCCCAGGAAACCACAGTGTGGCAAGAAAGACCCCTGAGAGTTGTCCTCTGACCTCCACCTCCACACATATGCTGCATGCACACACAGGATGCTGGGTACAATTACATTTAGAAAAGAAGGGGCGGGGTTGGGGATTTAGCTCAGCGGTAGAGCGCTTGCCTAGCAAACGCAAGGCCCTGGGTTCAGTCCCCAGCTCCAAAAAAAAAAAAAAAAAAAAAAAAAAGAGAGAGAAAAAAGAAAAGAAGGGGCTTGGGGAGATGACTGAATGGTTAAGAGCCCTGCGCTGCATGCTGTTCAAGAGGACCCCGGTTCAATTCCCAGCACCCACGTAATGGCTTACAATGGTCTCTAACTCCAGTTTGAGGAGATCTGATACTATCTTCTGGCCTCTTTATGAAACACACACACACACACACACACACACACACACACACACACACACACACACACGGGGTGAAGGGAGAGAGAGAGAGAGAGAGAGAACACAGACATGCATGCAAGCAAAACACCCCTAAAAATTAAAAAATAATAAAAATTAAATGGGGGTAATGTCCTTGTTCTCCAGCAACCTGGCTGTGACAACTCCAACAACTTGTTTTCCTTATTAGTTGAGGCGACAACAGAGGATCGATTCCAGCCTACAGCTCCGGAAGAGCAGGAAAGATGAACAGGCGCTAAAGAGAAGAAATATCGGCCTCTTCTCCAGTGACGTGGTTTCTCAAGCACTAGTCAAAGAAGTGCGTTAGAATTCAGCGTGGAGGGCAGTCCTGTTCAGGGAGGGTATAGCTTTAGCTAGTATCTCCAACCTGAGGCGTCTTAATAGAGTTAGAGCTTGCTACTTAATTCAGTTTACAGAAGGAGGAGTTGGACTGAGGGTGTCCCTTAGCAGTACTGGCCCACAATGCTCCAGTGAGAAGCTGGGGGGCGTGGCTCAGTGGTAGAGCCCCTGCCTAGAATCCTCCAGTGAGAAGCTGGGGGCGTGGCTCAGTGGTAGAGCCCCTGCCTAGAATCCCCCAATGAGGGGCTGGGGCGTGGCTCAGTGGTAGAGCCCCTGCCTAGAATCCCCCAGTGAGGGGCTGGGGCGTGGCTCAGTGGTAGAGCCCCTGCCTAGAATCCCCCAGTGAGGGGCTGGGGCGTGGCTCAGTGGTAGAGCCCCTGCCTAGAATCCTCCAGTGATATGAGTGGGTGGAGGACTTTGTACTCAAGTTGTGTTTACTTTGCAAGTGCTTTACTGACTGAGTCTCAGACCAAGATTTTCTCTCCTGTGGTTTTTCATAGTACGTTGTTGGAGCTTATTTATCTTACCTGCATTATTTAACTTGCCGGCCTCCGGTTTTTTGCTTGTTTGTTTCCTTGCGTTTATTTTTTTCTTTTTTCCCTCTTTTTTGCTTTATTTTATTTTTATTTTACGTTTTTTTTATTAATTAATTTGTTTACTTTATATCCCGATCGCAGATCACTCCCTGCTCTCCTCCCATTCCTTTCCTCTCACCTCTCCTCCCTCCAAAACCCTCTCCTTTCTCCCCAGAGAAGGGGAGGCCTCCCATGGACTTCAACCCACCTTGGCGGTTCAAGTTGCAGGAGGGTTAGATGCGGCTTCTCCTATTGAGGCCAGACAAGGCAACCCAGTTATGCGAAAGGGAGTCAAAGGCAGGCAACAGAGTCAGAGACAATCCCTGCTCCAGCTGTTAGGAGCCCCACATGAAAACCAAGCTACACATCTGTTACATACATGTTGGTGGCCTGCATTCATCGCATGCATGCTATTTGGTTGATGGTTCAGTCTCTGTGAAACCCTATGAGCCCAGGTTAGCTCATAGATTCATAGATTCTGTATGTTTTCTTGTGGTGTCCTTGAGTCCTCTGGCTCCTCCCTCAATCCTTCCTCCCCCTCTTCCACAAGACTCCCTGAGCTCCGCCTAATGTTTGGCTGTGGGTCTCTACACCTATTTCCATCAGCTGCTGGGTGAAGCCTCTCAGAGGACAGTTACGCTAGGCTCCGGTCTGCAGGCATAGCAGAGCAGTCATTAATAGTGTCAGGGGAGTGCTCTCTTTCATGGCATGGGCCTCAAGTTGGTCCCATCATTGATCGGTGACTTCTTTAATTTCTGTGTCATCTCTATTCCTGCACATTTTGTAGGCAGGACAAATTGTGGGTTGAAGGTTTTGGTGGTGGGTTGATGTTCCCATCCCTCCGTTGGGATGGTTACTTACAGGAGTTGGACATTTCAGATTCCGTATTCCCAATTGCTAGGAGTCTTAGCTAGGTCACCCTCTTGGATTTCCTGAGAGTTTCCATTGTCCTAGGTTGCTGGTTTGTCCCAGCGACGCCTCCCACCCTCACCAATCCCAGGTCTCTCTCCCTCCTGTTTCCCTTCTACATTCCCCTCTCCCACCCAGTTCCCTCCCTCCCTCAATTCCCAATGTCTGTTTTATTTCTCCTTCTCAGTGAGATTCAAGCGTCCTTCCTCGGGCCCTCCTTGTTACCTAGCTTCTTTGTATCTGTGGATCGTAACATGGTTATCCTGTACTTTATGGTATATAAGTGAGTATACACCATGTATGTCTTTCTGGGTCTGGGTTACTTCACTCTGGGTAATATTTTCTAGTTCTGTTCATTTGCCTGCAAATTTCATGATTTTTTGTTTTTAATAGCTAAATAGTATTCCATTGTGTAAATGAATCTTTTTTTTTTTTTTTCGGAGCTGGGGACCGAACCCAGGGCCTTGCACTTGCTAGGCAAGCGCTCTAACCACTGAGCTAAATCCCCAACCCCATGAATCATTTTTTTAATCCGTTCTTCAGTTGAAGGATATCTAGGTTGTTTCCAGTTCCTGGCTATTATAGATGAAGCTGCCATACACAGAGTTGAGTATGTGTCCTTTTGCTATGGTGGAACATCTTTACGGAATATGCCCAAGACCGATAGAACTGAGTCTTGAAGTAGAACTATTCCCAGTTTTCCGAGAAACCAACCAAATTGATTTCCAAAGTACTGGTACAAATTTGCACTCCCACCAGCAATGGAGGAGCGTTCCCCTTGCTCTGCATCCTCCCCATCATGAGCTGTCACTTGAAGTTTTGATCTTAGCCATTCTGATTGGTGTAAGACAGCATCTCAGAGTTGATTTGCATTTCCCTGATGACTAAGGATGCTGAACACTTCTTTAAGTGCTTCTCTGCCATCAGAGGTGTTGAGAATTCGCTGGAGCTCCCCACCCTATTTTTAAGTTGGGTTATTTGGCTCGTTGGTTGTAATTTCTCGATTTCCTTATATATTTTAGATAACAGCTGGTTGTTGGACGTAGGGTTTTTGAAGATCTTTTCCCATTCTGTAGGCTGCCTTTTTGTCCTATTGACAGTGTCCTTTGCCTTACAGAAACTTTCCAGTTTTCTGTCCCATTTATTAATTGTTGATCTTAATGCCTGAGCTGTTGGTTTTCTGCTCAGGAGGTTGTCTCTGGTGCCAATGTGTTCAAGGACATTCCCCAGTTTCTCTTCTATTAGATTTAGTGTATCTGGTTTTACATTGAGGTCTTCCATCCACTTGGACTTGAGTTTCGTGCGCAGTTATAAATATGGATCTATTTGCATTCTTTTTTTTTTTTTTGGTTCTTTTTTTTCGGAGCTGGGGACCGAACCCAGGGCCTTGAACTTCCTAGGCAAGCACTCTACCACTGAGCTAAATCCCCAACCCCTTATTTGCATTCTTCTACATGCAGACATCCAGTTAGATCAGCACTAGTTGTTGAAGATGCTTTTTCCCCCCAATGTATAAATTTGGCTTCTTTGTCAAAAATCAAGTGTCTGTAGGTGTTGGTTTACTTCTGGGTTTTCAATTCAATTCCATTGATCAACCTGTCTGTTTTTATGCCAATATCATGTGATTTTTTTTTTTTCGGAGCTGGGGACCGAACCCAGGGCCTTGAGCTTGCTAGGCAAGCGCTCTACCACTGAGCTAAATCCCCAACCCCATATCATGTGATTTTTAATACTATTGCTCTACGGTACAGACTGAAGTCAGGGACTATGATACCTCTAGAAGTTCTTTTTTTGTTTTTTTGTTTTTGTTTTGTTTTGTTTTGTTTTTCTTTTTTTTTCGGAGCTGGGGACCAAACCCAGGGCCTTGCTGCTGAGCTAAATCCCCAACCCCTCTAGAAGTTCTTTTATGGTTTTGGCTTTCCTGGGTTTTGTTGTTTTTCTGTATGAAGTTGAGTATTGCTCTTTCAAGGTCTGTCAAGAAATGTGTTGGAATTTTGATGGGAATTGTGGTGAATCTGTACATTGATTTTGGTAAGATGGCCATTTTCACTGTGTTAATGCTACGAGCATGGGAGATCTTTCCATCTTCTGATACCTTCCTAAATTTTTTTCTTCAAAGGCTTGGAAGTTCTTTGTAAATGTTCTTTTTTTTAAGATTTTTTTTATTTATTATATATAAGTACACTGTAGCTGTCTTCAGACACACCAGAAGAGGGTAACGGATCTCATTACAGATGGTTGTGAGCCACCATGTGGTTGCTGGGAATTGAACTCAGGACCTCAGGAAGAGCAGTCAGTGCTCTTAACCACTGAGCTATCTCTCCAGCCCCTGTGTTCATCATTTTTATAATGGAGGGAGAGCTACTGATTTTTTTTTTTTTTGTTCTTTTTTTCGGAGCTGGAGACCAAACCCAGGGCCTTGCACTTCCTAGGCAAGCGCTCTACCACTGAGCTAAATCCCCAACCCCCCTGATTTCTTTTTGAGTTAATTTTGTATCCAGTCACTTTGCTGAAGGTGTTATCAGCTGTAGGGGTTCTCTGGTAGAATTTGGTGAGTCATCTATGTATCCTAGAATATCATCTGTGCATAGCTATACTTTGACTTCTTCTTTTCCAATTTGTATCCCCTTGATAACCTTTTGTTGTCTTATTGCTCTAGCTGAAAATTAACATACTATATTGAATAGAGAGAGAGTGAGCAATCTTGCCTTGTCCCTGATTTTAATGGAATTTAAGTTTCTCTTCATTTAATTTGACAATGGTTATTGGCTTCCAATATATTGCCTTTATTGAGTTTAGGTATGGGCCTTATATCCCTGATCACTCCAGGACTTTTATCATGAGGGGGTCTTGGATTTTGTCAAAGCCTTTTCAACATCTACTGAGATAATAATTTTTTTCCTTTCAGTTTGTTTATATAGTGGATTACATTGGTGAATTTTCATATGTTGGACCAACCCTGTGTTCTTGGGAAGAAGCCTATTTAATCATGACAGATGATGTTTTAGATGTGTTCTTAGATTTGCTTTGGAAGTATTTTATTGAGTATTTTTGCATCAATGTTCATAAGGGAAATTGGTCTGAAATTCTCTTTTTCTCATTGAGTCTTTGTGTGGCTTAGGTATCAAGGTGACTGCTGCCTCATAGAATGAACTTGGCATTATTTCTTCTGTTTCTAATTTGTGGAAGAGTTTGAGGAGTATTTGTATTAGCTCATCGTTGAATGTCTCATAGAATTCTGCACTAAAACTGTCTGATATCTGGTCCTGGTTTGTTTGTTGGTTGGTTGGTTGGTTGGGGACTTTTAATGAGTTCTTCTATTTCTTTAGGGGTCTATTTAAATTGTTTACTTTATCTTGATTTTATTATGGTAAGTGGTATCTGTGGAGAAAACTGTCCACTTCATTTAGATTTTCCAATGTTGTGGAGTACAAGGTTTTGAACTAAGACCTAATGGTTCTTTGATTTTTTTTTTCCCAGTGTCTGTTGTTATGTCTCTCTTTTAATTTCTGATTTTGTTAATTTGGATATGGTCTCTCTGCCTTTTAATTAGTTTGTCTAAGGTTTTATTTATGTTGTTGATTTTCTCAAAGAACCAACTCTTGGTTTTGTTGATTCTTTGTATTGTTCTCTTTATTTCTAACTGATTGATTTCAGCCCTGAGGGATTTTTTTTCTGCCATCTACTCCTTTTGGGTGTGTTTGCTTCTGTTGCTTCTGCTGTTGCTGCTTTTCTAGAACTTTCAGGTGCTATGAAGTTGCTAGTATGAGATCTCTCCAGTTTCTTTATGAAGGCACTTAGTGCTATGAACCTTGCCCATAGGGTCCCAAAAGTCCGGATATGTTTGTTATCCTTTCATTTAAATTGAATTCTAGAAAGTCTAATTTATCTATTTATTCATTCCCTGACCTAGTGGTCATTGAGCAGAGAGTCATTCGGTTTCCATGGTCTTGTAGGTTTCCTGTTGTTTCTGTGGTTGACTTCCAGCTTTAGTCCATGGTGACCTGATAAGATTCTTGGGATTATTTCAGTTTTCTTATATCTGTTGAGGCTCGCTTTGTGAGTATATGGTCAACATTGGAAAGGCTCCCTGAGGCTCTGAGAAGGTATATTGTTCTGTAGGTATCTGTTAGGTCCATTTGATTTATATTGTTTGTTACCCTCATTATTTCCCTATTTAGGTTCTGTCTTAATGACTTGTTGGTGTATTGAAATCACCTGCTATTAATATGTGGGGTTTGATGTGTGATTTAGGCTTTAGTAATGTTTCTTTTATGAATGTGGGCCTGGCATTTAGGCATAAATATTCAGAATTAAGATGTCATGTTGGTAGATTTTTCCCTTTTGAGTATGAAGTGTCTTTCCCTCTCTCTTTTCATTAATTTTGATTTGAAGTCTAATTTGTTAGATATTAGAAAGGCTACACAAGTCTGCTTCTTGGGTCCGTTTGCTTAGAAAACCTTTTTTGAGCCCTTTTCTCTGACATAAGACCTATCTTTGATGCTGAGGTGTGTTCTGGTGTGCAGAATGATGGATTCTGTTTTCACATTCATTCTCTTAGCCTGTATCTTTTTATTGGAGAGTTGAGTCCATTGATGTTTAGAGATATTATTGTCCAATGGTTGTTAATTCCTGTTAATTTGATGTTGGTGGTGTGTGTGTTTGTGTGTGCGTGTGTGTGCGCGCACACACACATGTGTACGTGTGTTTCCCTTCCCTTGGTTTTGCTGGTGTGGGGTAGTTAGTTAGGTTTTGTCACAGAATTTCTTGTTTTCTTTATCTATGGTGATTGAGAGTTTTGCTGGGTATAGAAATCTGGACTAGCATCTGTGGTCTCTTAGAGACTGTAAGACATCTCCCCAGGCCCTCCTGACTTTTAGAGTCTCTGTTGAGAAGTCAAGTGTAATTCTGATAGGTCTGCCTTTATATATTACTTGGCTTTTTCCCCTTGAAGCTTTTAAAATTCTTTCTTTGTTCTGTACTTTTAGTGTTTTGATCATTATGTGGTAGGAGGATTTTCTTTACTGGTCCAATCTATTTGTTGTTCTATAAGCTTCTTTGTTCTATGTTTCTAGGTATCTCTTTCTTTAGATTGGGAAACTTTTATTCTATAATTTTGTTGAGAATATCTCTGTGACTTAGAGCTGGGACTCTTCTCCTTCTATTATTCTTAGATTTGCTCTTTTTAGAGTGTCCCAGATTTTCTGGATGTTTTGTGTCAGCAACTTTTTAGATTTAACATTTTCTTTGATGTATTGATTTCTTTATTTTTATCTTCTATACCTGTTCTCTTCCCAAGGTTTCCCATCTCCAGGACTCCCTCGGTTTGTGTTTTCTTTATTGCTTCTATTTCCATCTTCAGGTCTTGAACAGTTTTATTCATTTCTTTTATTGGTTTGATTGTATTTTTCCAATAGTTTCTTCTTTAAAGGCCTCGATCATCTTCATAAGATTGAATTTAAGGTCATTTTCTTGGATTCAGCTGTGCTAGGATATCCAGGGCTTGCTGTAGTAGGATAGCTGGGTTCTGGTGGTGCAGTGTTCCCCTAGCTCTTGTCAGTTGTGTTCTTTTTTTTTTTTTTTTTTTTTTTTTGTTGTTGTTGTTGTTCTTTCCCCCCCCCCCCCCCCCGGAGCTGGGGACTGAACCCAGGGCCTTGCACTTCCTAGGCAAGCGCTCTACCACTGAGCTAAATCCCCAACCCCGTCAGCTGTGTTCTTACACTGGCTTTTAGCCATCAGATTGTCCCTGGTGTAGGCAGGCCGCTGGAAATGCAGGCAGAGTTGTGGGCCAGAAATAAAGCACGGGAAACAGAGCGCAGTTCTCCGCAGCTGCTGGGTATGCTTAGGGGGACACGGTGGGCAAGAGTCTGGGGTGGAGTCCTTCCTGGTTGTCCCAGATGCTGGCAGGCCTGCTTGTACCTGATGCTGGCAGGCCTCTGGGAACACAGACTAGCGGGCCTTCAGGAATACAGGAGGGGTTGTTGCTAGAAAGGTGTGCAGGTGACAGGGGTGGAGTCCACTGCTGCTGCGTGTGTCTAAGGGGACCCAGCCTTCATCTCATTCATTTTTTTTTTCTTTTTTTCGGAGCTGGGGACCGAACCCAGGGCCTTGTGCTCGCTAGGCAAGCGCTCTACTGCTGAGCTAAATCCCCAACCCCTCATTCATTTCTTTAAGCGTAGGGTTATTCTCACCATCTTTTCTGACATAGTGACCTGGGGTCTTATCTCAGTCTGCCTGGCTCTCACAAGGCTTGGCACCCGTGGTTGTCTCCGTTCTCGGAACCTGCTGTTGAGTCTCCTTCCTCCCGCATGCTGTGCTCCTGGCGGTTTTCTCTTTACTTTTATGGACCGTGGAGGTTTTAGGCACCCTTGTTTGCCTTTCCTTCTGATGCCTCCAATTCCATGCGTCTTCCCAGCTTCCTTCCGAGCTCCTCTTTCCCTCCCCCCTCTCTCTTTCCTCCCTTCCTCTCTTTCTCTTCTTCTTCTCCCTTCGTCTCCCTTCCTCTTTTTCACCCCCCCTTTTCACTTTTTCTTTTTTTCTTTTTCCACTTTGCCCCTCCCCACTTCTGACTTCTAGAAATTGAACCCTGGACCGTGTGCATCCTGGGCAAGCACACGATCACTGTGTTGTACCCCAGCCCTACACCAGTATCTTCCTATGACAACTGATACAAAGAAGCTAAGTGGGGCTGGAGATGGCTCAGCAGTCAAGAGCACTGGCTGCTCATTCAGAGGACCCAGGTTCAATTTCACCACTGACATGGTGGCTCATAACCATCTGTGACTCCAGACCCAGAAGGATTCGGCGCTCTTTTCTGGTCTCCCTGGCACACAATACCCGGATATACACGCAGGAAATCACCACCTCCAAAAAAAAATCAAAACCCTATCCATACACATAAAATAAGATTTTAACAAAGCAGGTGCTGGGCACAGAAGCTATGAGCACTTGCTCATTTTACAGAAGACCCAAATTTGGTTCCCAGTACTGACTCGGGGGGGTTTACAAACATCAGTAATAACAGCTTCAGGGAGCTCAGAAATCTCCAGTCTCCATGTGCACCTGCTATTTATTATGCATGTACACACGCACCACAGACACACATTTAAAAATAAGAAAAACAATTTTTTAATATTTATTTATTTTATGTAAAGTACACAGTTAGCTGTCTCAAACGCACCAGAAGAGGACAACATATCCCATACAGATGGTTGTGAGCCACCATATGGCTGCTGGGAATTGAACTGGGAATTGCTCTGGAAGAGCAGTACGATGCTCTTAACCACTGCGCCATCTCTCCTGTCCTTGGTTTTGTTTTGTTTTGTTTTGTTTGTTTTAAAGAAAAAAGTACTAGGGCACCAGAATCACCTCACTCTAAGCATGGAGAGTGTCATATTTGCACTTAGGACCTATGGGCCAGCAAATAACCCTTAGTGTAGAGGCCTTGGTGTAGAAGCAGGTGCACCCCGGGACTTCTATTCACGTCAGGCAGATAACTAAGCTAAGTAATGTTTATATTCGCCTTATATTTGTTTATGATGATTGTATGTTATTTGAGGTGTTTATTTACTGTGTACAAGTGTGTGTAGCCATGTGTACACATGGACGTCAGGACCATTGGTGAGGGTCAGTTTTTTTCACCATGCGGGGGTCAGACTTGGCAGCCACTGCCCTCTGAGCCACCTCCCCGGCCTATCCTTTCTTCTGACAGAAGGCGAATGACTAACCTGAATGTGGTTTTCCTGGCAGGCCAACCTCACTCTGGACGACATTATCAAAGGGGTGAATAGTTCAGATACGATCATGTGTCTCCTGGCCACCCAGGCTGCCAGGTACTACCACGCGGACTCTGGGATTTGTAGTTTTGGAGCCAAAAGTAAACTCCAGGAGCCTGTTGGGTTTCCTGGCGTTGGCAAAATGCCCACACAATGCAGAAACGTCTAGTTTATCCGAAAGCAGGAGGCAACTACCATACTCAGTTGTCCTTGAGGGCAACTGAAGGAATGCAGCGTGTCGTCAGAGATGAATTGCTCAATTTACGTTGGCCTCCGCAGGGATTTCAGGCCATAGATCATACCTGAAGGGCAAAAAGTTGCTTTAGGACTACTGCAAAGACTTATGGGAGTAACAATAACTCTAGCTAAATGCTCTTATCTGGTAGTTAAGAATTGGGCCTTTAGCAAAGGGGTAGAGTCCCTGCCTAGAACTCCCCAGGGTAGGGTTGGGAACATGACTCAATGGTAGAGCCCCTGCCTAGAATCCCCCAGTGAGGGGCCGGGGGCGTGGCTCAGTGGTAGAGCCCCTGCCTAGAATCCCCCAGTGAGGGGCCGGGGGCGTGGCTCAGTGGTAGAGCCCCTGCCTAGAATCCCCCAGTGAGGGGCCGGGGGCGTGGCTCAGTGGTAGAGCCCGGGCCTAGAATCCCCCAGTAAGGGGCTGGGGTGTGGCTCAGTGGTAGAGCCCCTGCCTAGAATCCCTCAGTGAGGGGCTGCGGGGTTTGGGGGGATTGCTCAGTGGTTAGAGCACCTCTTAGAAATCCCCAGTGAAGGCCTAGGGGTGTGGCTCATATAAGAGCACCTGCCTGGCATATGTGAAGCCCTGGGTTCAACTTGCACCACTGGCAAAACAAAAAAAGATAGAGAAGAATGCCAAGAGCCTGTGGAAGGGAGCGTCTCCGCACATTGTGACTCTCCCCCATTCTTTCTGTCTCCTGCACAGGGAAATGCTGTCTCAGGAAAACAACCCTCCTCTAGATGTGATTATTGAGGCAGGACTGATCCCCAAGCTGGTGGACTTCCTGAAGGCGGCCCATCTCCCCAACCTGCAGTTCGAGGCAGCATGGGCGCTCACCAACATTGCCTCAGGAACTTCAGAGCAGACCGGAGTTGTCGTGAAAGAGGGTGCCATTGAGCCCCTGATTGAACTCCTCTGTTCGCCACACCTGACCGTGTCTGAGCAGGCAGTGTGGGCCCTTGGGAATATAGCTGGTAAGACACGGGTCCTCGGTGTGCTGAGGCCTGGGGGTGGGAGGATGGACACGCAGTGTGTTGGGATATTTCTCTGTTACACTTGATGTCCTGGCACCCACAGCAACCCGGGTAGAAACACCTACTGCTGGGGAATGAGCTGCTTCACAGCCCAAAGCCAAGGTGAGAGACTGAGGATGGAGGTGGAACCTTGATGACACAGCGTGCACTGAAGCAGGAAGCTGCACCGGAGCGCCGGCTCCTCCTAGGTCCTACAGCCGCTGGCCTTAATGGCTTCCGGATCAAAGATAAGCCCAGAGCTACGTGCAGTGGTGCACAGCTGCAATCCTATCACTTGGGAGGGGGAGGCCTGAGGGACAGGAATTCGAGGACCCTTCTCAAACAACAACAAGGTTTGGGGGTAAGGTATGAAGACCAGTTTTGATCTCCGGCCAGTATGGTGATGAGTGCTTGTAAATTCCAGCGTTTAGGGGAGTGGGGAGAGGATCATCTTAAGCTCAAGGCCAGCCTGAGGTACAAAGCATGCCCCGTCTCAAAAAATGAAAACTGAGACCAAAGTAGTCTGGGTTAAGTAGCATGAGGGAAGCCCCAGGTTCCATCCCAACATCTTATAAACCAGGAATGAGGTAACTGTTTCAAGGCCCAGCACTGAGGAGGTAGGGGCAGGAGGATCAGAAGATCAAGGTCATTCTTTGCAGTGAGTATGAAGCCAACCTGGGCTACATGGGGACATGACTCAAAATGAAACAAAAATAAGCCTTAGGCCCTTGTAGTATGGATTTATTCTATTTAATTGTGTATATATATGTGTGTATACACACACACACACACACACACACACACACACACACACACACACACACACACACACACACATATATATATATATATATATATATATATATATATATATATATATATATATATATATATATATATAAACTGTGTTCAGACTCACCAGAAGAGGGCATTGAATCCCATTACAGATGGTTGTGAGCCACCATGTGGTTGCTGGGAATTGAACTCAGGACCTCGGGAAGAGCAGTCAGTGCTCTTAACCGCTGAGCCATCTCTCCAGCCCATGTGTTTATTCTTTTTTTTAAATATTTTATTTATTTATTATATATGAGTACACTGTAACTGTCTTCAGACACACCAGAAGAGGGCATAAGATCTCATTACAGATGGTTGTGAGCCACCATGTGGTTGCTGGGATTTGAACTCAGGACCTCAGGAAGAGCAGTTGGTGCTCTAACCACTGAGCCATCTCTCTAGCCCCCATGTGTTTATTCTTAAGTAATCTAGGACCCCAGAAGCCTATATCTCCTGGGGAAAATCAGTATGAGTATGAGTGTGTGTGTGTGTGTGTGTGTGTGTGTGTGTGTGTGTGTGTGTGTGTGAATATATAGCAGAAGAGTTGTAGACAGATGGAGAGATAGAGACAGACTTTTCTGAGCTTGGAATGAGATGTTTTCCCTGAGAAGCCCGGTGGGTGTGGTCTGGGCAGTAAGTGCTTTATGCCCTGTGTGGCATGGGAAAACCCAAGGCAGGGATTCAGTGTTGAAGCCCCAGATTTCAGGCCGAAACAAACACAGTATATTGGGGTGGGGGTAGGGCTCAATTGGGTCCCTTGGGATTTGGACAATTAAAGCTAACCGAATGTTAGTAGTTTTCAAGTTCAGAGAAGCTACAATGCCCCCCGCCCCCCCCCCACCCCCCGGAGTCAGCACTCGGATCTTTGGGGACTTCAGAGCCTGAAGCCAAGAGAATACAGGACAACCACGCAGGCAGATGTGGTTTTGGAGTTGTTTGTTTGTTTTTGTTTTTGAGACAATGTTTTCTGTTAGTGTCATCCTGGCTGTTCCGGAACTTGCCCTGTATATCAGGCTAGTCTCAAACTCAAGAGTTCATCTGCCTCTGCCTCTCACGTGCTAGGATTAAAGCCCTGTGCCACCATGGTACAGCGGAACGACCATTTTGAAAATGCTTCAGGAGGCTTGCCTCTTTGACAGAGGTTGGATTTTGTATTGTTTGGGTCAACAGGAAACTAACAAGACCGAGATAGGTGTGACTCAGGCATTGAAGACCTAGCTAATGGGCTAAACCGAGACCTCTCAAGTGTCAGATTCATATACTGGGAATGGAGGTGTGTAGCTTGGTTAGTGGTGTGCTTACCCGGCATGCAGGAGGCCCTGGGTTTTGTCCCCAGGACACGAGCGTGCACATCTCTGATCCCAGCACTTGAAAGGTAGAGGCAGGAGGATCAGGAGTTCAAGGACACCCTTGGTTACACACTGAGTTCGAGGCCAGCCTGAGATACAGAGTGAGACTTTGTCTCAAAACATTAAGGGGTTGGAGAGATGGCTCAGCGGTTAAGAGCACTGACTGCTCTTCCAGAGGTCCTGAGTTCAAATCCCAGCAACCACATGGTGTCTCACAACCATCTGTAATGGGATCCAATGCCCTCTTCTGGTGTGTCTGAAGACAGCGACAGCGTACTTACATATAATAAATAAATCTTAAAAAAAAAAAAAAAAGATGGCAGAGTGGGCAAAAGGCACCTGTCACCAAGCCTGGTGGCCTAGCTTCTAGCTCAGCCCACATAATAGAAAGAGAGAACTGGGGATTGGGGATTTAGCTCAGTGGTAGAGCGCTTGCCTAGGAAGCGCAAGGCCCTGGGTTCGGTCCCCAGCTCCGAAAAAAAGAACCAAAAAAAAAAAAAAAAAAAAGAAAAAGAAAGAGAGAACTGACTCCTACAAATAGTCCCCCCGCCTCCAAGTGTCCTTGTGTGTGTAGACGCATGAACTCACACGTATGCACACACAAATGTGTTATGAAAGTCGGTATATTAAAGACTAGGCAAGGTTGAGGCAGGAGAGTCATGAGTCCAGGGTAGGCTACATAGTGAGTTTGAGGCTGGTGTCTTATATATAACATATAAGATATCTCTTACAAACAGATGCCAGACACACGGGTGCAGATCTTTACTCCCAGCACTCGGGAGGCAAAGGCAGGTCGATCTCTGTAAGTTTGAGGTCAACATGTCTACATAATGAATCCCAGGACAGCCAGGGCTACACATACATCTACACATACACATATACATACAAACATGTATACACATGCATATATACACACATACATATATGTATATACACACATATATGTGTATACATGTATATGTATGTATACACACATATACATGTATACACACATAGGTACACATACATGTATGTATACACACATATACACACATATTTGTATGTGTACAAATAGTATACAGGATAAAATTGCTAATGACTGATCCCCCTGCCTCTGTGAATTATTCTAAGCTGCCTATGGAAATGAATGCCCCTTGCCAACAGTCTTTGGGGGAAGTAAAGTGTTCTCTACCAACCTCTGTCTTTGGTGAGTCATGGTATGAACTGCAGCCGGTGTTTAGAGTCCACTGACCAGCTAGGCAGAGCTGGCTGTCCTCGTTTCTGTGTCCATGACCTCTGTTCAGAACAACTGCTGCTGTGTGGTACCTGCTTGTGGCCTTGGGCACGTGTACTTACCTAGGAAGACCCGGATTCAGCATACAGCCCATTCCAACTATGTGCCAGATACCCCAAACTGAGTTTTAGTCTGTCATCCTTTGTATAAACTTTTTTTTAAAAGTATATGCGTTGGGGTTGGGGATTTAGCTCAGCGGTAGAGCGCTTGCCTAGCGAGCGCAAGGCCCTGGGTTCGGTCCCCAGCTTCGGGGAAAAAAAAGAAAAAAGAAAAAAAAAGTATATGTGTTTATTTGAGGTGGGGGTGAGGATTGTTCACATGCCACAGCTCACATGTCTCTGGAGAACAACTTTCAGGGAGGGACTGGTTCTCCCTGTCATCCTGTGGGTCCTAGGAATTGGACTCAGGTCATCAGGATTAGCTACGAGTGCCTTTACCCACTAAGGGGTCTAATTAGATCACCCAAACTTTTAACAAGTTTTCTTATACATATTTATGAGTCGTACATTGGTATATGAATACAGGAATGCAGGTGCCCACTGAAGCCAGAAGAGAAAGCCAGATCTCCCTGGAGGTAGAATCATCGGCAATTGTGAACTGAAATGGGTGCTGGGAACCTAACTCAGATATAAGAGAAGGATATACCCTTAACCACTGAGCTATCTCTCCAACTCCATTATGTATAAACTTTAAAAGTTGGACACCCAATTTGAGTTTCTCCTTGTCCAGTTTTTGAGGAGAGTGGATTGAGAGGTAGCCCTGGCTAGCTTGTGGCTCACTATGTGGATCAGGCTGGCCTTGAACTCACAGAGATGAACTTGCCTCTGCTTCTTGAGAGTGCTGGCCTCAAAGGTCTGTTCCTGGGTCTTCGTTCTCATACTCTCTTCCATTTGTAGGTGACTGTGCAGAATTCAGAGACAATGTCATTTCCAACAATGCCATCCCGCACCTGATCAAACTTATTTCAACAAACATACCAGTGAGTGTATTTATTCATTTGCCTATTGCATTTCATTTGGTGTGTGTGTCAGTGTATGTGTGTGTGTACATGTGTACATGTACACAGTAGTATTCCCTTCCTACCAAGAGATTGACCTCAGATTGTCACAGTTGGCAAAAAGTGTCTTTACCTGTAGAGCCATCTTGCTGGTCCTTTATTATTATCATTATCATTATCATTATCATTATCATTATCATTATCATTATCATTATCATTATCATTCCTCATCTTCCTCCTCTTTAGTCTCTCCTTCTTCCTCCTCTCCCTTCTCCTTTCCTTCCTCCTCCTCTCCCTCCTCCTTTCCTTCCTCCTCCTCTCCTTCCTCCTCCTCTCCTTCCTCCTCCTCTCCTTCTTCCTCTTTCTTCTTTTTCCTCTTCCTCCTCTTCTTCCTCTCCTTCCTCCTCCTCTCCTGCTTCCTCTTTTTCCTCTTTTCCCTCTTCCTCCTCCTCCTCCTCTCCCTCCTCCTTCTCCTCCTCCTCCCCCCTCCTCCTCTTCCTCCTCCTCTTCTCTTCCTCCTCTTCCTCTTCTTCCTCTTCTTTCTTTCTTCTTCCTCTTTCTCTCTTCTTTTTTTATTTTATTTTATTTTATTTTATTTATTTTTTCCGGAGCTGGGGACCGAACCCAGGGCCTTGCGCTCGCTAGGCAAGCGCTCTACCACTGAGCTAAATCCCCAACCCCTTCTCTTCTTTTTCCTCTTCCTTTTCCTCTTCCTCTCTTCTTTTTCCTCTTCTTTTTCTCTTCTCTCTTCTCTCTTCTCTCTTCCCCCTCCTCCTCCCCCTCCTCCTCTTCCTCTTCCTCCTCCTCTTCTTCCTCCTCCCATAGTACTCACTAAGTAATCAAGGATGACCTCAAACTACTGATTCCCCTGCCTCTGTCTCATCTTAGCAGTGGTAGGACTGTAGGTGCACACCACCACAAACATGTTTATGTGGTTGGTATTGGGGACAGGACCTAGGGTTTTATTCAAGCTAGGCAAACACTCTCCCAACTAAGTCACATGCTTAGCCCAAAAGGACACTTTTGAGTACTCACAAAAGAATGGTGTGAGACAAGAGGCTAAAAACTGTCATGGGGTGACTATGGAAAGCATTGCCAACCCCTGACCTAGGGTAAGAAGAAGGCCTGGGGGGGTCAGGCCCTTGAGCCTCTAGTGTTCCACATCAGGTAGGAAGCTGGCCATGGATTCACACGTGATCCCAGCACTCAAGAAACTTCAGCAGAAGGATGTCAAGTTCACAGTCACCTGGGCTGCCAAGTGAACCTGAAGGTCAGCCTGCAGCAACGTAGGGAACCATGCTTCATCTACTCTGAAGAATAGGAGGGGGCTCGTGGCTGAAGAGTTGTCAAGGGAAGATTATAATGGGTGGGATTGATGGTCTCAGATCCGGTTTCCACACTGACAGGGATCCCTAGAGTAGGAAGTGGAGAGACTCACCAGCAGAGCAGAATGACGAGAGACAGACAGAGAGACAGAGAGACAGAGAGACAGAGAGACAGAGAGACAGAGAGACAGAGAGACAGAGAGACAGAGAGACAGAGAGACAGAGAGAGAGTTTCCTGTATAGTCCAGTCCATCCTGGAATTCACTCTGTAGACCAGGCTGGCCTCAATTGAGATAAATTGAAATTGAAGATATGTACTGGGGCTGGAGAGATGGCGCAGTTGTTAGGAGCACTGACTGCTCTTCCAGAGATCCTGAGTTCAATTCCCAGCAACCACATGGTGGCTCACAACCATCTGTAATGGGATCTAATGCCCTCTTCTGGTGTGTCTCAACACAGCTACAGTGTACTTATATACATAAGATAAATAAATAAATCTTTAAAAAAAAAAAGAGAGAGAGAGATGTGCCACCATTGCCTGGCCTGAAGAATGACCTTAAAAGATCAGAGAGATGGCTGAACATGGGGTTTAGGCTTAGGCAGGAGGATTGTCAGGAGTTTGAGGCCTGGGGTGCCAAAATGGATCAGAGGGTGAAGATGCTTGCTGCCAAGTCTGAGGTCCTGAGTTCAATCCTTAGAATTCACATGGTAAGAGGAGAGAGCAGACTCCAGAAGGACTCCATGGCGCAAACACTCACCTACATAAATACATTTTTTTAAAAAAATTGAAGCTCTCTGAGCTGTATGGTAAAAAGCCTTTTCTCAAAAGAAACGAGAGGGAGAGGGGAAGAGGGGGAGAGGGGGAGAGGGGGAGAGAGGGGGAGAGGGAGAGAGGAGGAGGGGGAGGGGAGAGGGAGGAGAGGGAGAGAGAGAGAGAGAGAGAGAGAGAGAGAGAGAGAGAGAGAGAGAGAGAGAGAAGACAAGTGTGTGGCTGGTCTTAACAGAGGAGGCCTGCAATCCCTGCTACTTGGGACGCTGAGGCAGGAGATTTGAATTTTAAGGCCTGCTTGGTCAATTTAGCAGCACCATGTCTCAAAATAAAAAATAAGAAGGACTAGAGATGGAACTGGAAAGGTGGCTCAGGAATCAACAGCACGCGCTGCTCTCCCAGAGGACCTGAATTCAGTTCCCTGCAGTCCCTCTAGGTGGCTTACAACAGTCTGTAACTCCCGCTCCAGGGAGTTCGATACCCTCTCCTAGCCTCCATGGGTACATAATATACATACATACATACCACATATACATATACAAATAAAAATAAAATAGGTTTTTAAAAAATAGGGGGGCTGGGGATTTAGCTCAGTGGTAGAGCGCTTACCTAGGAAGCGCAAGGCCCTGGGTTCGGTCCCCAGCTCCGGAAAAAAAAAAAAAAATAGGGATGTAGCTCAGTGGAGGCATGCTTGATTAACATAAGACCTTGGGCTCAATTGTTATCTATCATATCATATATGATATGTCATATACATATACATATATATGTATATATATGTATATATGTGTGTATATATATGTATATATACAGCAAGTATGTATAGCAGATATATATGTAGCATGTATGTAGCATACACACATGTATATATACATATACATATACATGAGAGAGAGAAAAAATATATACATGAATGATTATGTCAAGCCAGTAGAGTTGAGGATGGCAAGAGGACCAAATCATTCCTGAGTTTGTCAGTCTTCATGTACCTCAGGTTGGCTTTGAACTCACTATTCAGCCTGTTGGTCTCATACTTATACTCTCTTGGCTTCCACCAAGACTGAGATTATAGACCCATCCTTCTGTACTCAGCTGCTCGATTGGGTTTGGTTTGTTTGGGGTTTTTTTTGTGTGTGTGTGTGTGTGTGTGTGTGTGTGTGTGTGTGTGTGTGTTTGATTGATTGATTGGTTGATTGATTGATTGGTTTTGGGGGGTTTTTTGTCAGTGAAAATAGAACCAAGGACTGGGGAGGTGGCTTGATGGGTTTACTGTACTTCCAGTGCAAGTGAAAGGACCTTGAGTTCAAATCCCAAGAACCCATGTAACACCAGGTTCTGTAGCAGCCACCTATAACCACAGCATTCGGATAGTGAAGTGGGACAGAGATGGAGACACACAGAGAGGTAGGAGACACACAGAGATGGAGAAGAGAGACAGAGAGATGGAGAAGAGAGACAGAGCGAGGAGACACATGGGGGAGACAGAGAGTTGGGAGAGATAAACAGATGGAGGAGACAGAGAGAGGAGGGGGGACACATGGAAGGATGAGAGAGACAGAGGGAGGAGACACACAGAGGAGGGGGGGACACATGGAAGGATGAGAGAGACAGAGGGAGGAGACACATAGAGGGAGACACAGAGACACTAGAGAGAGACAGTCAGACACACACAGAGACAAACACAGGGACAGATACACAGAGAGACAAGATATAGAGAAACAGATAGGGCTGGAGAGACGGCTCAGCAGTTAAGAGCACTGACTGCTCTTCCAAAGAACCTGAGTTCAATTCCCAGCAACTCACATACATAAAATAAATAAGTCTTTTTAAAAAAGAGAGAGGGGTTGGGGATTTAGCTCAGTGGTAAAGCACTTGCCTAGCAAGCACAAGGCCCTGGGTTCAGTCCCCAGCTCCGAAAAAAAAAAAAAAAAAGAAAAAAAGAAAAAAAGAAACAGATAGACAAAGACAGAAGCAGAATGCCTGGAATCTTGCTGGCTCATAAGCCAGAAACCCAGAGACTCTGTCTCAAGCAAGGTGAGACTGCGAAGTGAGGACTGACACCTCGGGTTGTCCTTGTGACCACCGCATGTGTGTTGTGACACAGGCACACATACACTCACACACACACACACATACACACACACACATACACACACACACGTGTTGTAACATTTTATACCATTAGTCTAGGGGACTGGAGAGACAGCTCTGCAGTCAACAGTGCCTGATCTCTCTTGGACCTGGGTTCCGTTTCCAGCAGCTGTGTCAGGTGGATGGCAAATGCCAGGGATGAGGGATCCATTCCATCTCCAGGCCTCTGTGAGCATGTATACACACATGCCCACAGCGAAGCACAGACATGACTATATACATAGAGATAAAGCCTTCAAATAACTAAGTCATCTGCTGAGTGGGGGAAGGCGTTGTGGTGCATACAGAGTACACACCATATGACGTTTACATATTTAAAAAAAAAAGCTCATCGTATCTGTCCTTGACACACATCACTGCCTCGAAGGCGTTCTTTTGACGCTCAACAGGTTTGGTCTGCACTAACCAATAGTATGAATGGTTCTGGGAAAGGACAGCCACCGTTTATGTTCTGTCTTCTTTGCACCCCGTCCCAGATCACCTTTCTTCGGAACATTGCATGGACCTTGTCCAACTTATGCCGAAACAAAAACCCATACCCTCCTGAGGACGCCGTGAGGCAGATGCTGCCTACCCTCTGTCAGCTCCTGCTACATCACGATAATGAGATTCTCTCAGATACCTGCTGGGCCCTGTCCTACCTCACCGAGGGCGGCAAGGACTACATCCATCACGTGGTGACCACAGGCATCCTGCCTAGGCTTGTAGAGCTCATGAGCAGCTCAGAACTCAATGTCTTGGTAAGTGTCATCCTGGGTCCCATGCACCTTCGCAAGAGGCTTCAAGTTAGAGCGTGTGGGTGCTGTGACTGCAGCTCAGTCAGGAGAGGGCTTGCCTAGCACTCACGAAGCCCTGTTTCCATCCCCATCCCACGTACACTACGCACTATGGAGCATGCCTACAACCTCAGTACCTGGGAGACGGAGGCAGGGAGATTATAATTCAAGGTCATGCTTGGCTGCAAAATGAGTCCAAGGCTTTTCTGGACTACGTGGCATTATGGCTCAGAAAACAAAACAGATTAGATCCTGTGAGTCAGATCCACTGAATCAGGTTCTCATCTCTGCCTCCCGCCTCCCCAGGTCTTCCTGCCAGCTTAAATCCTTCACTGGACTCCCAGTTTGCCTTCTCTAAGTCTCAGCTCTCTGAGACTTCTAGCTAAACTGCTCCCATCTCAGACCCTCGTGGGTGGTCCAGATCTTAGGTTTTCTCCGTCTGATAGCTAGAAAGGCAGCCAGTGAACTGCTTAAAATCCTACCACCCAGGGGCCTTTCCTTCATATTTTCCTACTGTTCTGTGGATTTTAAGTTCAGTTCGACTGGGTGGTTTATTTTCTCTCCCTCCTTCTCTGACCTGTGCATGCATGTGTTTGTCTGTGCCTGTTTGACTGACCGTCTCTCTGTGTCTGTGTGGGTCTGTGTTCCTATAAGAGACAGAGAGATGGAGAAGGACACAGATGGAGACACACAGAGAGAGGGAGACATACAGAGAGAGACAGAGAGACAGAGAGACAGAGAGACAGAGAGACAGAGAGACAGACGACAGAGAGACAGAGAGACAGAGAGACAGAGAGACAGATAAACAAACACAGAGACAGATACAGAGAAACAGAGGCAGACAGAGAGGCAGACAGTGAGACAGTGAAACAGAGAGGTGGATCCATGCCAACTGATAAACACACACACACAGGCACACACACACACACACACACACACACACACACACACCACAGAAACAATGACAGAGAAAGACAAAAAGAAACAGAGATGAGAGAGACAGGCTGGCACCATATACACAGATAGACACAGAGCACTGAGAGAGGAAGACACACAAAAGGAGACACACAGACAAAATCAGAGTCAAAGGCACTCAGGGGGTCACTGTGTAGCCCTGGTTGGCCTGGACTTTATATGTAGACCTGTGACTGTAAGGGGCTGGTGAGCACATGAACCGAAGCAGTCACTGGGGAGTCCTTGGCTCCAGTTAAGTATCCAGCAGAAGTATGACATACATGGATACAAATCTACAGCAGGCTCCGTAATCCGCTTTGCATTTTTCCAGTTGAGAGTTTAGCGAGTTGGACATGTGGTACACACATGAGATCCTAGCAGCGGTTGACAAAGGGTCGTGAGTTCAAGGCAAGGCCAGGACTAGGGGTGTTGCTCATTGATAAGAATGCTCCCCTAGGATTTAGGAAGCCCTGGGTTCCACCCAGTACTGATAAACGAATCAGACGGAGCACACCTGTCATCCCTACACTCAGGGTGGAGGCAGGAGGACCAGGAAGCTCAAGGTTATCTTCAGCTATGTACTGAGTTTGAGACGCCTCTGCATTGAGACCTTGTCTCGAAAACACAAAAGACAAGGGGGTCGAAAGCTCAATGTTCTTGGCTACCTAACAAATTCAAGACCAGCCTGAGCTATAAGAGAAAGCCCTCAAACAGAATCCCCAGACAAAAACAGGACAGCAGAATGTTCTCTTGTTTTAGACAGAGTCTCATGTAGCCCAGGCTAGCCTTTAATTCATTACAGAGTCAAGAAGGATGTTGGGGAACGCCTGACACCACCTCCCATCTACAGAGATTGCCGGTGTGTGTCACCTGCTGCACCAGAACTTCATACATGCTGGGCAAGCCCTCTTCCAAAGCTACACGCCTGGCCCCTAGTGCACCATCATTCTCTAATAAAGTGCCCCTTGTCAACCCTCCCTGACCAAGAACGGTGAGCGAGCGTCTGAGACTCTAAGAGCAGCTGTGGGTAGGCTGACCAAATAAAACACGGCAAACTTGCAGACATCTTTGCACGGCACTCAGTGCGTGACACGACCGCCGTGTGACAGACTCGCAATCCTTAGACACCTCTCTTTGTCCTTCCAGACCCCTTGTCTCCACACGATGGGCAACATTGTGGCCGGAACAAATGAGCAAACCCAAATGGTGATTGATGCTGGCATGTTGAAGGTATTGGGCCAGGTCCTGAGGCACCCGAAGTCCTCCATCCAGAAGCTTGCTGCCTGGGTCATGAGCAACGTGGCTGCTGGGCCCAGGCACCACGTCCAGCAGCTGATTTTGTGTAACTTGCTGCCTGTCTTGGTAAATCTACTAAGGAATGTAAGTGGCAGGGCTGGGAAGAGAGTCTCTAAAGCTTCTGTTGTTAGGCACAAGGACCTGAGTTCAATCCCCCGTGCCCACAGGAAGCAAGGGAAGCGGGATAATCAGGAGTTCAGGGTCGGCTTTGGCGACAAAGTGTGTGTAAAGCCAGTCTGAGCTGCATAAGACCCTTTCTAAGAAAGAAGAGAAAGAAACAAATCTCGGGTGGGAGTCAGGCAGCCTACATCATGGCTTCTCTCAGAGGCTGTATTCAGATCAAGAACTGAAGCAGTGTGTTAGGTCACTGGACATAGATTTCACATGTAAGCTCAGGTCTTACCAGCTGTTCAAGACCAGGTCTGGTGGCACATGTGTGTAAACTCAACACTCAGGATTCATTCATTCACTCATTCACTCATTAATAAATTCATTCACTCTCTCATAAGCTCATTCATTCATTCACTCATTCATTAACTCATCCGCTCTCAGTCACTTACCCATTAATTCACTCATTCATTCATTAATAAATTCATCCACTCTCTCATTCACTCTCATTTACTCACTCATTCATTAATTCACTCATCCACTCATTCATTCACTCACCATTAATTAATTCATTCATTCACTCATTCACTCATTCATTAACTCATCCGCTCTCATTCACTTACCCATTAATTCACTCATTCATTCATTCATTAATAAATTCATCCACTCTCTCATAAGCTCATTCATTCATTCATTCACTCATTCATTAACTCATCTGCTCTCAGTCACTTACCCATTAATTCACTCATTCATTCATTCATTAATAAATTCATCCACTCTCTCATTTGCTCTCTCATTTACTCACTCATTCATTAATTCACTCATCCACTCTCTCATTCATTCAAAGTCCCATGTAACCCAGGCTAGCACTAACTTGCGATATGGCTGAGGATGACCTTGAATTCCTGATCCTTCTCCTCTTACCTCCTGAGTTCTGGGATCGTGGGTGTGTCTTTGCATGCCTGAATTATGTGGTGCTGGGAATACTATAGCAGGATTGCAAATTGAGGGCCTGCCTAGGCTACATACTGAGTCCCAGGGTAGCCTGGGCTATACAGTAAGACCCTATTTTTAAAAGCCAAACAAAACAAAACAAAAGGAATGGGGGTGTGGCTCAGTGGTCAGAGTACTTGCCTGCCACACACAAAGCCCTGAGGTCTGATTACCCACCCTACATCTACCAGGTATTGTGGTCTCATCCAAAAGGATGGCATTTGGGGAGTAGAGGTAGAAGGGTCAAAAGTTCAAGGCCCTCATCTCTATAGCAAGTTGAGGGCCAGCCTGGTCTACATTGAGAGACTGTCTCAAAAATATACAAAAACAACAAGTGAACCAGGTCAGCATCCCTCTGTGGTGGCCCTTGGGCTCCGGAAGGAACATGAACCTCTGTCTTTGCAGGCAGAATTGAAAGTCCAGAAGGAGGCTGTGTGCACCGTGGCTAACTTTGCAACAGGGGCCTCTCAGAGCCAGTTGACTCTGCTGGCCTACTCAGGAGTCTTGGAGCCAATGCTGAATCTGCTCACTGCCCCGGACATGGAGGTCATCACTGTCATCCTCGATGTCATTTCTTATCTCCTCCAGGTAAGCTGTTCCAAGCAGGCAGTCTCCAACTGACGACAGTAAACGTGCCCCCTCATAACAGGGTTGGGGCTGGGGCTGGGGCTCTTAGGGAGCCAGAGGGCTCAGTGCGCAAGGGTAATTGCCACCAAGATGACTGCCTGAGTTCAGTCCCCAGGATCCATGTGGAGGTGAGAGAGAATTGACTCCCACAAGTTGTCTGACTTCCACACCCGGGTCATGGTACAGGTGTTGATGCACACGCATGATGTGAGAGAAAATAAACATTAAAAAGTTTAAGAAAAGGAACCCAAGTAGGTTGGGCTGGAATGTAACTCATGTGGGGTGTAACCCCAGCATGTGTGAAGTCCTGGGTTCCATCTGCAGCACCTCATAATGCAGGCATGGAAAGACATGCCCACGATCCCAGAACTGGGAGGTAGAAGGAGAAGGATCAGGAATTCAAGGTCTTCCTCAGCCATATCATAAGTTAGAGCTAGCCTGGGTTACATGAGACTCTGGATGGATGGATGGATGGATGGATGGATGGATGGATGGATGGATGGATGAGTGGGTGGATGGATGGATGGATAAATGGATGGATGGATAGATGGATGGATGGATAGATGGATGGATGGATGGATGGATGAGTGGGTGGATGGATGGATGGATAAATGTATGGATGGATGGATGGATAGATGGATAGATGGATGGATGGATGGATGGATGATGGATGGATGGATGGATGATGGATGGATGGGTGAATGAATGAATCAATGAATGAGTACATGAGTGAATGAGTGAGTGAATGAATGAATGAATCAGAGTGAGTGAATGAATGAATCCTGAGAATGATTCTCATGCCATTCTTCCTACACTCCCTACTTCCTATGGATAACACAAAACACTCAAGAATAGGACTCCGAGCCAGGTTTGGCAGGGTATACCTGTCCCCCTAGCACCCAAGAGAGAAGACAGGAAGTTATGAGTTTGAAGGCAGCCTGGGCTAAGTAGTATGCTTGAGGCCAGCTGGAACTATGCGATCCATGAAGAAATTGTATGTTGGTGTGTCAACATTTTGTCACACACACGAGCACCTTGGTGACAAGGGCTCAGAGCATACCTGTTGGAATCCTTGTTTTAGGGAGCTTGTGTGTGAGTGACACAGGGGACACTGTAGGCATTCCTTGTGAAGGAAGTCGGACTGAGAAGGTACTACTGGGGGTTGGAGAGATGGCTCAGCAGTTAAGAGCACCAAACTGTTCTTCCAGCGGTCCTGAGTTCAATTCCCAGCAACCACATGGTGGCTCACAACTATCTGTAATGGGATCTGATGCCCTCTTCTGGTCTGTCTGAAGACAGCTACAGTGTACTTATATATAATAAATGAATAAATCTTAAAAAAAAAGAGAGAGAGAGAAGGTACTACTCATTTAGAGTAGGGAGTGGCTGCTGTCACACATGGAGTGCCCAGGGAAGGAAACATTCTCTAAGAATATCCCAACCAGAGAAGTGAGCATGTGGATGACTCTAGTGGACACTTGTGGAAAAACATCATGGGCAAAGGAATAACCAGGGGAGATGTAACAGCAAGAACAAGTGTCAGAAAATGGAGGGAGAGTGAAAAGGAATCAGGTCTGGAGCAGATGAGAGCGGCTGGTGAAGATGTGGATTCCTTCTGCCTCAGGCTAAGAAACCCACAGAAAGTTCAAAAGGGAACAAAAGAAAGAGCCAAGCTGAGAGACACGTCTTTAAGGCTTATTTTTTTCAGTTGTGTGGATATATGTCTATTGTGGCTATGTGCACATGAGTACAGGTGCCAACAGAGGCCAGAGGCATCAGATTCCCCTGGACTGGAGTGGTCGTGAGCCTCTGATGTGCAGGGAACCTACCTCAAGTCCTTTGTCGGAGTAGTTTGTGCTCTTAACCACTGAACTATCTCTCCAGACACAAACTATTTTTGTTTTTGATGTTTTTGCTTTTGAAGTTAGACATGGGCTCTCCCTACATAACTTACATGGAATACACGACCTCCCTCTATGACTTACATGAAACACAGGGTAATACTCCAGCTTCATGAGACCTCTGACAAGCTGAGATAGCAATCGTGGCCCGCCCTGCCCACTTCTGCGTCAGGTTTATTTTAAAAGGTTGATTTCCTTGTTTTATCCAAATGGGTATTTTGCCTGTGTGTATGTCTGTACACCACATGAATGCAGGACCACAGAGTCCAGAAGAGGTCATGGCATCCTCTGGAACTGGAGTTAGAGAGAGCTGTGGGCTACCTTGTGGGAGTTGGGAACTGAACTTGTATCCTTTGGAAAAACAGTCAACACCCTTAGGCACTGATTCATTTCTCCAGCCTCCCTATATCAATAACCAAGGTCTAGTGAACCACCAGGGGATAAATTCATAGAAGAAAGACAGGCCGGATGGGAAAGGACCGTAAATCATTCCTGAGTGGCACTGTGCCGGGACAAGATAACATCATTCTCCAAGGACAGTAAGGAAAAGGGTGACGAGGGAAATGTTACATGCTGGTACCGAGGATCCCTTTAATGACTGAGCTGGATGTACTTGTCAAACCAACACTTGGGGAGCTGGAGGCAGGAGGATCAGGAGTTGAGGTTACTGTGTTCAACTACTTATCCAAGTCCAAGGATGGCCTGGGTGCCGTAAGACCCTGTCTTAGTAGTTTCTGCAGTCCTGTAATGCTCATCTAGGCTTTGATTTTTATTAAATACTTTTTTACTTTGAATTCTCTGGTGCCTCAGACAAATGCCCTCTTTTGTACTTATCACATTAGTATTCTATGATGTTGGATACATTTTGAGTAAAAAAGTGAATGTGTGGACAAGTAAACTCACTGGTGAATTCATGAATGTATTTGTGAGTGAATGAGTTCATGGGTGATTTTGTGAATGACACACCCATAATCCCAGAACTTGGGAGGTAGAAGGAGAAGAATCAAGGTCTTCCTCAGCCATATAGCAAGTTAGGTTAGGTTACATGAGACTATGAATGCATGAATGAATGCATGCATGAATGGGTGAGTGAATGAATGAATGAATGAATGCATGAATGGGTGAGTGAATGAGTAAATGAGTGAGTGAGTGAGTGAATGAATCAGAGTGAATGAATGGACCTGAGAAGGATTCTTGTACCATTCTTCCTACATTCCCTCAAGCACTCAAGAATAGGACTCTGAGCCAGGTTTGGCAATGTATACCTGTCGTCCTAGCACCCAAGAGAGAAGTCAGGAGGTCATGAGTTTGAAGGCAGCCTGGGCTAAGTAGTATGTTTGAAGCCAGCCTGGTCTACACACTCTAAGAAGAAATTGTATCTTGGTGTGATCATTGTGAATAAATGAATTCGCAGATGCACTTGTGAGCAAATGAGTTCATGGGTGATTTTGTGAATGAGTGAATGAGTGAATGAGTTCATGGGTGGTTATCATGAATAAGAAAATATGGATGATTTTGTGAATGACTAAATGCAGGGGTGATTATGTGAATAAATGCACACAAGCATGATTGAGGAAATGAATTAATGAAGTTAAAGGAGAGGGAAAAGATCTTGGCATTTTCAATGGGTCTGTAATCACTCCTCCTGGATCAGGTCTGCCTCCAACTAAAACAGTCCCCTTAAGACTGGCCAGCTGACAAGGCCCCGGGTTCGATCCCCAGCTCCGAAAAAAAAAGAACCAAAAAAAAAAAAAAAAAAAGACTGGCCAGCTGAAGCTCTACCTGCATTTGCACGCACGCGCGCGTGCACACACACACACACACACACACACGCGCACGCACATGCACATACATGCATGTGCACACACACAAGCACACACACGCATGCACACACACATGCATGCACGCACACACGCACACACACTCACACAAAGCCCAAGCACACTCTGGGTCTCACCGTCTCTCTGCTGGTTTCTCATCCATCTTCAGCAGATAGACGATCTAGAGGACAAGAAAAGGCTGTGTTTTCAGATAGAGGAAGTTGGTGGCTTTGAAAAAATTGAGTCCTTACAGCACCACCACAACAGTTACATCAGCCATAGTGCCCTGAACATCATTGAGAAATATTTATATGAGGTGAGTAACAAAAGTCCCATGTTCTGGGGCTGGCTCTTGGTAACTGTGGGCTGGCTTTTGATGGCCCTGGGCTGGCTCTTGGTGGCCCTGGGCTGGCTCTTGGTGGCCCTGGGCTGGCTCTTGGTGGCCCTGGGCTGGCTTTTAGTGGTCATAGGCTGGCTTTTGGTGGTCACAGGCTGGCTCTTGGTGGCCATGGTCTGGCTCTTGGTGGCCATGCTTCCAATGCTGTGCTGTGAATCTGGCTATCAGACAGGCTGCCTTCTCTCCACACCCTCCTGTGATTTTAGCTGGCTGCCTCCCTGGTCCCTGTTCTATAGGTGGCCTTTTGAGTATCAGGAAGCTTGTCTGGGAGCTGGGAGTTGGCTCAGATGATGCAGAGCTTGCTCTGCAAGTGTGAGGACCTGAGTTTGAGCCCTTGTGAGAAATCCAGGTACGTTGATCCGTGTGTACAATCCCAGTTCTGGGTGAGTACAGACCTCTGATCCATGGGGCTCGATGGTTAGCCAGTCTAACTAAACGGATTCCAATCCGGTGAGAAATCCTATCTCACAAAACAAAATCAAAACAGTGCAGAGGGGATGGCAAGATGGATCAGTGGTGTCTTAGTTAAGGCTTCTATTGCTGCGATGAAACGCAGTGACCAAAATCAAGTTGGGGAGGAAAGGGTTAATTAGGCTTACACTACCATATCACTGTTTACCAGTGAAGGAAGTCAACATAGGAACTCAACCACAGTAGGAACCTAGAGGCAGGGATGATGATGCACAGGTCATGGAGGGGTGCTGCCTCCAGGTTTGATCTTTATGGCTTGCTCAACTTGCTGTCTAAGAGAACCCAGAACCCTCAGTCCTGTGATGGCACCACTCACAATGGGCTGAGCCCTCCCCCATCAATCATCAATTAAGAAGATACCTTACAAGATTGCCTTCAGGCCTATCTTAGAGAGGCATTTTTTTTCTTTCCTATTGATTGATTGATTGATTGATTGATTGACTGTACAGAGTGCTGTGTCTGCATGTCCACCTGCATGCCAGAAGAGGGCATCAGATCCCTTAATAGATGATGGTCAGGAGCCACCATGTGGTTGCTGGGAATTGAACTCAGGACCTGTGGAAAATCAGCAGCCAGTGCTCTTAGCTGCTGAGTCACCTCACCGGCCCCTGGAGGCATTTCCTTAATTAAGGTTCCCTCCTCTCAAATGATTCTAGCCCGTGTCAGGTTGACATGAGACTAGCCTGCACATCTGTACAAAGGGACTTGCTGTCAGCTTGAGGACTTCCAACCAGTCCCTGGGACCCACGTGGTAGAAGGAAAACGATGACTCCTGCAGGCTGGCCCCAACCTCAGGCACAATGTGCACATACACTCCTCACCCCCATCCCTGTCTCTCTGTCTCTCTCTGTCTCTCTCTGTCTTTCTCTGTGTCCCTCTCTGTCTCTGTCTCTGTCTCTCTCTCACACACACACATACACTCTCTCTCTCTCTGTGTCTCTGTGTCTCTCTGTGTCTCTCTCTCTCACACACACACACACCACTCTCTCTGTCTCTGTCTCTCTCTCTCTTTCACACACACACACACACCACACTCTCTCTCTGTCTGTCTCTGTCTCTCTCTGCCTCTCTGTCTCTCTCTCACACACACACACACACTCTCTCACTCTCTGTCTCTTTCTCTGTCTCTGTCTCTCTCACACACACACACACTCTCTGTCTCTGTCTGTCTCTGTCTCTCTCTCTCACACACACACATACCACACACTCTCTCTCTGTCTGTCTCTGTCTCTCTGTCTCTCTGTCTCTCTGTCTCTCTGTCTCTCTCTCTCTCTCTCTGTGTCTCTCTCACACACACACACACACCACACACTCTCTCTGTCTGTCTCTGTCTCTCTCTATCTCTCTCTGGCTCTCTCTGGCTCTCTCTCACACACACTCACACACACACACTCTCTCTCTCTCTCTCTCTCTCTCACACACACACACACACACATATACACACACACAATGTTAACGTGAACAGCTCCTGTGGAATGACAACTGAGGTCGACCTTTGCCTTTCTAACGCACACAGACAAAGCCAGTCTACACCCATGGGAGTTTCTTGGTTTCTGGTTTTAAGCTGTCTTTTTCTTGCCATTTTTCCTGGCTCGGGAGAATGGGAGGGGAAGGGACAATACACTAAAAGAGATTTTCTATCTAAGAATGCAAACAATGCTGTCTGGCCCAGCTTTCAGGAAAACCATTTCAACACCGCATTTTGTCTCTTTCTAGAACACATAGTTTGGGGATGAGTTACTCCATCAAGTGTCTGAGTTGTCTGTGGCCTGGGGAAAAGAACGGATAAAGGTTTCCATAAAGGTCTGTCAAGTGGTAGGATCTACACAACGTAAAGTTTACCACGTGACCACTCAGGGGGGCAGATGACACAGGATTGTAACCTCAGCACTCAGGAAGTAAGTTAGGAGGGTCAGGAGTTCAAGGCCATCCTCGAGTGCATCAGGATTCAAGGCAATGCAGACGTTGAGGACACTTGGTGAAGTGAGACAGACATGCATGAGGACCACGTCCTGTCATCCGACATCCATGTAAAAATCTGGGCATGGCACAGGCACCTGGAATCCCACTGTTTGGAAGGCAGAGACAGGGGCTTGATGGCTATCCGGTCTATCCAAACTGGAGAGCTCCAGATTTAGGGGGAGACCCCATCTGAGAAAACTGAGGTGGAACCTGACGGAGGAAGACACCAGAAGTCAACCTCTGGCCCCTGTACATGAGTGCCCATGAGCCTATGCACCCGTGTGGGCACTCTTACTGCACATCACACAAAGCCAGTGACCAGAGCACAGACCTCCTTTGACTCCTCTTCCTTGAGGTCCTGGGACGAAGCAAACTCACAGCAGCAGACAGAGAACAGAAGCTAGGCGGAGCAGGAGACAGCAACTAGTGTGAAGTGAGGATCGAGTTTCAGTTTGGGAAGATGGAGCATGGATAGCGGTGACGGGGGTCACAGCACACATGTTCTCTCTCTCTCTTTTTCTTTTCTTTTTTTCTTTTTTTCGGAGCTGGGGACCGAACCCAGGGCCTTGCGCTTGCTAGGCACGTGCTCTACCACTGAGCTAAATCCCCAACCCGGCACACATGTTCTCAATGGCAGCCATGTCTGCTTAAAAATCCACAAGCTGGAACTGGTGAAATGGCTGCCTAATCTGAGGATCTGAGTTCAATTTCCAGAACCTAAGTAGTGAAAGAGAGCCAACTGCCACAAGTTGTCCTCTAGCCCCTCCATACATGCTACGAAATATGTATACGTGCCTCTCTCTCTTTCTGTCTCCCTCTTTCTCTCTCTCTCTGTCTCTCTCTGTGTCTCTCTGTTTCTCTCTCTGTCTCTCTCTATCTCTCTGTCTATTGCTCTGTCTTTTTCTCTCTCTGTCTCTCTCTGTCTCTCTTTCTCTGTCTCTCTCTGTCTCTCTCTGTGTCTTTCTCTGTGTCTCTGTGTCTCTCTGTCTCTCTCTCTGTCTCTCTGTGTCTCTCTGTGTCTCTCTCTATCTCTCTGTGTCTCTCTCTATCTCTCTGTGTATCTCTCTGTCTCTCTGTGTATCTCTCTGTCTCTCTCTGTCTCTGTGTCTCTGTCTCTGTGTCTCTCCGTGTCTCTCTCTGTCTCTCTCTATCTCTCTGTGTCTCTCTGTCTCTGTGTCTCTCTCTGTCTCTCTGTCTCTGTCTCTCTCTGTGTCTCTCTGTGTCTCTCTCTGTCTCTCTCTATCTCTCTGTGTCTCTCTCTGTGTCTCTCTATCTCTCTGTGTCTCTCTCTGTCTCTGTGTCTCTGTCTCTGTGTCTCTGTCTCTGTGTCTCTGTCTCTGTGTCTCTGTCTCTCTGTCTCTCTATCTCTCTGTCTTTCTCTCTGTCTCTCTATCTTTCTGTCTCTCTCTATCTCTCTGTCTTTTTCTCTCTGTCTCTGTCTCTCTCTGTCTCTGTCTCTCTCTTTCTCTCTATCTGTCTTTCTCTCTGTCTCTGTCTCTCTGTCTCTGTCTCTCTCTTTCTCTCTATCTGTCTTTCTCTCTTTCTCTCTCTGTCTCTGTCTCTCTGTCTCTCTGTCTCTCTCTTTCTCTGTCTCTCTCTTTCTCTCTATCTGTCTTTCTCTCTCTGTCTTTCTCTCTCTGTCTCTGTCTCTCTCTGTCTCTGTGTCTCTGTCTCTGTCTCTCTCTGTCTCTCTCTCTCACACACACACACACATACACAAATATAATAATTTTAATTGTTAGACCGAAGCTACACATATTGGTGAGGTCCACCACTAATCCTAGCACCTGGGAGGCAGAGGCAGACATAGTAGGAATTTTAGACCAGCCTAGGCTACATGAGTCTCTCTAAAAAAGAAAACTTGGGCATGGTGGTGAATGCCTTTATTCCCAGTACTTGGGAGGCAGAGGCAGGTGGATCTCTGTGAGTTTGAGACCAGCACAGTCTGTGAAGGGAGTTCCAGGACAGCCAGGGCTACACAGAGAAACCCTGTCTCAAAAAATAAAATAAAGTGGTGTTCATCTGTAATCCCAGACTGAGGAAGGCTGGAAGTTAGAGGCTAGTCTGGACTCCATAATAAGACCCTGCCTCAAAAGATTAAAATAGACTCCAGTTGTTTGTATTTTTACCACGTACATAACTGTTTTTTAAATTTTATTTATTTATTTTACATCCATAGGGTAGCAACTCCCCCTCCTACTTATCCTCCCGCACCAGTGCTCCCTGCCCCCATCCTGTTCCCCATCCACTCCTCCCCCACTTTCTCTCCAGAAAAGGGATATCAAGTTGCAGGAGGACTAGGCACATCTTCTCCTATAGAGGATGAGCAAGGCAGACCAGTAGGGGGAAAAGGATCTGAAGGCAGGCAACAGAGTCGAGACAGCCTCTGCTCCTGCTGTTAGGGGTCTCACATGACAGCTAGGCTACACGACTATAACATATATGCTGAAGACCTGAGTCGGTCCCGTCCATTCCCCGGTTGGCAGTTCAGTCTCTGGGGGCCCCTCTGGACCCAGGTTAGTTGTTCTCTGGGTCTCCCTGTGGTGTTCCTGACCCCATTTAGAGCCCACCTTAAGCCCTTGCAAATGCTGACATTTCAGGTACACATGCCACACCCAGATTGTTACACCTGTAGAAATACTTCAGTCATGCAGTGCAAGCATGAGGACTTGGGTTCAGTCTCCAGCACCCAGATAAAAGCTGGCCACAACGGCCAACCCACCTAGTCTAATGAGTGAGCCGCCAGGCCAGTGAGAGATCCAGTCTCAAACAAGGTGAGGGCTGGAGAGGTGGCTCAAGTCATGAGCGCATGCCGCTCTTTCAGAATACCTGAGTTCCGCTCGCATCGTCCTCACTTGGGGGTTCACGGCTGCCCGTAATTGCTCCACACAGCTCCTCCCCAACTCCTGCCGCCAAAACCCATCCTAAGAAGTATTTGGATGATGTATGCCTCTGTGGGGCCTCAAGGTTACTTGAGATACGTTCTAGAAATCACTGGAACAAATTCTAGTCCAGCTGGGCTATTCGAGTCAATGGTGCTCTGATAACACACCGGTGACCTGGGGCTATAACCTTCTCTGTTCTTCCTTGAAGGAGGAAGATGATGACATTTTGCCCAAGCCTGGGCTGAGAGTGTGAAGATGTGGAGAACTGAGACATTTCACACACCGTATTGTATGTTGAGTAGATCTTCTTTCCTCCCTCGTGTCCTCTCTCTCTACTGTCCCCTGCTTAGACCCTTCGCTCTGCATAGGCAGCCACACCTCTGTGCTCCTGGTTGTATAACGTATACGATTTCACATATGTCTAAACATCCAGGAAGCATTGATTCGACAAACACAACCCTTTGTCTTTCTGAGACTGGCTTCTTTGGCCTAACGTGATCATTTCCAGTTATGTCCGTTTTCCTGGCGAGGAACACGACTTTGTTCTGCTTTTTTTGGCTGCAAAACTCCCATCGTGTGTGGAAAGCACAATTCTCTCTGCCGTCCCTCAGTCACTGGAGACCCAGTCTGGTTCTGTGACTTAGCTGTTGTGAAGGGGGATCAATACTAAAGCGCGGGGATCTCTGTGCTGTTTTGATTCGGAGAACCCGCCGTGTGGCAGAGCCGGGCTGTAGGGTGGATATACATTTAGAGATGATCGCCATGATCATTTCCGGAGTGAGGGACTCCCTCCTTTCCCACAGCAGAGGGAAAGATTTCCTTTGTCCTAGCCTCCATTGTTGTTAATCTGTTTTTATGTCTGTCTGAATACAAGCCATGTGAGTGCAGTTACCAAAGGGCCCAGAAGAGGGCGTTGACTCACCTGGAACTGGAGTTACGCTTGGCTGTGAGCTGCCAAGGGTGGGTGCTAGGAACTGGAGAGGGGTGGCGTCTGCAGGAGCACTGCTCGCTCTAAACCACCGAGTGTCTTTGAACCCGGAGTCTTCTTGAGAATTTTTACAACTCTGTTCATCAGGGAGACTGCCTATAATTTTTCTGTTGTCAGTGCAGCTGTCTGGTTTTTAGTATCACCATTAATGCCGGCATCATAAAAAAAAATTGGGAATGTCTTCATTTTTCTCTTTTATTGAATAATTGTATAAGCATTGGTATTCTTTCTCTGAAGGTCTTGTAGAATTCGGCACCTGGACTTTTATAGTTAGATTTTCAGTCCTTCCGGGTTTGCCCCCCACTCTTGTGATCTTCTCTCCCCCCCAAAAAAGGGAGAAGAAAGTTCAAATTGCATTGCCCATGTAGCCATGGGAACATGGTCATGAGACTAGCCCCTTAAAGAAAATTGTGTCTTTCCCAACATGCACCCTGGCTGGAAGCCACCAGTTGTGGAGAGCTAGCCTTCAGCATCCTCATGACAGTTGTTAAGAGGTTTCTTCAGTGGCTTTCTGTCTAGGCTGTTACTTTGGCTGGGTCGGTGGGGGGATGGGTGGGAGTTGGGGGTAGGAGTTGTCATGGAAGCCTTCTATGTTCCTTTCTCCACGGAGAGTCTGCAGTCATTGATGCCACAGCAAAACTAGCTTCTTTGCCCTTTACAGTCAGCCAGAGCACTCGCCACTCACGGACTTCCGCATGGCTTCTGGTGATAGCATGGACCACAGAAATCCACACGGTCTCTGGTGGCAGTGCAGATCTTGGACATCTGCTGGGCCCTCTGCCACAAGAACCACGGACAGCATCATAGCTCTCAGCAGCAGCACAGACCAATGACATCAACATGACTTCAGGGGCAGCACAGACCAGACACAGTGGCATGACCTTCATTGGTGACGCAGGCCACTAACATTAATACATCCCCCAGCTGCAGCAGGATCATGGCCCATGGCCCTGGGCAGCAGTGGCCAAATATACGTGGCAAGCATTTTTTACCAGCTGAGGAATGGAATGGTCTAGGGTTTTTGTTTTTGTTTTTGTTGCCTGTGTTAATCTATGTTGTTAGTCTGCTCCTTTTGATTGGGGAACTGGGATTATTAATATATGGTTATTGAAAAGCATGCATCATTTTCTGTCATTACATTGAGTTTTAGTGGTTGGTGTTTTCATTTTCTGAAACAGGGTCTCATGTGTTCCCGACTGCCTTAAACTCCCTATATAGGCAAAGCTGGTCTTGAACTGATCTTCCTACCTCTGTCTTCCTCAGTGCTAAGATTCTGGGGTGCACCACCATATCCAGATCTAGTTCATACACTCTTAACAATAAATGTTTGTGGTTTTAGCTTTAAAAGTTTTTTAAAGTTACTTATTGTTATGGATATGACTGCACCTGCATAAATGCAGCCATGCGTGTAAATGTAGCGTGTGCATGCAGTACCTGGAGAGGTCAGAAGGGGGTGTCAGATCCACTGGAACTGGAGCTACCAATGATTGTTGAGTCGCCATGTGGGCGATGGAAACTGAACCGGGGACCCTCTGTGAGAGCAGTCAGCCCCCTTAACCACTGAGCCATCTCTCTAGGCTCTGCCTCCCTTTTTTTTTTTTAATATTTACTTATTATGTATACAACATACAGCTTTCTGCCTGCATGTATGCCTGCAGGCCAGAAGAGGGCATCAGATCTCATTACAGATGGTTGTGAGCCACCATGTGGTTGCTGGGATTTGAACTCAGGACCTCTGGAAGAGCAGTCAATGCTCTTAACCTCTGAGCCATCTCTCCAGCCCCCTCTGCCTCCCATTTTTAAGGAGAGGCTCAGGGATTATAGATATATGTTGCTATGTCCAGCTGTGTGGGATTTGGGGTTCTGAACTCAAGGCTTCTTACTGTGATAGCAAGTGGTCTATTTACTGAGCCAAGTTCCCAGTCCTTTAACTATATTGTGTGTGTGTGTGTGTGTGTGTGTGTGTGTGTGTGTGTGTGTGTGTGTGTCTTATACAGGATCTGTATGCTGTGTATGTGTCTGTTCGGTACACACGCATGAATGTCCAGCTGTGATCAACCTTGTGTATGTCCATGAGGAGCTCAGGGCAGGATATCAGATGTTATCCTTGCTGCCTGAGTTCCCAGTGAGTCAGAACTCGCCATCTCAGCTAGGCCAGCTGGCCAGTGGACTCTTGGGACTGCCTGTCTATGCACCACAATGCCGGGGTTTCAGGCATCAACAGCATAATGGCCTTTTTCAGGTGGGTGTTGGGGATTTGAACTTATATCTCCGTGGTTTCAAAGCAGGCACTCTTATCCACTTAAGCCATCTACCCAACCCCTTCTCTGCAGTGTTTTTAAGTGAGTTGGTGGCGCTTGTGTCGAAAACTGACATCTATACAGCCAAGCACCAGTTCTGAAGCCTAGGATAATTTTAAAAAGGGAGCTGGGCAGTGGTGGCACACACCTTTCAAGCTAGCCCTCAGGAGGCAGAGGCAGGTGAACCCTCTGAGTTTGAGGCAGCCTGGTCTACAGAGTGATTTCAGGATGGCCAGGGCTACACAGAGAAAAATTTTCAACAAGCAAGGGCGGAAGTCTGGGGGAGGGCAGCAAGATAGTTCTGTAGTTGAAGGTAGTTCCCAGAAACCTGAGGCCCTGAGTTCCGTCCTTAGGACCCACGTGATGGGAGAAAGCTGCCTAGAGTTGTCCTCTGACCTCCACACAATACACACACACACACACACACACACACACACACACACACACACACACACACAGTCTAAGTTAGGGTACTATTGCTGTGATAAGACACCATGACCACAGCAATTTGGGAAGATGGTTTATTTGGCTTGTGCTTCCACAGCACTGTTCATCATTGAAGGAGTCAGGGCAGGAACTCAAGCAGGGCAGGGATTTGGAGGCAGGAGCTGATGCAGAGTCCATGAAGGGGTGCTGCCTACTGGCTTGCTCCTCATGGCTTGCTCAGCCTGCCTGCCTTTTTTTCTTTTTTTCGGAGCTGGGAACCGAACTACGTGCCTTTTAGCTTTTTTTTTTTTTTTTTTTTTTTTTACACTTATTTATAAGTACACTGTAGCTGTTTTCAGACACACCAGAAGAGGGCATCAGATCTCATTACAGATGGTTGTGAGCCACCATGTGGTTGCTGGGAATTGAACTCAGGACCTCTGGAAGAGCAGTCAGTGCTCTTAACCCCTGAGCCATCTCTCCAGCCCCTACCTGCCTTTTAGTACACAGGACCACATACCTATTTAGATGCTAACCACTTACAGTGGGCTGGCCCCTTTTCCATCTATCACTAGGAAAATGTCCTATAGGCCCATAGTTTAGAGGTATTTTCTCAATTGAGGATCCCTTCTTTCCTATGACTCTAGGTATGTCAAGTCACACACACATACTCATGTACACACATACACACATGCTCACACATTCATACACTCACACACACTCATACATTCACACACACACATGCTCACACACACTCATACACTCACACACACTCATACACTCACTCACACACTCACATACATACACTCACACACATGCTCACACATGCTCACACACTCATACACTTATACACTCACACACACTCATACACTCACACACACTCACACATGCTCACACACACTCATACACTCACACACACTCATACACTCACTCTCACACACTCACATACATACACTCACACACATGCTCACACATGCTCACACACACTCATACACACTTATACACTCACACACACTCATACACTCACACACACTCACACATGCTCACACACACTCACATACATACACTCACACACATGCTCACACATGCTCACACACACTCATACACACTTATACACTCACACACACTCATACACTCACACACACTCACACATGCTCACACACACTCATACACTCACACACACGCTCACACACATACACGCTCATACACACTCACACTCACACATTCATACACTCATACACACATGCTCACACACACACACACACACACACACACACAGTTTCTATGCTACTGTGTTCTCTGCACTGGGCTATTTCTCCACTTTCCATTCTCCTTTTTCCCAGAAGGCCTTTCTTTTCTGCAGCCGCTTCATCTGAGGGATTTGTTTATATGCGTTCTCCTCTCTCATTAATCCAAGATCCTATCTCCACAGCCGTGGAATCAGCTTCCTCCTTTGAAGGGGAGGCCTGTGTTCTCTTTGATTTTGATGTGCTCAGGCACAAGCGTTCCACGAAAGATCTGTTGACTGTGCTTTCTCTGCTCATATTTGAAAGGTCCTCGGGGTGCTGGGGTGTGGCTAAGCAGTAGAGCTCTTGACTAGAATCTCCCAGTCAGGGACTGGGGTCAGGATCTAACAGCAGAACACCTGCATAGAGTCCCCCAGTATAGGGCTGATTCTGTCCAAAGTACTGTTTAAGAAAAAACCGTGAATAAAAAGTCTTCACGGCTGGAGAGATGGTTCAGTGGTTAGAGCACTGGCTGCTCTTCCAGAGGTCCTGAGTTCAATTCCCAGCAACCACATGGTGGCTCACAACCATCTGTAATGGGATCCGATGCCCTCTTCTGGTGTGTCTGAAGATGGTGACAGTGTACTTACATATGAATAAAATAAGTCTTGAAAGAAAACAAAAAGACCGGGGTTGGGGATTTAGCTCAGCGGTAGAGCGCTTGCTTAGTGAGCACAAGGCCCTGGGTTCGGTCCCCAGCTCCGAAAAAAAAGAAAAGAAAAAAAAAAAAGAAAACAAAAAGACCTTCGTGCCCATTGGAGCTGTGGGAAGATAGTTGCCATTGGGTGACTGCAGGATCCTGAGCCGTTCAAGCAGCTGTCCCAACTATGCAAGCTGGAAATTTTAGAAATGTTGGCCTGGTTAATAGTTCAAGGGCGGAGTATGCTTAACAAACATGGGGAAGTGTTGATCTTTTGTTTTTCAAGACAGGGTTTCTCTGTGTAACCCTGGCTGTCCTGGAATTCACTCCATAGACCAGGCTGGCTTCCAACTTAGAGACCCACCTGCCTCTGTCTCCCAAGTGCTGGGATTAAAGCCGTGTGCCACCACCACCTGGCAAGACGAAACTTGTAAATTTGGCGAATGAAGATTTCTTTCTTTCCGATCTCCCATTCTCTGGGCCATGCACAGTTTCCAGGTCAAGTGGTTTATTTTCAGGGAGAAAATTTTCAGTGTCCAAACAGTGGAGATCACCAAGTCCAGTCATTACAGTACGTATTATTAGGGAGTCCATGGGCCACACATTCAATACATGGGTTTTCAGGCTGGGTATGGTTGGTACCTCAGGACTTGGAAGCAGAGAGAGAACAAGCATGAATTCCAGGCCAGACTGGGCTGTACAGTGAAAACCCTGTCTTGAGATACAATAAAAACAAAGCAAGACAGTGGTGGCACACCTTTAATCCCAGCACTCAGAAGGCAGAGGTAGGTAGATTTCTGTGAGTTTGGGGCCAGCCTGGTCTACATACTGGACAGCCAGAGGCACACAGAGAGACCCTGTCTTGAAAAACAAGTAAGTGTGCAAACACAGTCACCTTTCTTCACTCCTATTAATAGACTGAGGTTGAGAGAGTGCAGACAGTTTGCAAAAATACACTGATAGTACTGGGGAGGCAGAGGCAGGCAGATCTCTGAGTTCGGGGCCAGCCTGGTGTGCAAAGCAAGTTTCAGGAGAGCCAGGGACACACAGAGAAACCCTGTCTTGAAACACCTCTTCCCCAAAACAAAACACTGCTAGCCAATCACACCTTTAATCCCAGGACTTGGGGAAGTAGGCACAGTCAAATCTCCTTGAATTCTAGGCCAGCTAGGGCTATGTAATGAGACCTGTGTCAAAAATAAAACCCATGGGTTTAGGGATTTAGCTCAGTGGTAGAGCTCTTGCCTAGCAAGCGCTAGGCCCTGGGTTCGGTCCCCAGCTCCAAAAAAAAAAAAAAAAAGAAAAAAAAAAAAAAAAGAAACCCATCTGTAAAAACCTGGCATGGTTCTAAACACCTTTAAGCCCAGCACTCAAAGTATGGAGACAGGAGGTTCAGAATTCAGGTTTGGCCTGGGGATGTGGCTCAGTAGAGTACCTTTCTGAGCATGCAGGAGGGCCTGAGTTCCGTTGGCTGCACTCTATAAACCAGAAGTTGAGGTGCTATACAATCCCAGCACTCAAACAGTACAGGCAGGGGACCAGAGCGTCCGAGTCATCCTCGGCTATGTAATTTGAGGCCAGCCTAGGCTATGTGAGAACTGACCTGAAAACAAAATGTTAGAGACCTTGCTAAGACTGTTCCCTCTGCCCAAAGGGTCTAGCACAGGGTTCACCCCTCTTTTCCTTCTTCCACTCATTCTATGCTTAGATTATGAGACAAAGAAGCATTTGTGGTCAAGAGTTACAGATGCAAACTGGTTTAGCAGGGTCCTTTAAAAGGGTGTTGTTCACCTTTCGTACGTGGTCTGGGTACCCGTGTTAGTCACCCTCTGGCTCGGCGCCCGTGTGCTGGGGTGACTGGCAGGCTAACAAAGACAGGAAGGGAGAGGAGCTTGGCAGTTGCCTTCCAGTGTGGAAAGTGAACTGGGACAACTCTGACCTCGCATCTGCCCCTGAGTGTGTCATAGCACATAGAAATGCCGTTCTCATGGTGCGCCATGGATAACAGCTGACTCCGTGTGGCGGTACGTGACATTCCAGGCGCTCTAAGGGAAGCAGCTTGACCTGAAGCCCTGCGTTTCTGCCCGGGCTCTTTTCTCCAGCTGTCCAAACCCAGCGAAATCCTGGGGTTCCTGTGCTCACCTTACTGGTCAGCTCTTTCTGTCCTTCCATTTAGTTTTCTGACTGTCATCTGAAGAGTAAGAGGCTCAAAGGTTAGACTCAAAGTATTTACTCTTAAGCTAGGCATGGCCTGTTCCAAGAACCTAGGGAGACTGAGGCAGGCAGCTATCCCATTTGGAAACCAGGCGACTACATCCTAAGAGCCATCTCAAACCAACTAAAAGTAATAAAACTTAAGAACAAAATAAATCAAGGCGTCCAAATCTGAACAGCAAGCTGGGCGGTTGGTAGAATCCCGGTCCTCAGGAGGCGGAGGCAGGAGGATCAAGACAAGTTCAGCCACAGTCTTGGGGACAAAGTGAGTTTAAGGTACTGTCTCAAAAAAGAGAACAGGTTCACCCTTAGTCCTGTTACTGTAATAAAATCCTCAAAGCTGAATAACTTTGTAAAGAAAAAGGACTTATTTAGCCTATGAGTCTGAAGGTTCATGGACCCACACCTGGGGAAGGCCTTCTTGCTGGTAAAATCCCAAGGGGACAAGAGGGCATCATATGGCAAGAGACAGCGTAAGTGTTAGTCCCAACTTCCTTATAGAGCCACCAGGATTCAACCAGGAGTGCTCCACCCAGGTGATCTAATCGTACCTTAGTCACTTTCTCCAAAGTCCCACCTCTAACTGTTTGCTGTAACTTTCCACTCTATGAATACTTTACAGTGTGTAGGTAGTAAGCTTCCGTAGGGAACCCTTGGCAGACACACACCAACCGTAGACACGACCTACTTTTCCGGCATCTTGTGATGACCGGTGCTGAGGATGAAGCTTGGGATTGATCCCCAGTACTTTGTGAACTTAGTTCGGTGGTGCATGGCTATAATCTAGCCATCAATCCAAGGGGGTGATGGAATTGTGAGGGTCAGGAGTTCAAGGTCATCCTCAGCTACACAAGTTGTTCCAGGCTGCCTAGGGTATGGGCCCTGGCTCAAAAAAAAATCCAAAACTGGGGATCGAGGAGATGAATGAGTGACTAAAGTACTTACCAGGCAAGCACGAACCAAGTTCAGATCCTTTGGAACCTGCGTAAATGCCTGGTTAGTGCGGTGGCCCGCCTAGAATTCCAAGATTGGGTGGATGGATGCGACAGGAGATCCCAGTGAGACTAGCTCTATCGACAAGCTCTGGGTTTGATTGAGAGACACTGCCTCAATGAATAAAGTAGAAAAGTTATTAAGAATGATGCTAGGCATCCACATTGGACCCACACATGCACCAACATGTGTGCCCACATACACGCAAACATGCATACACATACCACATGTAAAATGTAAAAAGAAAAAAACCGAGCCATCCTATATCGAGCCAGATTCAAGGATCAATAGTAATCAATAGTGTCCTCGAGGCTTCAAGATAAGACGCTGAAAGGCTAGGAATGGGGAGAAATGTTTATCTGTGGTTGGACCCCCAAAACAAGCAAGAAAAATAATGTTTGGGAAACAAAAAAAATCTGATGTGTTGGTGTATGGTGGTGATCTCAGCTGGTGTCATGGAATCAGGTACACTCCTGGGGCTGACTGATCAGGTCACGTGAGACCCTGCCTCAGTTGGTCAATAGATTTTACTTTTTTTTTTTTTTTTTGGTTCTTTTTTTTCGGAGCTGGGGACCGAACCCAGGGCCTTGTGCTTCCTAGGTAAGCGCTCTACCACTGAGCTAAATCCCCAGCCCCAATTTTACTTTTTACAAAGCCTAACCAAGAGGCTGGAGAGATGGAGAGGTGGCTCAGCAGTTAAGATAACTGGCTGCTCTCCCAGAGGACCCAGGTTCAATTCCCAGCACCCACATAGCGGCCCATAACCATAACTCCAAGATTTGAAGCCCTCACACAGACATATACACAGGTAAAACCCCAGTGCACATAAAATAAAATAAATTATTTTTAAAAACCCTAACCAGACAAAAACGTATTTCATAAGTAGGATATAGTGATGTGTGCCAGGAATCTCAGCTCAGGAAACCAAGGCAGGACTATTGTAGAATTATTTTGGAGGTGGGGTTACTATACCTCCTCTAGCTGCTAAATATCTTCAGGTGATCTCGGTCCTACTATAACCCATTTAGCTCCCGAGTAATGACACAGAAAAGCCAGATTTTAAGAAGGAGGTGGAACGATGCTGGGCAGATTCTGAGCTAGTCTGTTAATACCAGACAAACGCCCGGTCGCGTGCCAATTTGTCCTGCCTGGGCTGTTTCTGTGGTAGCCATCTGTCTTCAGTGTGAGCTTCCCTTGACCACATGCTCATGGTCCCTACTGCCTAATGGTGACCTCCCCCTCCTCTTTCCCTCCTGGTCTCTCTCAGCTCCCTCACTCCAGTCCCACTTTCCTATCCTCTCTGCCCAGTTACAGGTTCCAGCCTTTTATTGACCAATCGAAGATTATTGGGAACCGTTCTTTACAGCACATTGGTCCATGCAACGCCCAAGTCCACAATGCAACCTGATTTTGGGGCACAGAACTCAGCATCTGAATACACAGGGCACAAGACAGGACCTAACACAGGAGGATTCCTGAGAATTTGGGGCCAGCCTGAGCTACATAGTGAGTTCTAGCCTAGCCTGAGCTGCAGAGTGACAGACCCTGTCTCAAAAAATAAGGAGAAGAGAAAGAAGAGGAAGGAGTCAGGAGAAGTAGAAGAAGAAGCAAGAAGGACGCCGGGGAACTCAGGGCTCCAGATGTGAAGCAACCCAAGACAGGACCATATTGATCTTGATTCTAAAATGACGAACCCGGAGAACCAAGAGACACACCAAGGAGGTGACGATGACGACATTGGTGATGACTACATGAGCTGTTCCTGGTGTTGCCAGAGCTCAGCTGACAGATGACGAGGCTGTGGCCCCAGGGGAGAGGAGCAGAGGGCAAGAACCGGTCTCGGTCTGTCAGGAAGGAACAGTAAATGGCAAGCCGGAGCAGAGGGAGCAAGGAGTAAAAAGCTGTAAAAGTGGAGGGAGGAAGAGGGATGTCTTTGTTGCCTGATGCTTCATCTTTCACACTGAGGAGATGACAGAATTTTAAATTGGTGAATCAAAACATAGAAAAGGGGGGTGGGGGAACTAGAGAGATGGCTCAGTGGTTAGAGCACTGACTGCTCTTCCAGAGGTCCTGAGTTCAAGTCCCAGCAACCACATGGTGGCTCACAAACATCTGTAATGAGATCTGATGCCCTCTTCTGGTGTGTCTGAGGACAGCGACAGTGTGCTCACATATATAGCATAAATAAGACTTAAAAAAAAAAATAAGAGAGGAAGGGCTGGAGAGATGACCCAATGGTAAGATGCCTGCTGCACAAACAAGAGAACCTGAGTTCGAATTCCTAACACCTGTGTAAAAGCAGGGCATAACATTGCATGTAGGTAACCCCAGTACTGGGGAGGCCAAACAGGCAGGCCTGTGTGTGCAGTATACCCACATCAGTGGGTTGCTGAGCTCAGCAAGTCCTGTAAACATCCAGACCTTCCTTTGATTCTCTTGTTGTGTATTCTTCCCTACCCACTGGTGCTGGGACCAAACCCAGGGCCTTTGCTTGCTAAACAATCTTGATTGATTTCCAACCCCCCTCCCCATTCCTCCTTTCATTCTGGAATCTCAGTCACTCAAACCTGCCTTTCCCTATTTTTTTTTTAATTTTAATTTTTATTTTTTGCCTTAAACCTGGAGACATAATGCAAACTCTCTTGGAAAAAGCTAGCAAGTACCAGAATTTCTCTCCTGAAAAAACACACAGAGAGCTGGGGCTGGAGGGATGGCTCAGCAGTTCAGAGAGCTCAATGTTCTTTCAGAGGTCCAGTGTTCCCTTCCCAGGACCAGTGCTAGCTGGTTCACAACTACCTGTAACTCCAGCTCCAGGCCTCCTCCACAAGCTCTGTACACACGGGGATACATTCATTCAGACACATAAATAAAAAATTTAAAAACACACATAGAACTTAAAGCACCAGTGGACCCGTAAAGAGCACGGAGTAATCTCCATATCGTGTAGGGGGATGTGGTGGTTAACACTGAGAACCTGGTAGAATCTAGAGTTACCTAAGAGAGTTTCTAGATTGGCTTAAGAGCTAGGAAGGTCTGCTCTAGACGTAGCCGGCAGCGCCCCTCTGGCTGGGCTCCGAGTTGAGCGGAAGCAGCTGACTTCATCCCTCTCCGCAGCCTCCTGACTGTGGCTGCAATGTGACCAGGTGCCTCATGCTCTCCCACCATGTGTCTCCACCTCAGCAGACCGTGCCTTCAAACTGAGCCAGAATAAACCGGTCCTTCCTTCTGTACCTTTTTTTTTTCAGGTTTTTTTTTTTTTTGGTTCTTTTTTTTGGAGCTGAGGACCGAACCCAGGGCCTTGCGCTTCCTAGGCAAGCGCTCTACCACTGAGCTAAATCCCCAACCCCTTTTTCATGTATTTTTATCACAGCAGTGACAAACATATGTAGAGGGTGCACTCTGAGAGGCACGTGGTACCCATGGCTCAGGGGTGTGTTCTGCTTGCTGTCCCCGAGATCACAGATGATTCCCCTAGACTCCGTCATCCAAACAGGAACGACAGCAGCGCACGCAAGGTAGCACTCCATCTGGAAGTGGTGACACACGCCTGTCTTCCCAGCACTGCAGAGTCGCTGAGACAGGGTAAACTAGAGCTCTAGTCTAGCCTGGGCTATCTAGTGAGTTCAAGGCCAGCCTAAGCCATGCAACTTAGTACCTGGCAGCTCATTGGTAAAGCACTAATCTAGTGTGCATGATACTGCGTTTACTTGATAGCACTGCAAAGTCCCAAGTAGCCCAGGTTAGCCTCAACATCACTATAAAATTGAGGGTGGCTTTGAGTTCTACTCTTCTGCTTCCGACTTCCAAGTGCTGGCATTCCGGATGTGAGTCTGCATGCCTGGCTTACAGTTTCTCTGTGCATCTGTGCGTAATATATGCATGTGTGCACTTGCATGTGTGTGGGTGCAGTGTCCGGTGCATGTGCGTGTGGAGCTCAGAAGTCAATGTCAGTGTCTTCCGCTATCACTGTCTAAACCTGGAGCTTAGTGATTCAGCTTCTTGCTGGCCATCCAGCCTTGGGTCCTCCAAAGGGCTCGCCTTGTATGTTTGAAGACCTGGGTCCCATCCCCAGCAGACGAAGCTTGATGCCACCCCACCAACCGATGTCCGCAGCTCTCCAGCTGCCCTTTAGGTTTTGGTCCATGTGTTGTAAACCCACCAGTGATCTATTGATTCACATGCTAGGAGCTGAGTCCTCACTCTCAGCATCCAGAACTTTGCTGGAAAACCAAAGTTGGCTTGGTGTGACGCTGAGCAACGGATCAGAGCACCCAGGGGGCTGAGGCAGGAGGATCAGTCAAGACCATTGTTATCAGTGACTCGTCTGGTGTTTAGATAAACGTCATGACCAAGGCAACTCATAGAGGACAGTTTGGTTTTTTTGGGCTTACAGTTTTAGAGGGATGCGAGTCTATCACGGTGGGGGAAGTGGCAGTCACAGTGGCTGTGGTTGTTTGGATAGGTGTGGCCTTGTTGGAGGAGGTGTGGCCTTGTTGGAGGAGGTGTGGCCTTGTTGGAGGAGGTGTGGCCTTGTTGGAGGAGGTGTGTCACTGGGTAAGTGGGCTTAGAAGGTTCCTAAGTCTCAAGCTCCACCCAGTGCAGAAGGGAGACTCTCCTCCTGGATGCCATTGGATCAAGACGCAGACAGAACTCTTGGCTCCTTCTCCAGCACCATGCTTCCTGCCGCGATGATAATGGACTGAACCTCTGAACCTGTAAGCCAGACCCAATTAATTGTTGTCCTTTATAAGAGTTGCCTTGGTCAGTGTCTCTTCAGAGCAGTAAAACCCTAACAAAGACAGGCGAAAATAGCAAGGTGAAAGCTCTGATCTTGAACCACATGCACAGAACAGAGAGCAAAGTGGGAGAGGCTCGAGCTTTTAAATCTTCATACCTTCTCTCCAGCTCACAGCCAGTGTTCTTAACTTCTGGGCCATCTCTCCAGCCCTCTTGGAGAGATGTTTCCTTATGTTCACTCCCTGTCAGCCGGTTGCTTGCTCTGCTTCTTGATCTGCTGTTGACTTTATTTAGCTCTTGTTTATAGAAAGCTCTTGGATTTAAGGTGTGTGCCAGGGCTGAGGTGCACCACAACAAGAAACAGGTTTTTTTCCAGCTCACAATCTCAGGGTTCACAATGTGGTCAAATATCCTGAAACATGGAGGCCATGGAGGAATGATGCTTATTGGCTTGTTCCTCATGACAGGCTCAGCCTGCCTCTTTATAGCCACCAGGATAGCTAGGGGTGGGGCCTAGTGAGCTGGGCCCTCCCACATCAATCAAACAACATCCCACAGGCCAATCTTCTGACACAACCTAGGTTGTTGTGTCAAGTTGATATAAAACTAGCCACTACAGGCTGGAGAGATGGCTCAGAGGTTAAGAGCACTGTCTGCTTTTCCAGAGGTTCTGAGTTCAATTCCCAGCAACCACATGGTGGCTCATAGCCATCTGTAATGGGATCTGATGCCCTCTTCTGGTGTGTCTGAAGAGAGCAACAGTGTGTACTTGCCTACATGAAATAAATAAATAAGTCATTAAAAAAAAAAACAGTTTAGTGCAGAATTCTATCAGACCTTCATAGAAGACCTCATACCAATATTATCCAAACTATTCATTCCACAAAATTGAAACAGATGGATCACTACCGAATTCCTTCTATGAAGCCACAATTACTCTTATACCTAAACCACACAAAGACCAACAAAGAAAGAGAACTTCAGACCAATTTCCCTTATGAATATCGACGCAAAAATACTCAATAAAATTCTGGCAAACCGAATCCAAGAGCATATCAAAACAATCATCCACCATGACCAAGTAGGCTTCATCCCAGGCATGCAGGGATGGTTTAATATACGGAAAACCATCAACGTGATCCATTATATAAACAAACTGAAAGAACAAAACCACATGATCATTTCATTAGATGCTGAGAAAGCATTTGACAAAATTCAACACCCCTTCATGATAAAAGTCCTGGAAAGAATAGGAATTCAAGGCCCATACCTAAACATAGTAAAAGCCATATACAGCAAACCAGTTGCTAACATTAAACTAAATGGAGAGAAACTTGAAGCAATCCCACTAAAATCAGGGACTAGACAAGGCTGCCCACTCTCTCCCTACTTATTCAATATAGTTCTTGAAGTTCTAGCCAGAGCAATCAGACAACAAAAGGAGATCAAGGGGATACAGATTGGAAAAGAAGAAGTCAAAATATCACTATTTGCAGATGATATGATAGTATATTTAAGTGATCCCATAAGTTCCACCAGAGAACTACTAAAGCTGATAAACAACTTCAGCAAAGTGGCTGGGTATAAAATTAACTCAAATAAATCAGTAGCCTTCCTCTACACAAAAGAGAAACAAGCCGAGAAAGAAATTAGGGAAACGACACCCTTCATAATAGACCCAAATAATATAAAGTACCTCGGTGTGACTTTAACCAAACAAGTAAAAGATCTGTACAATAAGAACTTCAAGACTTGGGGTTGGGGATTTAGCTCAGTGGTAGAGAGCTTGCCTAGCAAACGCAAGGCCCTGGGTTCGGTCCCCAGCTCTGAAAAATAGAAAAAAGAAAAAAAAAAAAGAACTTCAAGACTCTGAAGAAAGAAATTGAAGAAGACCTCAGAAGATGGAAAGATCTCCCATGCTCAGGATTAATTTAGTAAAAATGGCCATTTTACCAAAAGCGATCTACAGATTCAATGCAATCCCCATCAAAATACCAATCCAATTCTTCAAAGAGTTAGACAGAACAATTTGCAAATTCATCTGGAATAACAAAAAACCCAGGATAGCTAAAACTATCCTCAACAATAAAAGGACTTCAGGGGAATCACTATCCCTGAACTCAAGCAGTATTACAGAGCAATAGTGATAAAAACTGCATGGTATTAGTACAGAGACAGACAGATAGACCAATGGAACAGAATTGAAGACCCAGAAATGAACCCACACACCTATGGGCACTTGATTTTTGACAAAGGAGCCAAAACCATCAAATGGAAAAAAGATAGCATTTTCAGCAAATGGTGCTGGTTCAACTGGAGGTCAACATGTAGAAGAATGCAGATCGATCCATCTGTACAAAGCTTAAGTCCAAGTGGATCAAGGACCTCCACATCAAACTAGATACACTCAAACTAATAGAAGAAAAACTAGGGCAGCATCTCGAATACATGGGCACTGGAAAAAATTTCCTGAACAAAACACCAATGGCTTATGCTCTAAGATCAAGAATCGACAAATGGGATCTCATAAAACTGCAAAGCTTCTGTAAGGCAAAGGACACTGTGGTTAGGACAAAACGGCAACCAACAGATTGGGAAAAGATCTTTACCAATCCTACAAGATAGAGGCCTTATATCCAAAATATACAAAGAACTCAAGAAGTTAGACCGCAGGGAGACAAATAACCCTATTAAAAATGGGGTTCAGAGCTAAACAAAAATTCACAGCTGAGGAATGCCAAATGGCTGAGAAACACCTAAAGAAATGTTCAACATTGGGCTGGGGATTTAGCTCAGTGGTAGAGCGCTTACCTAGGAAGCACAAGGCCCTGGGTTCGGTCCCCAGCTCCGAAAAAAAAAAAAAAAAGAACCAAAAAAAAAAATGTTCAACATCTTTAGTCATAAGGGAAATGCAAATCAAAACAACCCTGAGATTTCACCTCACACCAGTGAGAATGGCTAAGATCAAAAACTCAGGTGACAGCAAATGCTGGAGAGGATGTGGAGAAAGAGGAACACTCCTCCATTGTTGGTGGGATTGCAGACTGGTACAACCATTCTGGAAATCAGTCTGGAGGTTCCTCAGAAAATTGGACATTGAACTGCCTGAGGATCCAGCTATACCTCTCTTGGGCATATACCCAAAAGATGCCTCAACATATAAAAGAGACACGTGCTCCACTATGTTCATCGCAGCCTTATTTATAATAGCCAGAAACTGGAAAGAACCCAGATGCCCTTCAACAGAGGAATGGATACAGAAAATGTGGTACATCTGCACAATGGAATATTACTCAGCTATCAAAAACAATGACTTTATGAAATTCGTAGGCAAATGGTTGGAACTGGAAAATATCATCCTCAGTGAGGTAACCCAATCACAGAAAAACACACATGGTATGCACTCATTGATAAGTGGCTATTTGCCCAAATGCTTGAATTACCCTAGATGCCTAGAACACATGAAACTCAAGATGGATGACCAAAATGTGAATGCTTCACTCCTTTAAAAGGGGAACAAGAATACCCTTGGCAGGGAATAGAGAGGCAAAGATTAAAACAGAGACAGAAGGAACACCCATTCAGAGCCTGCCCCACATGTGGCCCATACATATACAGCCACCCAATTAGACAAGATGGATGAAGCAAAGAAGTGCAGGCAGACAGGAGCCGGATGTAGATCTCTCCTGAGAGACACAGCCAGAATACAGCAAATACAGAGGCGAATGCCAGCAGCAAACCACTGAACTGAGAACAGGACCCCCGTTGAAGGAATCAGAGAAAGAACTGGAAAGCTTGAAGGGGCTCGTGACCCCATATGAACAACAATGCCAAGCAACTAGAGCTTCCAGGGACTAAGCCACTACCTAAAGACTATACATGGACTGACCCTGGACTCTGACCTCATAGGTAGCAATGAATATCCTAATAAGATCACCAGTGTAAGGGGAAGCCCTGGGTCCTGCTAAGACTGAACCCCCAGTGAACGTGATTGTTGGGGGGAGGGCAGCAATGGGGGGAGGATGGGGAGGGGAACACCCATAAAGAAGGGGAGGGAGAGGGGTTAGGGGGATGTTGGCCCGGAAACTGGGAAAGGGAATAACACTCGAAATGTAAATAAGAAATACTCAAGTTGGGGTTGGGGATTTAGCTCAGTGGTAAAGTGCTTGCCTAGGAAGCGCAAGGCCCTGGGTTCGGTCCCCAGCTCCAAAAAAAAGAACCAAAAAAAAAAAAAAAAAAGAAAAAAAAAGAAATACTCAAGTTAGTTAAAAAAAAAAACAGTGAAGAAGAAAAGGGAAGCAATGTTACTAATAGTTGTGTGTAAAAACGATACAACCGTATTTTCTAAAATGTTTTTGGGAAGAAAAATTGATGTTTTGAAAACATCGTGATTGTATTTATCTTTCTGGGCATATATATGTGTGGGTATACAAGTGCCAAGGCCTGTGTGTGGAGGTCAGAGGGCAACTTTAAGGAGGTGCTTCTCTCCTTCCACTATGGTGGGTCTTAAGGATTGAATTGAGGTCGTCCTATTGAAGTTGGGGGCAAGCACTTTTACCTGCTTAACCATCTCATGGGCCCCCAAACTGAAACTTAGAACCACGTCAGAGACTAAGACCCATTCACTTAGAGTAGTGATCCACCTTCCTAACACTGCGACCCTTTAATTCAGTTCCTCATGCTGTGGAAACCCCCAACCAAAACATTATTTTCACTGCTACTTCACGGCTGTAATTTTGCTACTGTTAGGAATCGTCATGTAAATGTCTGTGTTTTCCGATGGTCTTAGGCAACCCCTGCCTTAGGGAGATCCCAGGGTAGAAGGCTGATTTAGGGTTAGAGGGATGGAGAGAGGGCCAGAGTTGGTTCTCACGCTATCTTGTGATGATTCGCATCAGGGCAAGAGGATGAAACTGGATTAGACGTATCTACCTTTAAAAAATATCGCGTTCCCTAGGCGGAAAGAGCGGCGGTAATTAGCTCACATCCTGCCCTTGCACATAGATGCTATTAAACCCCAAATTCACTTAATTTGTTTATATGCATGCCTTTAGGTAAGGAGGCACGGGTCTCAGTCCTTCTGGGGACTGGGGAATCGGTCACGTTTGTCTGTATTTGTTTCTACTTTTGCATCATAGGGATAAGATTAGTTTCAGACTGTAGTAGGAACATGGGTTGGCAGGGCTTGGCGGTGGCTTCCTGACATCCTGAAGGCAGGAGGATCAAAGTTTGAGGTCATCCTTGGCTACATAGCAAATTCAGGGCCAGCCTGTGCTACTTGAGGCTATCTTTAAACAAACACCCAACATTCAGTGAAAGCTCACGTGTTGATAATGTTTAGTTTAAGGGGTCGTTTAGGAAGAGGTCCCAGAGGTCTCTTAGAAATAACAGGATAAATGAACGAAGGGTTGAGGTTATTAACCCCACGGTACTGGAGTTCATAGGCCAGCTTGTGGGAGTCGGTTATCTTTCTACAGTGTGGGTCCCAGGGATCAAACTCCGATGGTCAGGATCTTTTACCCAGTGAGCCATCTTGCAGAGTCCTACCTGTTTTTTGGGGCAGGGTCTTTCATTGAACTGGACTTCCCCGATGGAGTTAGACTGGCCGGTGAGCAAACCCCGGGGATCCTCCTGTCTGTTTCTCAGGTGCTGCTGCATCTGGCGCTCAGTCCTTGTGTGATCTGTGGCAAGCACTTTACCAAGTCAGCCAGCTCCCAATCCTTGCTTGTTCGTTTTATCCAATGGGGACTCGTGTAGCCTAGGCTGGCCTCGAACTGTTACCTCAGTAAACCAGATGAACAGCGGATAATGTGATAGGGCTGTGTGTGGGGGTTTAGAAGATAGATTTTTAGAGCTACTTTGCTTAAGAAAGAAATGCCTAGGGGTTGGGGATTTAGCTCAGTGGTAGAGCGCTTGCCTAGCAAGCACAAGGCCCTGGGTTCGGTTCCCAGCTCCGAAAAAAGAAAAAGAAAAAAGAAAAAAGAAATGCCTAAGAAAGAAAGAAAATGCCTAAGAAAAAAAAGTGAATTTGGAGTCATAGAAGACGTTGGTCTGGAGCTGAAAGTCCTATTTAAGTTTGGTAGTCCAAAGGTGGGGAAGGGGCTGAGGATGTGGCTCAGTGGATAGGGAGCTTGCCTGGCATGCTGGAACTCAAGGGTTCGGTTCCCAGTAGGTACACAAAACCAGATGTCATGTGTATTCTTGTATTTCACACACTCGAGAGACGGAGGCAGGAGGATTAATAGTTTAAGGTCGCCCTTACTACATACTGTGTTTTAGGCCAGTCTGGGCTATACAGGATCTTGTCCTAAAGACAACTGGGTTGCGGAGGGTCAATAAAGTGTTTGCCTCACACGTCTGAGGACCTGAGCTGGATTCCAGGCACCTGTAGTCAACACTGGGTGTGGCATCCCACATCTGTAATCGCAGGGTTGGGAGGGGGAGATAAGGATGCTTGGGGCTTGCAGGCTAGCCAGTTAGGTGAATCAGAGTTTCAGCTTCAGTGAGGAAATGTCTCAGAATTGAGGGAGGGAGTGATTGGGAAAGACACCCAATAGTGTCTCACTGTGTCTTCCAGATGTGTGTACACATGTGCTCAGGAAGCAGCTGCACACAGACACACAACAAACAAAGCACGGAGGGGACGGTCTTCTCTTTGAAGCAGGTTATGGCGGAACACTGTTGGAGCCCTCCAACTAGCAGGCGACAGTGTGGACTCCCAGTTAATGGGCAGAGGAAATGACTTTCAGTCGCCTCCAAGAGGCACACTTGTGACTCATGGGTTGGGATAATCAGGCAAAGGAAGGTCCAGACTTCTAGGCAGGTACGAAAACAAAGAGAGCAATCCAAGAGTCCTGGGTCTGCTGGGGAGTGGACCCAGGAGGAAGGGAAAGCAGGGAGCTGAGGCAGGGAGAGAGGTGTGGGGGAGGGGAGAGACTGAGGCAGGAGGAAAGGACTCAGGGGTAGGGGTTCCGGGTGGGGCGGGGTGGGGCGGGGTGGGGTGGGTAAAGGTTGCGGGGTAGAGGAATGAGCAAGAGAGAATGAAGAGAGGCAAGGAGGGAAGGACAGAGGTGCATGGGGGCGAGAGCCAAGGACAGGGAAAGAGGGAAGCCTGTCGGGAGGGAGAGTTAGAAGGAAAAAGAAATTGAGGTAGGTGTGTGTGTGTGTGTGTGTGTGTGTGTGCATGAGAGAGACATACACAAAACAAAGAGCAAGATTAACCTTAGTTTTGCTTAACTGTTTATCCTCCATCCCCTTTTTTTTCTTGAGGCAGTCTCTCATTGGCACGGGACTCCCCAATTCATAGAGGCTCTCTGGCCCGTAAACCTCAGGGGTCCTTCTGTCTTTGCCTTCCAGGGGCTGGGATCACTCAAACTCACCAGTATACCTGGTCCTCGGGGCTGGGGAGATGCTGAACTGTAACAAGCATAACAAGCACATGTTGCTCTTCCAGAGGACCTAAGTTCAGTTCCCAGCACCCACGTGGTGGCTCACCACCGCCTGTTCCAGATCCAGCACGCATACAAACACGCGCACAAAACACTCATAGATCACAGGACTATCTAAAAAGCCTCACAAAACGTAGCTTCTTGTGCTTGCACGACGAACACCTTACCAATGAAGCTACTCTCCCTACACCAATCAAACACTCTTAAATAGATTTATTCCCCCCTAGGGTCTTGCTCTCAGTGACAACTGCATAGAAATGGAAACAGAGTTAGAGTCTGGATTAATCGTTGCCCATACACGATCCTATTCTTAGTTTCCCACCATTATTCAAAGGTCTGGGCTGCACAGGTTCATAAAAACCAAACTGCCTAGGACAGGGACAGGTACAAGCCTATGTAATACCTGAACTCAGGAAGCTGAGTAGGGACATCACAGTTTTCAGGTCAGCCTTAGCTACAGACGAGCCCCTGTCTCCAAAGAGAGTGGTCAAATGTTGTGGGTAGCTCGTTCTAAGGAAGCCACATAAAGCCACTACAAGAATCTGCCTATGAAATAAATTAGGTTCGTGTCAGATGTGAGTTTTGTAAATATACGCGGCCTTTTTATTTCCTCTCTAGAATGTGTTACCATAGAGATTGGTTTGCTTGCTGGGGAAAGCAAGGCTTTTACTTTTTACCTGCCTAACATTCTGGGGGCTTGGGGGTGGGTTCATCGGAAGGCAGGGAATCGCAAACCCGACTGCTTACTTTTCTGGGTTAGTTCAATTGTATGCAGGTCCCTAACCACAAAACCACCACCTCTCCATTTACATCCTTCATCTTGTTTAGCTGGTCCATATGCCGCACTTCCTGTGAGTCTAGCCACTTTGTCAATCGAATACACCAGTTGCACAGGGCACACCCGACACTCCATCATTGCGGGAAGTCTTCCCTTGGAACTTGCAGGATCTAAACGCTTTTTCTTCAAGAACGATAACGCGTGCCCATGCGCGCGTGCGCGCACCGTTCTTGGGGCTTCATGCAACACCCCGACTTCCATCAGGAGCCTCGAAAAGTCCGACACTGAAGAAACAATCGATTCCGAAAATCGTCGCATAAGTGAATCAGTCGGTTCTGAGATTGTGACTAAGAACCAGCTCGGACGGCGCCGCTTGTGTGTACATGTCTATGTGTGAGGGGTGGTGGTGGCGGTGGTGTCAGTTTCAAGGCTCCCCGCCGGCTGCAGGAACCTTGCAGCTCCCTAGACCCCTTTGCGCGCGCCCAGGACAAGCGCGGCCGGCGTAGCGCCGTGCTCGGGCGCGCGCACGCACGCAAGCGCGAGGCCGCGCAGGGCCGGGCCGGCACGGCGGCGGGCGCGCGCAGCTCGGGAGGCGGCGGCGGAAGCAGCGAGGGCGGCGGGCGTCCGGCTGCGAGCGCGGCGGCTCCGGGCTGGGCCAGCCAGGAGCGGCTCCGGGCGGCAGCGCGGCTGAGCGCTCAGTTCTACGGTTCCAGCCCGTGGTCTCCGTCCCGACGCCTGCGCCGCGCACTCGGCGTCCCGGCTCGGACCCCGGCGCCCAGCCCGTGGCCGTAACCTTGAGGCGGCGGCGGGGCCGGGCCGGGCCGGGCTGGGGGGCGGCGGCACTGGATCCGAGGCCGGCCGGCCGCTGGCGGGAGATGTCGAACCCCGGGACCCGTAGGAACGGCTCCAGCATCAAGATCCGTCTGACAGGTAGGCACGACAGGGCCGCGGCCCTCGCGCCCCAAGGCGGTCCCGGGGACCCTGCGGACTCCCGCCCCGCCCCTTCGGCACCGGCCGTTGTCCCGGGACCGCTGCACCCCCTACGGCGTGCGCCCCTCGCTCGCGCTCCCGGCCCCGCCCCCCGGGTGCTCTGCAGGCGCCGCCCCTGCCGCCCGGTCCCCTCCCTCTGCATCAGGCCCCGCCCCGTCACATCAGGACACGCCCCGCTGCGGCAGCCCCGCCCTCCTTCTGCATCAAGCCACGCCTCGCTGATCTGCAGACTCGCCCCCTTCCTTAATTAGGCTCAGCCCTGGACTCTTCTGCAGACTCCCGCTCCCTCCCCCTCGCAGGCTCCACCCTTTGATTACTTTGTCGCTTTGTTGCCCCGCCCTATGGCTCCTCCCTCTGCACCATTCCCCGCCCCCTGCTTGCTCTGCAGGCCCAGGCAGTTGGCTTTTTCTGCATTAAGCCTGGCTTGCTGTTCATCCCTCTATCATGGATTCCACCCCTCTGGCTGATTCTCTTACCCCGCCTCTGGCTCCTCCCTCGTCAGGTTCTCTCCTATCCCCTCCCCACTCCCTCTGCCCACATCTATCATCAATTGCATATGGGCCACGCCCCCTAGCTACCTTCCTCTGCCCCTAACCTTACCCTCTGGATCACATCCCGCCCCCTAGCTCCTCCTCTACAGGATCATCTCCTGGCTCTCCTTTCTGCCCCACACCTACCCTCAGCTGCATATAGGTACCGCCCCTCGGGGCGCTCCCCCGGTCTCCTAGTGCTCCTCCCTTCCTGCTCTTCTCCTGGCATTGTACCTCGCTCCTTCAAGCACACACCTACTTTCAATTTCATGTAGATCCCGCCCCCTCGCTGCACCTCCTTTTGCTCTCTCCCACCCCCACCTCACATATCCATCATCCATCTCTTCTCTCACACCCATCCTCCTACCTGCCGTCCCCCTCTAGTGCCATCCCTCACTACCCTCCCACCTGTCCCCTTCCTGCTTCCCTTGCGGCTGGCTTCTCATCACTTCCCCTCCTTTCTTTCTTCCCACCCTCTCCCATGACCTGTTGTCTGCCTTCTCACTTCTCCCTCCTGGTACCTTCGAAGCACCCTACCCCCTACTCGTCTGCTTTGCTTCTCTTTGCTCTCCTACCTCCTCACCCCCTCCTCATCTCCCATCTCTCTAGCTTCCCTCTCCTCCCTTGGCTCCGCCCCCTCTACTGTCCTCCCCCTCCCAGCCCCGCCCTCGTCCCTGCCTGATCCCGCCTTCACTTATCTTTCAGTCCCTCCCACTCGCTTCTGTCTTCCAGCCTCCACCCTTCAGTCGCAAATTCCTCAATCCTGTCTGGGACCAAACGCCTGTCTTGTTCTCACTTCCCCCACTTCATCAGTGGTCCAGGCCTCTCCAGTCTAGTCCACTTCCGTTCTCCCTGAGGCCAGGCCACTCAGTTCTGCAGAGTCTGAGTCTGGTTCCTACCTCCTCTGCAACGCCTTCACCCCCTTGCCACATCCTTGAATCCCCTCCCACACAAGCTGAGCTGTGGTGGCTGCTCTAGTGCAGACTCCTTGCTCCCCTGAGTCTTCAGAGGAATGTGGAGGTTTCCTAGGCGCTCTGTAATGCACCTTCAAAGGTGAGCGCCAAGCTTGGCGGTGGGTCTGACATCATCAGGGTCGTTTAGTTTGCATGCAGGTGAGAGGCGAGCTCTCTGTCATAGCTGCCCCTCTTCGCTGGTCCAGAGTCCAGTCCACTGCCTTCAGCTTCTCCTTCCTTACTCCCTCTCTCTACCTGCAGACCTTACCAGTTTGAGTCCATCCCTAAGGCTGCATGGCAGGGTTGGCGGGCAGAGGGCCTGCCTTGGGGCTTTCCAGCTCAGAAGAGGAAACACATCTTTAAAGTCTGAGGCCTTGCAGGGATTCCCTGGATTTTTCGGTTCCAAAGCAGTGTGGTTAGCCCAAGGCTCTCTGTTTGCCCTTTCTGGCCGAGCCTGGGGGTAAGGCTTTTGATCATGGTGGGAATTCTTGGAAAGTTTGCTCTGTTTAAGAAAAGATTGACACTTTTTCTCTGAAGATGTCAGAGTAGATAACAACTTTTGACCTAGAACCCAGACTCTGGTCATATTGGACATCTTTGTCCCTGGAGACTTGCTCTGGAGGAGACCTGCTCAGTGGATGCCTTCGAGTGTTTCTGTGGTAGTTAGGAAGTTAGGTTCTTTGACACCCATCCTTGTGAAAGTCTGCTCTTTGACACTGGGCTCTGGTTTTAGTTACAGTCCAGGTTGGTTTCTGTCTTCCTGGTATAGTGACTGACATGGGGAGTTTTAGTAGAAATGAGATCAGTGGCTTAGAAATCTTAATTGTGGAGTTTGTGGCAGGTATCTATAAACCGATCCTGGTCAGCCGATAAAAGGGAGGCTTCAGGGGTTAATTTTGGTATTGAAGACTTGGAAAGTATCAGAGTTTTAGGTGACTTTGATGGGGAAGGACTAGGGATAGGTGTTACTAACTCATGGTCTGAGAGCAGCTGGTGTGATGGTAGGATTTTTCTTCCCATGGACCAACTCCCTGGACCCCTTTTTAGTTGTTGAGTAATATGCCAAAGTGCTTTGGAAAGCTGCTCTGTACAGTAGAAAATAATGTTTCAATTTCTGCATTTGAATCGTATGATTCTAATGACTGTCTTTGTGGTATCTCATAGGAACTGTTTCCTGAGGTTTAGAGGCAACATCTTGTGCAAAATCTAGTAGTCTTGTTAGAGAGCATTACCTTGTAGACCTCTCAAGAGTTCACTGGAGAGTGCAGCCTTTTTGGAAATGTGGATATCAAATTCATCAGGAGTTGTGGTCCACAGATGAACCCCAGGCTCTGAGGTCCATGCTGCTCTTCAGAAAACTGGGACTTGTCTGTGCCATTGAGCATTTGGTTGAGGTTCCAATGCCTCAGCTTTTTTTGGGGGGGTGGGGTGGAGGGTCTGTTTTCATCTTTTAAAACATCCTTTTTTTTTCTTTTTAGATTTAGTTGTTTTGTGTGTGAATATTTTGCCTGCATATATGTGTGTGCACTGTATTCGTACCTGGAGCCCTTAAAGGTCAGACTAGGTCTGGGCCTAGAGTGGACAGTTCCGAGCCACTATGTGGGTTCTGGGAATCCACCCTGAAGCCTCAGCTAAGAGTAGCAAGTGCCTGGAGCCACTGGTTGTAGCCATCTCTCCAGTCCTGCTTTTATACCTCTAGTTCACTTCTTGTGTTTTCTTTCTTGCCTTGTGGAGCTAGGACCGTGTCCCATGAAGAGCAATTCTAATTGCAAGTAGAGGGAGGAAAGAGAAGTGGCTGACAAGTTGGTGTAGGAGTGCAGCGAGGTCCTGCTTGCACTGAGTGTGAACTAGGGTGAGATGGTTGTCGCCGAAGTTGCCAGCAGTTTGGATTTAGCCAGTCACAGGCCAGGCACAATGGGCCTGACTGATTCAAAGTAGTTCTTCGAAAGATTCAAAGTGGCTCTTAAGAAAGACTAAGGAACCTGGTAGAGCGCTGACTGTCAGTTTGCTCCAGCAGAGAACCGAGCCCAGCAGAGCTGTGATCTGACCACTGTCTTATGGTAGCTTGAGAGGCCATGTGACAGCCTATAGCCACCATCTCCTCACTTGCATGTACACTTTCCTGAGGGCCTCCTCAAACCCAGGAAGTTGTGCATGCAGGAAAGGAGGCGTTTCGTGTGCTTTACTCCTGGCTGTATTGTTAAGTAGTTGTGAATTTACCCCAAACTAGATTCCCCCCTTGCTGGGTGGGTCCATGTGGTGTGTGTGCACGCATTTCCATGTGTGTGGAGGGCAGGAGCAGAGTGCGGTGTCTTCTTCAGTCTCTACTCTGTAAGACTGGGTCTTCACCGAACCTGGGGCCTGCTGATCTCACTAGGCCTGCGGGCCAGCTCGGCCAGCTCCCTGCTCACCTCCCGCTTCTGGAACCCAGCACTGGGCGAGCAGAGCCCTTCCTTAAGTAGAATTCCTAAATTCACATGTGTGTGCTCACATACCTGTGTGTGTGAGAGACAGACAGACAGATCTCTGGGATTTTACCTCTCTCGTGTGAATTTTCACATTTAAACTCAGTGGGGTTCTGGAGTTGTTACTTGTTCAGTATTTTTTTTTTTTCTTTTCTTTTTTTTCGGAGCTGGGGACCGAACCCAGGGTCCGCTGAGCTAAATCCCCAACCCCCAGTATTTTTTTTTTTTTTTTTTTTTTTGTTCTTTTTTTTTCGGAACTGGGGACTGAACCCAGGGCCTTGCGCTTCCCAGGTAAGCGCTCTACCACTGAGCTAAATCCCCAGCCCCCAGTATTTTTTTTTTTAATTGGATATTTTTTATTTACACTTCAAATGTTATCCTCTTTTCTGGGTTCCCGTCTATAAACCCTCTATCCCATGCCCCTCCCCTTTTTCTATGAGGGTGTTCCTCCCACCCACCCACCCCTTTCCACCTCCCTGCCCTAACATTACCCTACATTGGGAGGTTGAGCCTTGGCAGGACTAAGGGCTTCTTCTCCCATTGGTGCCCAACAAGGCCATTCTCTGCTACATATGCAGCTGGAGCCACGGTTCTGTCCATGTGTACTCGTTGATGGTGGTTTAGTCCCTGGGAGCTCTGGTTGGTTGGCATTGTTGTTCTTATGGGGTTGCAAACCTCTTCAGCTCCTTCAACCTTTTCTCTAATTCCTTCAACGGGGACCCTGTTCTCAGTTCCATGGTTGGCTGCGAGCATTCACCTCTGTATTTGTCACGCTCTGGCAGAGCCTCTCAAGAAACAGCTATATCAGGATCCTGTCAGCATGCACTTCTTGGCATCAGCAATATTGTCTGGGTTTGGTGGCTGTATATATATATGGGCTGGATCCACAGGTGAGGCAGGCTCTGAATGGCCTTTCCTTCAGTCTCTGCTCCAAATTTTGTTTCTGTATTTCCTCCTATGAATATTTTTGTTCTCCCTTCTAAGAAGGACTGAAGCATCCACACTTTGGTTTGTCCTTCTTCTTGAGCTTCATGTGGTCTGTGGATTGTATCTTGGGTAATCTGAGTTTTGGGCTAACATTCAGTTATCAGTGAGTGCATTCCATGTGTGTTTTTCTGTGATTGGGTTACCTCACTCAGGATGATATTTTCTAGTTCCATCCATTTGTCTAAGTATTTCATGAAGTCATTTTTTTTTTAATAGCTGAGTAGTACTCCATTGTGTAAATGGACCACATTTTCTGTATCCATTCCTCTGTTGAAGGGCATCAGGGTCCTTTCCAGCTTCTGGCTGTTATAAGTAAGGCTGCTGTGAACAGAGTGGAGCATTGAGAACTGGAAAGACCACCGTCACCACCACTGAACTGCTTCAGCCTCAGCACAGATTACTGGTTAACTCAGCTAACAAGGCTGACTCATGTAATACACTTGTAGCACTGGTTAAAAGTTAAAATAGCCAAATTATGGCCCAGTTCCCACCCCAACAAAACAAATCTACTTTTACAGTGCCCTTGGTTTCCTGGCTCAGGATTCATAAATGGGTCGGGTGTTTTTTGTAATTCTAAAACAGCGTTGAAAGTTAGATCTTTGTTTTGTTTGAGATGGGGTAGCCCTGTGTAGTGTCTGTTCTGGAACTCACTCTGTAGACCAGACTAGCCTCAAACTCAGGTCCTTCCTTCTGCTGTGATCAAAGGTGTGTGACACCATTGCCCAGCTAAAGTTAAATTCTTTTAAACAAATGTAGAATTAAAAGCAGAACCGTTTTCATCACTAACCCATTTAAACCCTGGCCAGCCGGTGGTTTGGGGGTGCGTTTTCTGTGGGGGAAGCCGCAGCTTGCTCAGCTTGCAGTGCTTTGCCCTCCTTCTTGCTCCCTCCCTGATAGAGGTTCCTACTGACAGTTGGGTTATAGAGAGCCTGAAGGAAGTGCCTCAAATCCAAGCAGAGCTCTTGGGACTTCTTTCTCTGGGTGGTGGACCAGCCGTAAGCCAGTTATATATTTGAATGAAATGAAAAATTTGTGTATTTCTGGGTTAACGGGAGCGGGAGGAAACTGCCCACTGTTTTAAAACAAGGCTTATGTGATGGGAGGAAATGGTGCAACCCCCCTCCCCCATCTGTAATTCCAGCTACAGGCACCTCTATTGCAGCTGAAAGGAATCGTAATTGGTGGAGGAATGTTGCTGCATCAAGTGTCACTAGGCAGGAACCCTGGCTGCTGGCTGAAAAAGTTTTAAGCTCTCAAATCAATATTGGAGGCTGCCCTAGGGAGCAGAGCCCAGGGCTGGCCCCTTTGGTTAGAGCTAGTGCCTGGAGGCTCCGTCTGTGGACTCTGTCTCCCGAGGACTTTCTGGTGCTGTAGTCAGTGACTTAGGAATCAGGTGTGAATCAGTTTTCCCGGAACCACTTCAGTCGAGGAGGGGGATGTGTATAATTATCATCATGTCATGGCTTGTGGGAGACGCCTCCTTTTCCGTACCCCTCAGAGTCTGACCAGAGTGGGTTAATATTTCAGGGAACGGTTGTGATTTATTCATAGCGTAGGTAGGGTAATGTAAACACAGGGCTGTAGGTGGCTGTTATGTCACCTCCTTCTTTCCTCCCTCCCTTCCTGTCTGGTAGGACAGACCTTTCCTCTTTCTCCTCATCAGAGCAGAGATCTCCCTCCCCACAGGGCTGGGGCAAGGTTGCTGGCACTTCACCGATCCCAGCCGTTCCTCCTGCACCTCGTGGCTTGTCGCTTATAACTTTGTCCTTGTTGCATGTGATTTCGTGGTCCAAGGAGGGGCTAGGGTGTGTAGTTTGTAGAGGGGTAGCTGTAGACAGGGCTTTGTTGGTGCCTGTCTATGCTGGGGTAAAACGGGATGGTGTGGCTCCTTTGGGCTCAGCTCTGCTCCTGTAACTAACTCCACACCCATACGTGAGTCCAGTAAACTCATTGATTCCCCAAGCTGCACTTGGTTGTCAGGGGTGGGGGTGTTTGTGTCCCTCCTGGGAGGAGCTCTCTGATGGCCCCAAACCCGTTATGTAGCTGAGTAGCTTTAAAGTCTCAGCGCTGGGTTCTGCCCGCTTCTGCCTTACTTCCTGAACGCCTCGGTGACAGCTACAGGCATGAGCTGCCATCCTGATCTGTTCAGGCCTGGGCATCAGACCAGGGCTTCATGCTGACCCTCTCTCTGCTGAGCTGTGTTCCTGCCTCCTTCATTTCCTTCTGTGCTGCTGGAGATTGGAGCCAGGGCCTTGGCCACTCTAGGCCAGTGCTCTGCTGCCACTAAGTGCACCTCTGTCCAGCTGGTATTCCTCACGCCTACATAGCCAGGTAGACCATGACTCTCAGTGAGAACGAATGAAGGCTGCGACCCTTAATGCAGTTCCTCACGTGGTGCTGACCCCAGCCATAACATTCATTATTTCTGTTCCCACTTTATGACTGTAATTCTGTTTCTGTTATGAATCATAATGTAAATATCTGATATTCAGGATAGCTGATATGGGACCCCTGTGAAAGGGTCGCCCTCTGCTCCCCCCACCCCGCGCCTCCCCACTCCCGCAGGTTGAGAAACACTGAAATAGACAATAAAGGTAGTGCTGAGACTTGGAGACAGAAGACAGTCTGTGGAGCTGATTGGTAACATGGACAGTAGTCACAATATTCACACACAAACACTTTATTTGCTTTCTGTGTATTTAGAAAGTTTGCTGGCACAATAGTGTTGATGAGCCCAAATGAGGAGCTCTGTGTGTGTGCGTGTTGGGTGGGGGGCGGGAGAGGGATGTATGGCCAGAGGACATAGTGTCCTGTTCTATCACTGTCCACTTTGCTTTCTTGAGACAGGGTCTCCCCACTGAGCCAGGAGCTTGGCTGGTGGCTTGCCAGTGTCATTGGTCCTTCTGCCTCCACCCTCCACAGTCCTGGGGTTACAGGTGCTTCTGGGGCCATGCCTAGCTTTTTATGTCGGTTCTGTGTTCTTATGCTTGCCCAGCCCCCAGCCCCCAGCCCCCAGCATCATTTTTAGTGGTGAACCTTGGACATATGATCAGGAACACCTAGCTGACTGGAGGATTTGCTCCTGATTGTGTTATCTGGAGAAGGATGTCAGAAAGTGAGAAAGGAGGCAGCTCTTGTAAATTGAGTCTATGTTATGTTTGGAGACAGGGTTTCCTGTAGCCAAGGATGACCTAGAACTCTTGATGGGGAGCCCCATCTCCCACTGCTAGGATTTTACAAGCATGATAAATTTATGTTTTTAAAAAATCTAGGGGTTGGGGATTTAGCTCAGTGGTAGAGCGCTTGCCTAGGAAGCGCAAGGCCCTGGGTTCGGTCCCCAGCTCCGAAAAAAAGAACCAAAAAAAAAAAAAAAAAAAAATCTAAAAGATCAGCTAAAAATCAATTATAAGTAATGCAGACTGTTAGTAAAGTAGCTGGGTGGACAGCTTCTCTCAGGTAAAAAACTGAGGTGAGAGTGCAGTTGGGAAGGCCCTTGTCACCTGTGTGGCTGTGTTAGGTGTGTTCAGAGTCAGTGAGGGAAGGGGCAGGAATGGGGCACTCGGGGACATGGATGGACAGACTACAGGAAAGAGAAGATGGCAGATTGCAAAGCCAGGAAACAGTGCTTTGCTTTGCTGCTCTTACACCATCTCCTATCCTCTTATTGTCCCCTCCTTCTCATCTCCCTCCAGCCTCCCCTCCTCCTCTCCACACAGCACCCTCACTTCAAAGAAGAAAGTCTTTGTGTAGCCCTGGCTGTTCTGGAACTCTATAGGCCAGGCTGGCCTCAGACTCAAGAGATCCCCTCCACGTTCTGCTTCCCGAGTGCTGGGATTAAAGGTTTGAGCCACCATCCCTGGCCCAAATGTATTGTAAAGACTACAGTAGCATCCCAGCGTATGCCTATATTTTGTGATGTTTCCTTGCCAAGCATTATCCTGGAAACTGTACGGGACAGGAAACTTGGAGCGCCTGCCTTTTGCTTGGGATAAACTTCTCTTTTGAGTGTTTATTCTGACACCGCGGCACCCTCCCTCAGTGTTTGCTCAGACTCAGCACCACCTCGCTCACGTAGCTCATGAGCGGTCTGGGAACCTGGGATGGATCTTAATTCCGAACTCTCCGGTCGTTTGTACCTCTTACTTATTCAGGGGCATCTCTGACTTATTTCTGTGAAATACTCTGCATTCCCGTCTGAGGTGCTAGGCGGGAAGTGTTAGTATTTTTAAATCTGTGTCAGTGTATGTCTGTGAGGAGCCTGAAAAGCTTGTTTGTTTTACGTTTATTTAGCGTGTGGGCAGTGAGGTTGTGGGGTCGGTCGGACACAACATGTGGAGGTCAGAGAACACCTTTGGGAGTCAGTTCTCTTCTTGTACATGAGGGTCCCAGGGATTGAACTGAGAGCTGAAGCCTGACAGCAGGTGTCTTTACCCGCTGCATCAGCTTGCTGGCCGGACGGTTTTGATTATTTGAATTTCTGAGGTGCCTGGGGATATTTTAATATCTAAGTCCATAGACGCAGAGAAAATGGTATCTCCTGTGACCGTGTTTTCACTTCTGAGTGCAAGACGGCACTTGGTGGTGACACTCTGGCCCACCACTTGACGGTGTCTCCTAGTTCCCGGGGAGCTGCAGACAGCACCACAGTGGAGCGGAACACCAGGCCCAGCTTACACAGAGCCTTTCCTGTGTGTGCTTTTATTTCTGAGTGAAAGAATAGCATGTGTTTTATTTTCTTCCCTGGAAGCACATTGTACCAGAGAGAAAAAGGATGGTTTCTCGTCCCTAGTGAGAGGACGGGGAATACAAGGAGGTACACGTAACTGCTGTGCATGGCTCCCTCCCTTCAGAGTACGTAGTGGTCACGTATAGGAAAGGGCTGTATTTAATCTCTTAGGTCTTAGAGAAGATAACTTTGATTTAGAAATTTATTGCAGGGAAGTTGAAGGACACTTGGGGTGTCAGTTCTTTATCCCGCCATGTGTGTTCTGGGGATTGAACTCATATGGTCAGGTTTGGAGGCCAGCACCTTTATTGGCTGAGTATGTTGCCAGCCCAATACTTCTAAACCGAAGCAGTCTTAATAGAAGCCCCTTTTTCTCCCCACAGTCCTACAAGGTTGGAAATTTAATGTACATGCTTGTTATTTGTTTATTTCTTTGGTTTTGTATAGAGTTTTACTATTTAGTCTAGACTGGCCTTGAACTTAAAACCCTCTTTATTCAACTACCTGAGTGCTTGGATTACAGGTGTGTGCTATCATGTGTGATTCTTATTAGATGTTTTAAGCCTAACGTGGCTGGAAGGTATTGATTTATTTGTCTGTTTATTTATTTTGTGCTTGTAATCCCACCTAGAGCCTTGTGCATGCTAGCCAAGTGCTCTCCCACTGAGCCACGCCCCAGCCCCTCACTGGGGGATTCTAGGCAGGGGCTCTACCACTGAGCCACGCCCCCAGCCCCTCATTGGGGGATTCTAGGCAGGGGCTCTACCACTGAGCCACGCCCCCAGCCCCTCACTGGGGGATTCTAGGCAGGGGCTCTACCACTGAGCCACACCCCAGCCCCTCACTGGGGGAGTCTGGGCAAGCACTCCACTATTAAGCTATATCCCTAGCCCTCAGAGGGTCTTTTTGATTCTTTTTCGCTCACCAAGGGAATCAAGCCTCCTGCATTCTTTATTTCATTAAATTTTCCCAATTGCTCAGCTAAAACCTCCAGCTTGTCCCTCATACCTGATTTATTCCTGGGCCTCTGCCTCTCGTGTTGGTGTTTATCTGTGCTCTATCCTCTCCTTGCCCCCCACCATGGTAAAAGTCTGATCCTCTCTTGCTTGCACAGCTTCCTTTTTTTCCCTGTCTAATACAGATGCTCTCCAGTCACTAACACCATCAGCTACCATGTAACTACCTTCGCTGTGTCAGAGATGGTCAGAGTGGTTACAGCTGGGTATGGCCGTGGGCAGTGGCTGCTTGTAGTCCCAGCATACAGACCTACAGGCATCAGAACCACCAGTTTCAGACCAGATGGGCCGCATAGTAAGACATTTTAAAACAAAACAAAGCTCAGGAAAGGGAGGGCGTGTGGGGAAGGAGGTTGTAGACGTTCTTGTTCTCGAAGCTTTGAAGTAGAGCTGGGTGGAGACTGGCCATTGACTCCACCTGTTCTCCTGCTTCAGCCTTTGCCCTTGCTGTCTGTCTCCTCCTACAGCAGGTCTGCTGAGGCTGGCCAGTGGTCTGTGTCACTGTGAGGTGGAACTCCATAAGCTGGTGACTTAGCGAGGGCCAGAAACAAGCTGAATCACACCCAGGGCAGCTGCACAGGACGGTACGTCCCACACCCAGGAAGCCAGACTGAAGACTTTCATTTGACACTTGATTGTGCCAAGTAGGCCTGGGTGCACACGTCTCCTGGGTTGGGCTCTCGGTGTCTGTGCGTCGAACTAAAGATGAGAGCGGCTCTGGAGTGTTTGTGTGTGGGTAGAGGTATTTTATTTATTTAGCGCAGTTGCTTTAGTGCTTATGTGTCTGTATGTGCATATACATATGAGTACATGTGGAGGTCTTCCTGACAGAGTCCTTCACAGACCCAGAGCTCATCTTCATAACCCCAGGATCCCATATCTCGGCTGCCCAAGCACCTGGATTACAGGCCTCAACTACCCCTGCCCACCTTCGTAGCTGGGTTCTGGGAATCCAAACTCCGGTTCTCATGCTTGTGGGCAAGCTGCCTCATCCCCTGAGCCTGCTCCCCGGCCCTGTGCTGTGTTGTGTAACAAGCTTGCATCTAGATCGGTGGCTCTCCGGCAAGGGTCTTTGCTTCTCAAGAGCCCCCTGAGGTGTTTGCACACATTTCCATCCGTCGTGACTTTGTACATGCTTTTGGTTGTAGTGGGTGAAAACGGCTGCTGAATGGCCTGCTCCTTTGCAGACCTCACATTGAAAATTCAGTTCACATTGTGAGCGGTGATGGAGAAATCTAGGTGTCGGTTGAGAAACGGCATGGTTGTGTAATGTGGAGACCCGACACTGTAAATCTTTGTGTTCAAGCACAGACATAATAGAGAATTACTATTGTAATGGAATCTGTGGTCCACGTTGTGGTCGAATACACTAAACAAGTACAGGCAGTGGAAGGACGCAGTGGGGAACTCCCTGCTGCAGTGGCCCCAGCCTGTGCTTTTCAGCTTCTGTCTCCTCAGCCCCCTAGATTGTCACTGTCTGGGGGAGCAGCCTGGCCTTGAATTCCATATTGATGGGCTCTCGTTGTGACTTCTTGTCCCTGTCTTCTTCAGGTCACCGTCATGTTTGTGAGATTTGCGCACACAGTGTGCTTATGCATACTCGCCCCCTTTGCTGCCTGGTACTCTGTGACATCACTTATCATAAGGGAGGACAATTCTGTGCCTGTGTGCACGTGTGTGTGTGTGTGTGTGTGTGTGTGTGTGTGTGTGTGTGTGTGTGCATGCGTGCATGTGCATGCATGTGTATGCATAGCCCAAAGAACCATCTAGTACATTGAGCCAGGGTCTCTCAGTTTACTCTGTGCCCTTCTTTACTCTCAGCTCCCAGCCTGCCTCTGTAGCACAGGGGGTCTCTTCCAGCAGAGATCTACTTTGCTCCCTCTTTCCTAGGTCCTTCCTGATTGCTGTGAGAGGTAGGCACATTTCCAGCAGGATACTGCCTCACTCTGAATCCATAACACCCCTGTTGATGTTGGTGACTGCCCCGGCCCAGTCTGATTGTTTTTCAATTAAATTCTCCCGAAGGGTTAGGGGCTGTCATTGACACTCACCTTGCCTCCATTCTTTGGCCAAGGTTTGCTTTTGTTCTGGTTTCCATTTAAGGTACGATTTTTTTCCAGTTATTTTTCAAAAACAGGGTATTTTCAGATTTACGTAGCAGAAAACCTAGCTTTAATTGGTTCAACAGGGAGACTCTTGGTCTGTTAATGAAACCATCCTGAAGCAGCCGCAGTGGCCTGGGAGGGCCTGACTCCTCTCCATTTCTTCTTGGGCTCTAAGGTGGCAGTTGGGGGCAAACATGTGACTCAGTTGGTAGAGTGCTTGCCTGCATGGCCAAACTCCATCCCCCGCACCACGTAAAGGTGGGGCTTGCCTGTAATCCCAGCACTTGGAAGGTGGAGGCAGGAGGATCAGAAATTTACTTAAGGAGTTTGAAATAAGCTTGGGCTACATGATCCTGTCTTAAAACAAACAAAAACCCTTCTTGTGACCCCTAAACAGAGAAAGGAGGATGCTGGGAGTTGAGAATTGTTAGCCTGAGAGCCAACAAAGACTTAACAGTCAGCTTTGTGACTGCTGGGCCTTGGGTTTGAGCGCTCTTGAAGTAGTGTCTCTGGGATACCAGGTTTGTGTGCTGGGTGTAAGGACAGCGAAGGCTCCATTTAGTGCTGGTCTGGAGAAGCAGTAGGCTTCTTTGTAGTGCTATGAATGGAGCCAAAGACGTTTGCTTGTAGAAGCGCCAAGAATCTTTGCTAGGTTAGGAATGGTCTGTGTGAGTCTACCTCGGTGAGCTTTGTGTCATGACTATAACTTGTTTCTGGATTAAGCCAGGTGTGTTGGTACATAGCTGTAATCCCAGCTTTCAGGAGGCTGAGGCAGGAGGGTCTGGAGTCAAGGCCATCGTGGACAACACAGGACACCCTGTCTGAGAACAAATGTGTGATTCTTTACTTGGGACTACCCAGAATTTAGGTCCAGACACTAAGAATGCCTTTTAACGTTGTTTCTTAGAACTGGGCATTTCTGAGGAAGAACAACAGATCACTACATGATCATTGTTCTAAGCTGAATTTAGCATGATTGGAAAGGGTAATTTAGATTTTTATACAAAATATAGGTTTTTCGGGTTGGGGATTTAGCTCAGTGGTAGAGCACTTGCCTAGCAAGCGCAAGGCTCTGGGTTCGGTCCCCAGCTCCGGGAAAAAAAAAAAAGGAAAAAAAAAGAAAAACAACAACAACAACAAATATATATGTATGTATGTATGTATGTATGTATGTATGTTTTTGTTTTTTGGTAAATGATTTTAACCCTGCCTGATAACCTGAGTTCACTCAGGCCCACATGGAAGGAGAGAACGGACTTTTGCAAGCTGCCCTCAGTTCTCCACATAGAGGCTGTGGTACAGGCACACACAGATGCTAGAATCTCTGGGCATGGTGGTACACACTCTTTTAATCCTGCAGAGGCAGATGGATCTCTGCGAGTTCGAGGCCAGTGTGGTCTACATACTGAGTTCCAGGACAGCCAGAGCCACATAGTAAGAGGGTCTCAAAATAGCAACAGAACAAAACCGAGAGTGAATGTCTTCCTTTTGACAGGGTCTCGTTCTGTAGGTCTAACCTTGAACTTGGGGCAGCCCTGCTACCCAGCCTCTCAGGTTCTGAAAACCGGGGCGCCTGGCTTGTTCTTGGTGTGTGTGAGCATTTATTTATTGATGTGTACTATGCCACAGCATCTGTGTGGATGTCACAGGGCCACTTGCAGGAGTCAGTTCTCTCTTTTCATGCTGGCCTGGGATTGAACTCAGGTGAGCATGGCCTGGGAGAGCCATCTTAAGCCTTTAGACCAGTCGCTCATAATCTGTGGGTCATGACCCCTTTGGGTATTGGATGACCTTTTCACAGAAGTCACCAAAAGGCCATTGGAAAACACAGACTTATATCATGATTCATAGCACTAGCAAGATTACAGTATGAAGTAGCAACAAAAATAATTTTATGGTTGGGGGTCACCACCACATGAGGAATTGTATAAAAAGTTTGCAGCATTAGGAAGGTTGAGAATCACTGCTTTAGACAGTCTATGTCCATCCTTACTGCCTGGTCATGTCTGTCTGTCTGTCTGTCTATGTATCTGGATCTATCTCTCAATCTGTATCTTGAGACAGGGCCTTGCTATGTAACTCTGGCTTGGAACTCACAAAGATCTACTTGCTTCCGCCTGGGATCAAAGGCTTGCACCATCATGTCCAGCAGCCATGGCTACATTAAAAAAAACAAAACAAAACAAAAACAGAACCAGAACCAGAAGCAAGAGATGTGTGTGAAGGATACTTAGAAGTAGCTGAAAGTTTGGGATGAAGGAGACATCCCTACATCCTGCTGGGACCCAGTTAGTTCTCCACAGGGGTCGGGTGCTGTTCCTACTACCTGATCTCAGGGAATCCAGTGTGACTTTGAGAGTCACACCCCTGCCTGTGTGCCACTAAAAAAGAAACTCCAGCAATGACAATCCACCATCCATTGGAAGACATCAGACGAGCCAAAGTCCGGGTTGGTGGTAGGTGGCGTGTGGGTCCTCTGACTGAAAGTCCTGAAGACTGTTTGCATGTCATGGAGTAATGCCACCTGCCCTCAGCTTAGACACAGCACGGGGAGAGTGCGGTTTCTTTCTTATCTGTCTCTCTCTGCCTCTGTCTCTGACTCTCTGTCTCTCTGTCTCTCTCTCTCTCTCTCTCTCTCTCTGTCTCTCTCTGTCTCTCTGTCTCTGTCTCTCTCTCCCTCCCCCCCTTCTCTCGTCTCTTCTGTCTGTCTGTCTGTCTGTCTGTCTCTCTCGCGCTCTCTCTCTCTCTCTCTCTCTCTCTCTCTCTCTGGTACTAGACATTGGGTTTGGTCCTGTGGGTTGCAGTGTTGGAAATTAACACGATGAATTATCTTAGGTTTAAGTGAAGGGTTGGATGACCCTCCAGAGAGGCATGGGGCATCATTTGCTTTTCTTTTTTATTGGATATTTTTTATTTACAATTTGAATGTTATTCCCTTTCCTGGTTTCCCGTCCATAAGCCCCCCCCCCCCCCCCCGCCATCTCCTCCCTCTCCCCCTTCCTCATAAGGGTATTCACTGGCTTTCTTTAGGAAAAAATATGTGTCTGAGCCATGTTTTCAGAAACCTTGTAGGGATTGTTGACAGACCTGTTTGGAAGCTGAAGGCGGGGGCGGGGGAGGGGGCGGTGCTGCCCATCACCTTTTTAATGATTCAGGGTTCTTGGCAGAAAGCCCGCCCTGGAAAACACCTTAGCTACCTCCAAACACTTGCAGCTCTGGAGAACAGTGTTGGTGTTTGAGAGCGGTGTATCCTGCACAGCTGGGTTTCCACTGTGAGTTAACCATGGGTCGTGTGCTGCAGGGGCTGAGTCCCAGGCCGCCCAGCAGCCGCGTGGTGTGGTAGAGTTGCTGTAGGACCCATTACATGGTTAATGTAGGCTGTCCTGGAACTCTGACCAGGCTGGCCTCCAACTCAGATCTGCCTGCCTCTGCCTCCGTTGGGATTAAAGGAGGGCACTCCTTTAATGCTGCCCGGCGGCATCGTTTCTATTAAGAGCCTGACTGTTGAGTGCCATGGATGGTACCCATACACAGCTAGCTTTTAAAGTCAGTGTCTCTCTCATCATGTAGGTCTGGTTGGCCTGGAATTTACAGAGATCCACCTGCCTGCCCGAATGCTGGGATTGAAGGCGGGTCCCACCATCTTAAAAAAAAGAGATCCATTTCTTAGTGTTAGTATCCAATGAGTCACAGAAGTTGTTCCAGGGCCTGACCTACTGACTTCCTGCATTATTTGTGGCTTACTCCGTTGGTTCCAAACTGCCAGGTTCTACCTTAAAGACAACCACAGGAGGGGCAGGTACCTTGTTGGGCCACTTTGTCTTGAGCACATTTGGCATGTAAAGTTTTGAATTCTTAAAAACTTGTTTTGGAGACAGAATCTTACTATGTAGGTCAGGCTGGCCTGGAAGTCTTTTTTTTTTTTTTTTTTTTTTTCTCTTTTCTTTTTTTTCCGGAGCTGGGGACCGAACTCAGGGCCTTGCGCTTCCACTGAGCTAAATCCCCAACCCCTGGAAGTCTTGATGGTAGCCTCAGGGTCCTATGTTTGGGGTTGACAGGAATGTGATACCATGCTCAGCTTGTACTGGAGTATGATTTGAAGATGTTGATTATAGTTTTTTAAAGGTGATTCCAGCTGATGTGGTGACTTAATGTCTGTAGGTGGCCCTAGCACCTACATGTGAAGAAGGAGGGATCAGGGCCAGCCTGGGCAACTTGAGGCCAGCCTGGGCAATGTAAGACCCTGTCCAAAACCAAACTAAATCCAACTAGCAAACAACAACAACCAAACTCAAACCAATGTGTGTTTTATGTTTTAATGCATCCTGAATAGATGTGCTGTCTTCTCAAATAAAGAACCCAACAGGGTTTACTTGCCGAATTTTGTATAGGGCTCACCATAATAGGATCAAAAATAGACTTTTCTTTAGGAGAGGAAGAGAAAATGACACCTAATTTGAAATAAAAGGGAAACTACTCTCTGCGGGGGAGAGTTAACCAGCCAGAATCTTCTCATCACCTGTGGATCAGTGTGGCTTAGACCGAAGCTTCCCAGCAGGCTTTGCAGGAAACAGGCTTTTGCTGGTGCTGCCCCATGGGTTCAGCCCCAGCAGGGTGAGTCAAGAGTTCAGTAGTTCAAACACCAGCATAGGCTGAGCTTTACTTAGAAAAGAAGGACTCATTAATCAGAAGTGAATGCCTCATAGCCTGGAATTTATTTTAGTTAGCTTCTGTAAATAGACAGTGCCTGCCAGTGATGGAGGGGGCTACCAAGGACTGGCATGCAGTTTGTTCTAGAGTGCTGGCTCGACCCACACAAGCCCTGGCTGACTTCAGTCCCCAGGAGCTTGCAGATGAGGGTACTGGTCACCCTAGCCTTTGCCTTTTCAGGTAACGTTGACAAAGGAGTGTGCCTGAGTGGCTCAGTAAGACCCATGTCTTCTTTCCCATTTCTTGATTGCTTTGCTGTTTAGTGGGACTAGCTTGTGGGAGGTGGCTTATCCCCCTTTGGGACCGAGAGGTTACGTGATCCCACTCTGTGGTGGAGTATCCTGAGGCTCTGTATCATGATGGATTCTCTCTCAGCCTGGGTTCCCATGATCATCTGGAGCTGAGATGTTCCTTCCTGTCCTCCCCTAGCCGACTGGTACTGGGCACCGGAACGGCAGTGTGAGCGGGAGCCAGCCCTTGTTATATTAATTTGTTTCTGTCATCTCAGCCCCTCCCGACTGATACAGCCTGTTCATTTTTGGCAGCTGTGAAATGCATGATACTTTGAATGAACCCAGTTCAGATGATCTGATAGTTTGTTAAAAGACAAAGAACATCTAATTGAAGAATAACAATTTTAAACAAACACTAAAGTCCTTCCCCGCAAATCAATATGCTCCAATGGGTGTTTTGTAAAACAAACAAACCCCCAAACCAAAACCCCCACCTACTTGTTAAAAAATATAAAGGAAAAATAAGTATTATTTTACTGGAGTTCAAATCTTCATTCTTGGACATGATTTTTATATTAGAATATGGAGTTGTCAGGTTATATCTAAGGGAAAATGAACATGGAAGCCACATCTATGGGCTGGCTCCTTGCAAGCCAGACTCACAGGATGAAGGGAATTGACAGAGCTCCTGTGTGCTCCCAGTTCAGTCACAGGACAGAGGTGGGAGATGCTGACAAAGCTGAGAGGCCTTAAAAAGTGTTAGGTTGGAAGGGAAAGGTTGGGGGTCTGAGCTGCTGGAGAGGTGACTCTCAGGGCAGTGGGAAGGCCTGGATGGGCAGAGGGACTGTGCACAAAGGTATCCGCCTCGGGGTCAGCAGAGGTGAAGGGTCAAAGTGGGAAGGGGTGGCAGCTGAGGATTGGAGCAGGGAGGGGATTGGAAAGAAGGGGCGAAATCCTTTAGCAAATGGGATGGCTGAGAGGTAGGCCCCAGGCCCAGAGGTGAAGGACCTGGGTCCTAACCTCGGCCTGGCTGCCGTCTAGCTGTGGGGAGTGGTAGGAAGGACACACAGAGCCCTCACTCTGCTGCTGCTGTCACTTGGACAGGAGCCTAGTGACAGATTGTTGTCTAATGAGAGAATAAGTTACCCCTTCCACAAAGTAGGACTTGTCACGTTCATTACTCTGCTTCCTCAAGTGCAGGCTGACAGTCTCCCAGGTGTTTTACAAACCCATATCTAATACACAGTCTAGCTAATACCAGTGCTGGGGGATTCAGCACCCTCTCTTGGTCTCCACAGGCACTGTACTCACATGTGCATACCCACATAGATAAATACATAAGATAAAATATTTTTTTTCTTTTTGGAGCTGGGTACCGAACCCAGGGCCTTGCGCTTGCTAGGCAAGTGCTCTGCCACTGAGCTAAATCCCCAACCTGATAAAATATGTTTAAAAACTTATTTTATTGCTTTTAACAATGTATGTGTATGTGGGTACATGCGTATAATGTGCTGGGTCATGTAGAGGTCAGGTGTAGGTTCCCCCTGAAGTTGGAGGTACCGGAAGTTGAGCTGCCCCAAGCAGGTGCCCCAAGCAGCTGCCCCAAGCAGGTGCCCCAAGCAGGTGCCCCAAGCAGGTGCCCCAAGCAGGTGCCCCAAGCAGGTGCCCCAAGCAGGTGCTGGGAGTCAAGGTTGGATCCTCCAGGGGAGCAGTGTGCACCACTGAACCATCTCTCCTGTCCTGAAATTAAGTCTTTTGAAAGACACTTGTTTAATAACTAGTGCTAGGCGGTCAGGCAGGTGAAAGAGGAAAGGCTGAGGTAGAGAAGGGAAACACTGTTGCCAGTTCCATATTTTGTACAAAGTTAATTTCCTGATTGGGTTTGGGCCTTGTAGTTAGAGAAGATTGAAAGGTAACTAGAAAAACTGCAGCCACTGGGCTGGGATGGCAGAGATGGGGAGGAGTACTTGTATGTAAGCCTGAGGAACCAGGTCCAGGCCCTAGCACCTATGCAGACAGCATCATCTCGAATGCTTTGGAACCACAGGAGGGTCCCTGAGGCTTGTTGGCTGCCAGCCTAGCCTGGGGCTTGATGAGTGTCCTCCGCGGCCAAGGCTTTGGAAGTGCAGTTGGCCTTCCTCGACAATCCTGCTGGCTCACTGTGTCTGCTTCCTTAAACCCATCTCATAAGTTCTAATTGGATCTGGACGGCGCTCATTCAGTGGGTGGTAAGCTGGTATTTGTGTGGTGATCTTCCTCCCTCCCTTTTTGGCTCAGGGCCTGATCCACTTGCACTCAGATACTACAGGGAAGGCTAGAGAAGGCTAGAGTGTGCAGGCTTGAGTGCTTAGTGTGGGGAGGCAGAACCTCCAGAAGCTTCTCTCCGTTTCCCTTCCCTCCGATCTGCACCGGCCCACTCAAGCTACAGCCATGCTGCTTTCACATCCAGTGCTTGGTTCTCTCTCTCTCTCTCTCTCTCTCTCTCTCTCTCTCTCTCACACACACACACACACACACACACACACACACACACATATTCTAGAACGGGATACCATCAAGGGCTAGCTTTATGCTTCAGGATCAGGACATAATTCTTTGGGGGAGCTTTTCTCATGGCCCCCTTTTATGGAAACAAGGTTAGAGTTAAGTGTTTTGTCTTAAAAATTATATGTATCTGTGACTCCATGTGGGGATGTGCATTAGCATACGGTGCCAGAGGCCAGAAGAGGGCGTTGGATCCGGGGAGCCGGAGCGGCAGGCACGAGTGAACCGCTTGGTGTGGGTACTGGAAACTAAAATAGGTTCTTCTAGAATAGCAGCAAATGCTCTTCACCAATGAGCCCGCTATCTCTCCAGCCCCTGATTCAGTGTGTTCTAAGGTGAACGTGTCTGTTGGTTTTTTTTTTTTTTTTTTTTTTTTTTTTTTGGGGAGCTGAGGACTGAACCCAGGGCCTTGTGCTTGTTAGGCAAGCGCTCTACCACTGAGCTAAATCCCCAACCCCCTCTGTTGGGGTTTTTAATCCCTGGCATGTAAACCACGTGTGCCGATGCATGGCTGTGCTCAGGGGGCGCAGGGAGGGACCAGAAAATGAGAGGTATCCTTGGCTACATGGAGAATCGGAGGCCGGCCGGGCAGATCCCATCTCTAAGGCAGCAAGGCAGACGCAGGAGAGCACACTGACTTGGCAGTGTAGACAGCAGAGCTCTGTCCACCATTAGGTTCCTGTTGTTTCCCTGAGCAGGAAGTGCGCTGCTCGCCCTCATCCCGTTTCCTCCTTTACCAACCTCGGAGGCAGCTTGGTTTCCCGTCCCCATTTTGGAGACACGCAGGGCAGTGGAGTCTGAGGCCCATTCTAACTCACACCCCTGCCTTTGGGCACATTGGGAGGTTCATCTCTCAGCTCAGACAATCCCTCCCTACCCATCGGAGTGGCAAGGCTCCCTGAGGAAACACACACACACACACACACACACACACACACACACACACACACACACACACGCACTCAGCAGTGGATGCTTAGCTCCCGGCAGGGACTGGCCTTGCCCGGGCTTGCTTGCCTGAGGTGTTTTTGTGAAGGTGGACTCACGCTAAATGCTGCATGGTGCCCTGGCTTCTTAACTGTACAAACTGGAACTGGAGGAGAGATTGTGTCTGATACACATAGCCCAGATGGACCTCGAACCTTGCCTCTTCTTTCCCTCTGCTGGTAGATGCTAGGATTAGAAGCCTGCACCACCATGCTTGGGCTGGGTTTTCTGTGGTGCTGGGTATGGAACTTGGGTATCCAAACTAGACCCTTATAGTCAGTTATAGTCAGCTTGGGAATCCTTTGATCTGTCCTGGAGGGATCGGTTCCAAGAGCCCTGAGAGAAGGGACGTGAAATTTTGATTCTAGGACTGAGTTTGCCTGTGTGTGAACGGGTAAGGTTAGTCATGTTTCCAGAATTCTGAAGATGTAAGCCATGCCTGACGGCGCACACCTGCAGTTTTTGCACTTGGAAGGCTAAGGCAGAGTTGTGAGCTCAGTACCAGCCTGGCCACATAGCAAGACCCTGGCCAAAAAAGAAAACAAAGCAAACCAAACAACAACAAAAACCAACCCAAAAAACCCCAATCAAATGAAAACTAAAAGCTGGCCACTCTGGTCCCTGTCTTTCCCCGGGCAGTCGTTGCTAACGGCATGGATAATGTCCTAGGCGGTACAGTGAGGGCAGCTGTACAGTAGCCCCAGGTGGGAACCTGTCTGCCAGCAACACTCATTCCCACGGGCCCTTGGCTTTGTCTGAGTGTTGGTGCCCAGGAGTCTAGACTCCTCTTGGCTGTGGTGCTGAAGTTTGATCTCTCAGCCGTGTTGGTGAAGTGTGAGTGGACACCAGCCTGCTGCCACGGGCTGTGAGGAGACCTATTGGGCAGGGGCACCAGGAAGCTTTCTCCTAGTGGCCAGAGACCCCAGGCATTTCCTGGGCTGCTGTTTACAGGGGTTCAGCTTTGTTCACAGAGTGGGAGCCCAGTCCAGGAATGTTTCCCAGCGGTCTAGGGGTGGGGTGAGGAGGCTTAACAACCAGAAACTTCTTTCTTTCCTTTCTGCACAGCTTGCAAGAGAGAAGCTCCTTTGGAGCAGGATAGGTTGATAATTTTAGAAGAATATGGACTGTTCTTGTTTTAAGTTGGTAACGGTATATCCCCAATCAGGTTTTAACTTAGTATTCGTGTTCTTTTTTTAAGAGTGCATTAATCCTAGCCAGGCATGGCAGTACTGGTGCACCTTTGGTCACAGCACTCAGGAGGCAGAGGCAGGGGGATCTCTGTGAGTTTGAGGCTAGCCTGTTCTACATTTGGAGTTCCAGGCCAGTCAGGGCTACTTAGTGAGAGCCTGTCTCAAAAAACAAGACAAAACAACCCCCCCCCCCCAAAAAAAAAACCAAAACATTCATCTTGACATTATCATTTTCAAGTTTGTCCCATAAGTGACCCATCCCCCCCTCACTGACACTGCTACAGAGCAGTCCCCGCTGTCAGGAAAAGCCCTGTAAAGACTGTTCCCTTTACCTTATTGTCCCATTTGCCAAAAGATTTATGTGTCTTTGGCCCCTTGGATCACTGGTTAGGATGTGGTAAGGGCAGAGCCAGGGTGTTAGGCTGGGAAGCTCAGGCTTCCTTCCTTAGCCTCCGTGCACTGCTTTGTGTTTGGAAGTTGGGTGTCTCTTCTTGACACACTGCCGTGTGTGGGCTCTGAGCAGCATGGCTGGCAAGGGTGGTGCAAGTCTTGAACCTAAATTTAGATTCCTTTAGAGGCCACGGAAGCAGCGCTTCTTCAGACTCACCGGCTTCCATGCCGCTCGCTGCGCATCTCCCTCGGGAGCTGAGAGTGAAGATGGGGCTGGGAGAGCTGCCTTTGTGGACATCCCTGGGGACTCTGTTGGGAGGGAGAGCTGGTGAGATGGCTTGGAGAGTAAAGGCATTTGCTGTCCAAGCCTGATGACTGAGTTCCGGAACTCCTGTGGTGTCAGGAGAGCACTGACTCTCTAAGTCCTCTAAGTCCATGTGCATGCTGTGGCACTGTCCACATCCCCACATAAATACAACATGTTCAAAAAGTAGGGGCGAGTACTGGTCCAGCATGAAACACACACACACACACACACACACACACACACACACACACACACACGTACATACACATACACACTCACAGGCACACACACACACAGGCATGCACACACACACACACACATACTTACAGGCGCACACAGGATTTGGTGGCAGTCTAGCCCATAAGTACTCCATGTATGTGGGTGTTTATGAGTTTTTATTTTGGACTCACTGTCTTCTGTTGGGCTGTAATACTTCACCCTGGTTGATCTGTTTGCCTGTTATGGTAGCTTCTCGGTAAGTTTTGACCTAGGGGGTGAAAGTCCCTTTCTTCTTAGTGGTTTTCTTGTTGTGTTGTGTTTTTTCCAAGTTAGCTGCAGCTGATTGGAATCCCTGTGATTCCATATGGATTTTAGCAGGAGGGTACAGTTCCTGTGTTTAAGAGGAAACTGGGGCTTAGGGAGAGGTTGTTTGGTCTCCAGGCTGACTCAGAGTGTGTTGCCGTTTCTCTGTTACTAACTCCGACTGTTAATGAACATGGGCTATCCTTCTGTCCCGCCATCTTTGATTTCTCCCAGCAGTGGGTGGCAGTTTATAGAGTGTGTTGTGAGTCTTCTCTGGTTGAGTTTGTTCATCTGTGTTCTTCTCTTTTGTGTGCTACTGTAGATGTCCTTGTCCTTGGTTTCATTATGGTTTGCCACTGCTAGTGTGTAGGGTACATTTGGATTTAGTTTCACGGAGTTCACTCCTCGGTTGGCTCGGTTTTGTGTATGGGTGTTCTGTTTGCATGTGTGTTTCTATGTATGGGTCCCTTAGGGTTCCCTGTGTGTGGCATCATTCTTGTGTGAAGATTTCTTTCTGATCTGAATGCCTGTTGTTTGACAAGAGCAGACAATCTAGTCTTATTCCTAGAAGGAGGTAATCCAGACCCTCCCCAGTGCGTGTGATGTCAGCTATGGGCTCTGCAGATGCCCTTTCTGTTTTACTTCTGGTTATACCACAGTTTTACACGCTCGCACACATCTATACGCACGCACGCGCGCACACACACCCATTCTAATACAATGTGTTATACCCCTGCCTTCTGTATATGGAATGACATTCTTCTTCCTGGAGTGCATCCCTGGGAGGTGGTACTAGGGCTCTCCACACAGGGCTGTGTTCAGCTGGCTAGTGTTGTGCAGGAGCGTCTGCATCTGTGCTCCCAAGGACGCAGGCAGACACGGCACTGACAGCTGGGCCTGCACTGCTGTGTCTTAAGCACTGCGATAATTCGTCTTCAGTTCTTTCTCTGGGGAATTTCTAATTTGCCTCGTCGCTGTCCCTGCGTGCCGTGGCACTCATGTAGAGTTCAGAGGATAGTCGTAGGTGTCAGACTTTGCCTTCTACCCTGTTTGAGACAGGGTCCCATCACTACCGTGTCTGTGGCCTGGCCGGTTGGCTGTCTGGAGATAGATGTCCTGGGCACTCTCCCATCCCCAGTAGGACGCTTGGGCTAGGGCGGTGTGCTACAGTGGCCGGCTTTCTAGGGATCTAGCTTCGGTGCACGCATCTGCACAGAGCACCGCCTCCCAGCCCCTCTCCTGGTCTGTTCCCTGGAGTTAAATGCTCTGCTTATTTGCCTCGTGCAGACATCCCGGTCTCCTGCAGGATGAGGAGAAAGCTAATGACTTCACGAGTGCACAGCTCTGCATCCCCTTCTGCAGGCCGAGGAGGTGCTTAATGACTTCAGTGTCTTAAACTTGATTGAAATTGTCTGTGGCCTAACTAGTCACACCTTGGAGAATGTCCTGTCCACCCTTTTTTTTTTGGAGCTGGGGACTGAACCCAGGGCCTTGCGGTTGCTAGGCGAGCGCTCTACCACTGAGCTAAATCCCCAACCCCTGTCCTGTCCATTCTTAATGAGGATGTGTCCTCTGTTATTGCTGGGTATTCTGGAGCTGTTAGGGCTGTCGGCTCTATGATCTTGTGTAAGTCTTCTGTTTCCTTGCTGACCCATATGGGTTTTCTGTCTATTACTCCAACGAGTTGACATCTTCAGCAGCCATTGGAGGGCCATGTGTTCGCCCATGGCTCTGCCAGTCTGTCCTGCAAGTGTTTGAGACTTTGTACTTAGTGTACATACATGTTTGTCATTGTTCTATCTTCTTGAAAATGGACCTACTCATCACTACAAAAGAATGGTCGTCCCTGTGACAATTTTTGGGCTTCGAGTGTTTTTGAGCTGGCATTAATACAGTTGTCCCATTTGTTGGAGGTCACATTTTGTGGAGATGAACTGTTTCTAGCATTTCACCTTCAGCCTGTTTGTATTCGGGATTGAAGAGGGATCTCTGGTAACCCAGCAGCATATTGTGAATCATGTGTTGTAATCTGTCCTGGCAAGCTCTACCTTTAATCAAAGAGTTTAACTTATTGTGTTCTTGTGCGTGCCTTATTTTTGGAGAGTTTTGCTGGAGAGATTTTAGTACTTAAGAACACTTGCTGTTTTTGTAGGGACTGGATTTGTTTCCAGCACCCACATTAGAGGACTCACAACTACCCATACCTCATACCAGGGGATGAGATGCCCCCTCTGACTCTTAAGGGTCTCTGTGTGCACATGGTGCACATAAACTCATGGAGGCTCACATACACACATCAATTTAAAAAAGAAATTCTTGTACAAGAGCTCACCATGTAGCTTAGGCTGGTCTCTAAACTCATAATCCTCCTGTCTCTGCTGTGCAGACAGCTGTCATAGGTGCATGTGCAGTGGCCAGCCTCAACCTGTCTCTGTCACAGGTGTGTGCGGGGTGGCCAGCCTCAATCTGTCTCTGTCACAGGTGTGTGCAGGTTGGCCAGCCTCAGTCTGTCTCTGTCACAGGTGTGTGCGGGGTGGCCAGCCTCAATCTGTCTCTGTCACAGGTGTGTGCGGGGTGGCCAGCCTCAATCTGTCTCTGTCACAGGTGTGTGCGGGGTGGCCAGCCTCAATCTGTCTCTGTCACAGGTGTGTGCGGGTTGGCCAGCCTCGGTCTGTCTCTGTCACAGGTGTGTGCGGGGTGGCCAGCCTCAATCTGTCTCTGTCACAGGTGTGTGCGGGTTGGCCAGCCTCGGTCTGTCTCTGTCACAGGTGTGTGCGGGGTGGCCAGCCTCAACCTGTCTCTGTCACAGGTGTGTGCGGGTTGGCCAGCCTCGGTCTGTCTCTGTCACAGGTGTGTGCGGGGTGGCCAGCCTCAACCTGTCTCTGTCACAGGTGTGTGCGGGTTGGCCAGCCTCGGTCTGTCTCTGTCACAGGTGTGTGCGGGGTGGCCAGCCTCGGTCTGTCTCTGTCACAGGTGTGTGCGGGGTGGCCAGCCTCAATCTGTCTCTGTCACAGGTGTGTGCGGGTTGGCCAGCCTCAGTCTGTCTCTGTCACAGGTGTGTGCAGGGTGGCCAGCCTCAATCTGTCTCTGTCACAGGTGTGTGCGGGGTGGCCAGCCTCAACCTGTCTCTGTCACAGGTGTGTGCGGGGTGGCCAGCCTCAACCTGTCTCTGTCACAGGTGTGTGCGGGTTGGCCAGCCTCGGTCTGTCTCTGTCACAGGTGTGTGTGGGGTGGCCAGCCTCAATCTGTCTCTGTCACAGGTGTGTGCGGGTTGGCCAGCCTCAGTCTGTCTCTGTCACAGGTGTGTGCAGGGTGGCCAGCCTCAATCTGTCTCTGTCACAGGTGTGTGCAGGTGGCCAGCCTCGGTCTGTCTCTGTCACAGGTGTGTGCAGGGTGGCCAGCCTCAATCTGTCTCTGTCACAGGCATGTGCAGGGTGACCAGCCTCAATCTGTCTCTGTCACAGGTGTGTGCGGGGTGGCCAGCCTCGGTCTGTCTCTGTCACAGGTGTGTGCAGGGTGGCCAGCCTCAGTCTGTCTCTGTCACAGGTGTGTGCAGGGTGGCCAGCCTCAGTCTGTCTCTGTCACAGGTGTGTGCAGGGTGGCCAGCCTCAGTCTGTCTCTGTCACAGGCATGTGCAGGGTGGCCAGCCTCAACCTGTCTCTGTCACAGGTGTGTGCGGGGTGGCCAGCCTCAACCTGTCTCTGTCACAGGTGTGTGCGGGGTGGCCAGCCTCAATCTGTCTCTGTCACAGGTGTGTGCGGGTTGGCCAGCCTCAGTCTGTCTCTGTCACAGGTGTGTGCGGGGTGGCCAGCCTCAATCTGTCTCTGTCACAGGTGTGTGCGGGGTGGCCAGCCTCAACCTGTCTCTGTCACAGGTGTGTGCGGGGTGGCCAGCCTCAATCTGTCTCTGTCACAGGTGTGTGCGGGGTGGCCAGCCTCAACCTGTCTCTGTCACAGGTGTGTGCGGGGTGGCCAGCCTCAATCTGTCTCTGTCACAGGTGTGTGCGGGTTGGCCAGCCTCAGTCTGTCTCTGTCACAGGTGTGTGCGGGGTGGCCAGCCTCAATCTGTCTCTGTCACAGGTGTGTGCGGGGTGGCCAGCCTCAGTCTGTCTCTGTCACAGGTGTGTGCGGGGTGGCCAGCCTCAATCTGTCTCTGTCACAGGTGTGTGCGGGGTGGCCAGCCTCAACCTGTCTCTGTCACAGGTGTGTGCGGGGTGGCCAGCCTCAACCTGTCTCTGTCACAGGTGTGTGCGGGGTGGCCAGCCTCGGTCTGTCTCTGTCACAGGTGTGTGCGGGTTGGCCAGCCTCGGTCTGTCTCTGTCACAGGTGTGTGCAGGGTGGCCAGCCTCAGTCTGTCTCTGTCACAGATGTGTGCAGGTGGCCAGCCTCGGTCTGTCTCTGTCACAGGTGTGTGCAGGGTGGCCAGCCTCAATCTGTCTCTGTCACAGGCATGTGCAGGGTGACCAGCCTCAATCTGTCTCTGTCACAGGTGCGTGCAGGTGGCCAGCCTCAGTCTGTCTCTGTCACAGGTGTGTGCAGGGTAGCCAGCCTCAGTCTGTCTCTGTCACAGGTGTGTGCAGGGTGACCAGTCTCTGTCTCTGTCACAGGCATGTGCAGGGTGACCAGCCTCAGTTTGTCTCTGTCACAGGTGTGTGCGGGGTGGCCAGCCTCAGTCTGTCTCTGTCACAGGTGTGTGCAGGGTGGCCAGCCTCAGTCTGTCTCTGTCACAGGCATGTGCAGGGTGGCCAGCCTCAGTCTGTCTCTGTCACAGGTGTGTGCAGGGTGGCCAGCCTCAATCTGTCTCTGTCACAGGTGTGTGCAGGTAGCCAGCCTCAGTCTGTCTCTGTCACAGGTGTGTGCAGGGTGGCCAGCCTCAGTCTGTCTCTGTTATAGGTGCGTGTGCAATGGCCAGTCTTAGTTTGTCTCTGTTATAGGTGCGTGTGCAATGGCCAGTCTCAGTCTGCCTTTGGTTTTGTGTCTAACATTTTCTCATCGTTCCATCCTCCATTGCTGCTTTGATTATAGTAAATAGATTTTTTCTACTATAGCATTTTGATTCATTTTTTATTTATCTTATTGTGAACTTTAAACTGTTTTCTTAGTGTGTATTTTATGGACCACAATTAAAATTTTAATTTATAACTAGTTTGACTTAATGCCAGGGTGGTTGGTGTAGTTTGTGGGAAACATGCTCCCATTTTTATTGTTATGGTTGCAAATCTATGTCCTTACTTTGTGTGCTCATCACCATTGTGAAATCATATTTTTAAACAAAGAGGTTACAGGCTAAAACTATAGTCCTAGGCTTTTGACTTAACCTCTGTATTTTCCTTTATTTTATTTTATTGAGACCGTGTCTCACTTTCTAGATTTGGTTGGCCTAGAACTTGCTGTATGGACTAGGCTGACCTTGAACTTACAGAGACCTACTTGTTTGCCTCCTGTCTTTGCCCTAACAGTGGTACCCTATGTGGAGTGCATCATCCAGCTTCTGTCACTCAGTGTTTCCCTGTAGGTCTTGTTCATCTTCTCTTCCTCTTCTTTTCTTATTTTTATGATCACATGCAATGCTCTAGATGGGCCAGCGTTTTCTCACCCCATCCCATGCTGTTGGAGCACTCATTCTTCAGAGACACGCCGGGTAGCCATGCAGATAGCATTTCTGTACATGGTGTCTGTGGACTGCACACCCAACACAAGACTGCACACACGGGCCGGAGCCATTAAAGGTTAAGGCTCATGACCAAAGGCACACATACATGCTCTGAGAACTGCCCTAGAGGGTTGCATTCCTGTGTGGCAAGTGTGGTCATATGTTTATCCCAGTCTACTTCTTCACTGTCTTTTGTTGACCTTGATTTTGCCCGTCTGGCAGGTGAGAAGTGGCACCTCCACGGAGGCTTGTTCTGCATCTGTTGTGTAAAGTTGAGCATCCTAAGGGAGCGGGGCTGGTCAGAGTTATTTTCTTCCGTGCTGTTTGTTGATATTATCTCTCCCAGAGTGGGGCTGCTACTTTGCTGCATTAGGTTTCTGGGGTAATTTGAAAGGAATGTGCTAATGTTAAATCTTTCTTGACACAGTTTAGATTTCCCCCGAATGCTCAATTCTTCATATCGGAAGCTTAATTCCTGTTGATGTTACCGAACACACTTATAGCAGCGGATCTTATGATCTTATTACGTGTTCCTTTACATGAGATCTTCTACCACTCGCCTGTGAACTGAGACTGTGTGTGCCCACCTTTCTTACAGAATCCCTCAGGACAGTGCTGCTGCTGGTCTTGAAGCAAGCACTGTGTTTAAACTGTGATGTTAGACGAACTTATGTTTTACTTTGATACTCCGTCTTGTCCTGTTGCGATCCTTAGGACCCTGTGACAGTTGTCAGCAGTGGAGGGGTGCCGGTGGCTCTGGGGCTGTCCTTGCCTGCTTCCAACTTTGATGGAAATATTTCTTGTTTCCTTGAAGCCTAGCACTGGGTTTTAAGTTGAAATATATATTTCTTGTCATGTTGGGAACACTCTTCTGCCTTCTTCATCGTGTTTTTAAAGGTGGAGAAGGAACGTGAGATTTTATCACATGCTACTTCGTGCCTGTGGTGATTCCAGCCATCCAGGGCAGTTGGAGGACAGCCTGGAGCTCAGCCTGCAGGGTGTCTTGGAGGAGTGTGGAAGGGTGGGTAAGAGTGAGGAGAGAAGGTGGAGGCTGGAGACACCATCTGCTGCTGCTGTGGTGAGACTGACAGAAACAGGGAAACAGGAAGGAGCTTTCTCTCCTCTTGCATGCCAGCCAGACTTCATTGCTCTCCCAGATACCTGAGAAGCAGCTTAGGGGATGGAGGACTCTTTTAGTTTACAGTTCTTGAAGGTTCTGTTCATCAAGGTGGGAAGGAATAGGCAGGAAGTAGAGGTGAACAACATCAGGAAGAGGCCTGGATAAGACCTAGCCCCTAAGGTCACATCTCCAGGGCCCACACCCTCAAGCCAGGGGTCTCCTTCCATAGCACCACCTTCCCACAGCCAGAGTCTAATTTTGAATCCATCAGTGGCTTGGCCATTGGTTCCCATATGATGTGGTAAAGCCCTTGCACACGTGTGTATTTTACCAATCTTTTGGGCACTATTTATTTTAAAAAAGTTTAATGTCTGGGTGGGTGTATGCACGCCATAGCATACCTGTGGGCATCGTCCCCACCCCACTCTCCCGCCTCATACCCTGTGGGGATTCGTTCAGGCCTGTGTTCAAGACACCTCGACAGCCCTCCTAGGCACTTCTTAGTCAGTGACAGTCAAGATTAACCATCGTGCTTTAACTGAGACTTCCTTTGCAGGAGCCAGCCAGCCAGCTCCAGGCCAGAGTAGAGTATAGCAGGGTGGGTTTGGAGAAGAGAGCAAAGGAGCAGGTAACCGCAGATCGACCAGTGCCTCATCTTTCACGTGCTATTTCTGGGTGCCCAGAATGCTTTTCTGTGGTGTGAATTTACTGTCTCGTATCACGTCAGGATAAGCTTATGTCTCTAGGTGACAGGGGCCGCTGGAATAAAGTGTATACATTGTTAGTCCGACAGCTGGGTCTCTAGCGACTGGATAGAAAGGTGGCCTTGTAGAGTCCCGTGTGTGCTGGGTGCACTGCTGAGCCCCAGGTCCTTCTGCAGAGAGCAGGGAGCGAGCTGGTTCCTGCTTTAGCTCGTTGGAAGAATGACTGTGGTCAGGTCCATGCGTTAGCTGGCCTTTGTCTGTCAGGACATGATGCTCAGTCATGTGCTTACCAGGAGATGAGTGATGTACGTCATGCTGTGGCAACTGTGGCCCAGGGGAAATCATTTCTTGGAAAAAGGAAATTTTTTTCTTTTCTTTCTGGTGGACATCTTTTAGGGTAGCCGCAGTTTCTGTTTGCACCTAAAACTGCTCCATGTCCAGCCTGTTGTCCTGGTGACATTATCCTATGACCCTTTTCTAAGAGGTGCCCTGGTTAGTTTGACGAAATCTACTGCACTGTCTATTTTAGACGTTTAAAGCTAAACTTTCTCAAGGTCACCATGTGAGGCAGGCATGCAGAGAGAGGCGGGGCCTCCGGAACCAAAGGGTCCTTACTGTGTGCTCACAGAGATCGTTTCCAGTGTTCAGGGCTTACTGCTTAACAGTGGAACAGCTCTGCGGGTTACGGGGTGTAACTCGGTGGAGGGTTCTTGCTTGGCATGTGTGAGGCCCTGGCTTACATACATCAGTGCCAGGGCGTGGGAGGTAAGGCAGAAGGAACAAATCTTTCTCTTGAGTGAGCCTGGCAGGCCTTGAGTGCAAAGGCTTAGCAGGGAAGGCCTGCTTGTGGGCCCCCTGCTTGGGCTCCACACTGTCATTGGTCATTGCCTGTGTCCCATAAGTGTGGCGGGGCATGGCCTTCTTACATGCGTCTGGCCTGCCTTGCTTTCTTGGGGTTGTTTGTAGGTTTTTCTCAAACCTGTGAGTTTGGAAATATCTGTGGGCAATGAGTTTTAAGGATTCTTACACACACTTAAACACTGTCTTTCATCCTTTTGGTAGGCTTGTCACACATTTTCTGGGACAGTTGTGTGTCCATGCAATTAAGTTTGCTGGTGAAATGAGCGGAAACAGTTTTTGACAGCTCTTTGTGGTTGAAAAGAAGGCAGAAAAGGTTGCCTCTTTAGTCACCAATGGCCGCTTAGGTTGGTTTCAGCAAGCCTGGGGGAAGCCCAGTTTCCTTGCTTCCTGAGCTCACTGCTGCTGGGAACTGCCGGGGATGGACACTCACCTACTCTGTGTTCAAGGGAAGCTGTCTCCATTTATAGAGGATATGAGACCGGGGGTTTCCATGAATAGCTCATGCGTCTGGGTCATGAGCCAGACAACCCAGCCAGGAGCAATTTCAAGTTCAGATCCCAGTCTTCCACCACCAGACTTTAGTTTTCCTCAAACAGTATACTGCCCATTGTGTGTGTGTGTGTGTGTGTGTGTGTGTGTGTGTGTGTGTGTGTGTGTGTGTGAGAGAGAGAGAGAGAGAGAGAGAGAGTGTTTATAAGGCTGCCATATCTATTTTCTCTCTTGTTCTGTAGCAGTGTGGGTCACTAGTCACTTTTGTTCTTTCTGGTGACACAGGGATATACTATGATAAATACTTGTCACAGATCCTACTGTTATTTCTCCTGTGGGTTGATAATTAAAGCACTGTTAGGGTTTCTTTTATTTGCCACATTTATTTGTGGGCTGGCTAGTGTTTTGTCAACTTTGAACAACTAGAGTGATCTGGGAAGAGGGAACTCAGTTAAGAAAATGACTCCATCAGATTGGCCTGTGGGCAAGCCTGTGCTACATTTTCTTGGTTAACGACTGCTGTGAGGATCCAGTCCCATGATAGATGGGTTGGGGGGGGGTCCTGGGGTCTATAAGAAAGCAGGTTGGGGTTGGGGATTTAGCTCAGTGGTAGAGCGCTTGCCTAGGAAGCATAAGGCCCTGGGTTCAGTCCCCAGCTCCGGAAAAAAAGAACCAAAAAAAAGAACCAAAAAGAACCAAAAAAAAAAAAAAAAAAAAAAAAAAAAAAAGGCAGGCTGAGCAAGCCGCCCAGCTAGCCATGGGGAGCAAGAGCTAGCCATGGGGAGCTAGCCATGGGGAGCAAGCAGTCCTTCGGCTTCTGTGTCAGCTCCTGCCTCCCTCCCTCTGGGTTCCTGCTCCAGCTTCTCTCAGTGATGAACTGTGAACAGAGAGTTTTAAATGTAAGTTAACCCTTGCCTGCCCATGTTGTTTTTGGCTGTGGTGTTTGTCATCGCAGCGAAAATCCTAACTGAGACACTTGGCAAAGTTCATGGTTTGTCTTCAGTGCAGGAACCTTGAGATCAGTGCTGTGATAGGTGACAACTAGAAAGGGCTTCTTAACGTTGACAACCTTGGAGTCATCTGAGCAAGGCTGGCTAGGAGGGAAGGAAGACAGAAGGATCAGGAAGCCATTTATAGTTTTTGGCCCCCACCCCCACCTCCCATCCTTCATGGTTCAGCCGGTTTAGCCTTGAGCTTCCTCTGTGTTAGGATTGTAGTTGTGGACCACTGCACCAGGCAAGGCCTCCCCACCTCTCCAAATACAGGGCATTGTGTTGCCTAGGCTGGCTTCTAACTCTGTGTAGCTGAGGATGTCCTTGGATCTGGTTCTCTGTCTCTACCTCCTGAATGCTGGAATCACATGTGTGGCCACCCCTCCTGGTTTACATGGTGCTGGAGATGAACCCAGGGCTTTGTGGGTGCTGGGCAGGCAGTCTGCCCACGGAGCTGCATTCCCAGCACAAGTTCTGAGAATTCTTAGAGTGAGAGTGGGCCACCTGTCTGCCTGGAGCCTGTTTATCCCGTTGCCACTGGAGTGGCAGCCAGAGTTTAGGCCATTTTCCTGTGGTTCTTGTGACCTTGTGTTCCCAGTGTTTACCAAATACTTCAAATACTTTCCCCAAATTTCACACACTGCACATTCAGACCATAAAAGGACCCATTGAGATAAATGTCAAAGTTCCACAAATCACAGTGTGTGTCTTAGTGGTAGGTTTTTAAAAATCAGATTTACAGAGGACTTGGGGCAGTTTAATGATGGGTGGAACTCTGAAATCTTTGAGTTCCCACTTGGTTTCTTGGGGATCACATCTCCATACAGAAGCTCACACACCCGGATGCTGCTAACCTCAGTAGTGAATTGACAGCCGCTTTATCAATCCTTTACAAAGGGGCGACCTTGATCAGAAGTCTCTGCTTTCTAGAATGTTACGCTGGTAAAGGTGTAGCAGTTGACAATCCTGGAGGTAGAGATCACAAGGATATGGAGTGGGGCAGGGAGGCTTCCACATGGGGAAGGCTCAGAGCAGGAAGCAGTTGGCATTTGTATGCTGAGGGAAAGGCGGTCATTTGGACTGAGTCTTCATGTTCCTATGAGAGAAGGAAGCCACAGTGGAAGTAGGATGGTGTCTGTGGGAACCCAACTGCGTGGTGAATGCCCGTTTGCCATTTAGGTCCCATCTGAAATGCAGTGAAAGCTCAAAATTGGTGATTAGAGCTCAGATATCTGTGTTTATAAGACAGACATGAAGAGCTACATGTGTGGAGGTTATGAATACGGCATAAATCTCCATTATTTGATTTCAGATTCTTGGTAGGAGGGGCACCTGCCTAGAATCCCCCCAGTGAGGGACTGGGGGTGTGGCTCAGTGGTAGAGCCCCTGCCTAGAATCCCCCAGTGAGGGGCTGGGGTGTGGCTCAGTGGTAGAGCCCCTGCCTAGAATCCCCCAGTGAGGGCTGGGGCGTGGCTCAGTGGTAGAGCCCCTGCCTAGAATCCCCCAATGAGGGGCTGGGGCGTGGCTCAGTGGTAGAGCCCCTGCCTAGAATCCCCCAGTGAGGGGCTGGGGTGTGGCTCAGTGGTAGAGCCCCTGCCTAGAATCCCCCAGTGAGGGGCTGGGGGCGTGGCTCAGTGGTAGAGCCCCTGCTTAGTATAGAGATTACATCTTCAGCACTGGAAAAACAAGCAAGCAAGCAAAGGTAGGCTCCTTAGCACTGCCGTTTTGGTGCCTCTGTCCTTCAGTCTCCTCTTGTTAGTGTAGGGATGATTGTAGTTACTTACCTGTTTCAGGTTAACTGCTAGAATTAGATGGTTCAGATAAAAGTATGTCCAACAGTGCATGGCATATAGCAGAGGAATATACAGGCTTTAGTAGTGTAGTCATGGCTTAATGCAGTATGCATATTAATTAGTTCATGGCTTTTATCCATATATGGGTATAGTATGCATTTGCTCTTTCCTTGGAGGGAAACTGGGCTGTCTGTAGCTTGTGCATTCTCTGCAGTTTTGCATAGAAATTATGGCCCCCAAGCCTGTCACATGGAAACCAGCCGCAGAGCTGCCCCTGAGGAAGGGATGTGGCCTTTGTTTGTCAAGGCAGGTGTCCCTGGGCCATAGCTTCATATATGTGTGTGTCTATGTACATGTGTGCACACTTATACACCAGTACATGTATGTTTTCCCCCCATCCCCCTCCTCTGCACTGGAGACAGGGTTTCTTTATGTATCCCGACTGTTCTAGAACTCACTCCCTAGATCATGCTTTGGCTAACTTACACTGAAGACACAGTATTGGAAGGCTCTCGGTGGCCTCTAGAATAGTTGAAAGTTAGACACCAAAACTAAGGGCAGGAAAAGACAGTGACAGGCTTGGGTGTCCAGGAAGCGCAGCCGTGGGTCTGAGCAAGCAGCCTGGGCGGCAGCCATTGCTGCTGTCACTAGAGTCCCCTGTAGAGCATTGCTTCCTGCTCTTGTTGATGCCCCATGGCATGCCGTCAAACAGGGTCAGCTACAGTTGAATGCCTCTCAACAGAGCTCTGAGTTGAGGGTAGAATAGCTTGGAGTTCCCCGCAGCCATAACCGCCTTCTCGAAGACTGGCCATGTGCTTTAGTGAGCGTGCATGGTGGGTAGTAAACGACATAGTTGTGTAAGAAAATGGTGTGGGGCAGTGACCCAAGCCCTGTTATCCAGTCAAGACAGGGCACAGAGGTGCTGCTAAGTGGACAGGAAGACTGCAACTGGAGGGTTGCTCTAGGATCAGATGCTCGGTCACTTCCCTTATTTGGGCAAAGACAAAAAACGAGCAGTCTCTATGTGACTCAAACTGATTCATCCTTTCAGAATATTTTCCTCAAGATGAAAATGTCGTAGAAATATCCCATAGGGAATTTCCCTTCCCCCCCTTTTTTTTAACACAGGGTCCTTCTGTGTTGTCCAGGGTGACCTCAAACACAGAGATCTGCCTGCCTCTGCTTCCTGAGATCTGGGGTTCAAGATGTGTATTTCTTATTTTTAGAAAAAATTGTATTAATTTAAAAAATTATATATGCATATGCATGTGCATACATATATATGTACATGTATGTGTGCCGGGGCATGTGCTTCTGCCCTGGCCTACATGTGGAGGTCACAGGACAGCTAGCAAAGTGTGTTTTCTCCTCTAGCCATGTGGGGCCTAGGGATTGAACTCAGGTCTTCAGTCTTGGTAGCCGTTGCCACCTGAGCTGTCCTGCCTGCTCTAGAAATTCCTGTAACAAGAAGTCTCGTGATGGCTCATGCCTGTAATCCCAGCACTTGAGAGGCTGAGGCTGGCGGAACCTTGCCAGTTCAAGGATAGCCTGGGCTACATACTAAAACCCTGTCTCAAAGGGGGAAAAAAAACCGAATCCCACGTCCAATCATCCTCCCCATTAATGGAGAGATTTCATCTGTGAGCGTGCGTATCATTCAGTGTTGTGTGAGAGGCAGTGAGAGAGAGCAGTTACCATCAAGTTAGGCGGTGTCCTCGAGTGTACAGAACAGCACAGATGAGAGCGTCCTTGCCTTAAATGGAAGGTCTATGCACAGCTTTGGGAAATGTCGTCTGTCACGTCTTGGCATCCGTTTGTCTGCAGGGTCTGGTTATGGAAAGAATGTGGTTTCTATACATATATCTAAGGTACCCTGAGTCATGGGTTGGAGTTGGTGCCTGACATGATCTCTACCTGTGAAGATTTCTGCTTCGTCATGTCCTAACACGAGGTCCATGTGTTTACTGCAGTAATTCATGGCAAACACATCCAGCCAGGCCAACGGCACTTGTTGTAAGCACTTTTCTGTGTCTTTTTTCTTTCTTTCTTTCTTTCTTTCTTCTTCAGAGCTGGGGACTGAACCCAGGGCCTTGCACTTGCTAGGCAAGCGCTCTATCACTGAGCTAAATCCCCAACCCCTGCAAAGTGCTCTTTAACGCTAAGCCATCTCTCCAGTCCCATATTCTTTTAAGTTGAAAAACTGTATTTATTCATTGATTGAGTGGTACACATGTACACGTGTGTGTGTGTGTGTGTGTGTGTGTGTGTGTGTGTGTGTGTGACAGAGAGAGAGAGAGAGGTATACACTAACAATAAAGTTAATGACATGCAATTTTAAGATCATATTAATTGTGAGATACTCAAAGAGAAAAAAATAGTAGAAATCAAATACTTTCTTGGCAAGGCTTTCTTTTGTTTTTTGTTCTTGTTTGTTTGTTTTGTTTTGTTTGTTTTTGTTTTTGTTTTAGATTTTGTAGCTTTGGCTGGTCTGGAATTTGCTATATAGACCAGGCAGGCTGACGTCTCCTGCCTCTGCCTTTGCCTGTCTCCCAAGTGCTGGGATCAAAAGGATGTACCACCATGCCAGCTGAATTCCATCTTGACATTATTGAAAGAGCCACTTGGGTTTTCTTTTAAACATGTGCTCTGTGTGTGTGTGTGTGTGTGTGTGTGTGTGTGTGTGTGTGTGTGTGCGCGCGCGCACTTTGTGTGTCTGTGTGTATGCACACTCGCATGTTCTTGCAGAGGCCAGAAGCGCAGTTAGATCTGGAGCCTGAGTTACAGACAGTTGTGAGCCACCTGGTTGGGGTGCTGGTAATCAAATTTGTCCTCTGCAAGAGTACAGAGTGTGCTCAGTCACTGAGCTATCTCTCCAGCCTTGTCACCTTTTTTAAAAAATTAAAGTATTCATTACAGTATCAAGCTCAGTCAAGGTCTCTGAGCTTGTACACACTTATGTGACAATAAGAAAAAGAAAATCTGAATTGAGTGTTTTTATTTTTCTATTCGCGTGGGTTTGAGATGTCAGAGTTATGCTTCCAAGATGGGCTGCACATGTTTAAGGTGTGTATGTATTTTGTCTGGTTTGGAGTGTGATAATACAGTCTTTGTTTTGTTTTGTTTTGGTTCTTTTTTTTTTTTTTTTCTTTTTTTTTTTTTTTTCCCAGAGCTGGGGACCGAACCCAGGGCCTTGCGCTTCCTAGGTAAGCGCTCTACCACTGAGCTAAATCCCCAGCCCCTGATAATACAGTCTTCCACATGGACAGCTGCGCACAGCAGCATGCCTCTGCCCGTGTGCTGGGGTGAGTGGAGATGAGCAGATTGGAGGACTCACTAGCCAACCAGCCCAGCCCAGAGGGCAGGCTCTAGGTTCAGTGGGAGATCCATCTCAAAACAGTAAGGTGGAGAATGGATTCATGGAGACACCAGCACATAAGTCTCTGATCACATGTGTACATACACACATATGTACAGACACAAACCCGGGCTGACCCATTCAAGAGCCTCAAGATCATGCCAGTGTGCACAGTGTGCAGGGTCTGTTTACATCTGGACGTCTCTGGACAATGCTGGAAGGATGACCTCGCCTCTCTGGCTCTGTGTGTTCTTTTGCTTCCCAGGGCATAGATGTCTCAGTTTCCTCCTCACTGGAGCTGTGAACTCCTCCTTTCCAGTCTTCTATTTCCAGCCTCAGCTTGACTATTAATAGAGCACTTCCACTGTTGCCTTCCAGGCTTCGACTTTAGTTAACTATGGCTGTTCTAGCAGGGCTAGGCAACTTACCCACCCTGTCACTGATCCCTAGGGAAGCTGCTGTGGGTGCCTGTGACCTCTGCTTACAACTAGGAGCTGGGTGTTTTGTGCTTCAGATAAAAGTCTCTCCAGGGGGTTTGATGAAGACTTGCAGGTGGCTAGTTTAGAATTGGGCTGAAATCTTTCCTGAGGTCCTCTTGACTCTTGAACGCTGGTGTGCATCGGAGAGAATTCGAGGGCTGCAGTGTACGCGTGCCTTCAGATGCTCGTGGGATGTTGGGAAGAGCTGCCAGTCCAGGGCTCCAGGGGCTGCCTTGAAGATATTGCTGCTTTCCGTCCTCTGTAGGTCAGCAGTGTCTTAGCCAAGGTCATATTTCTTTTTGCTCATCCTGGGTGGGTAGGCTACATGGGGCTTATGTTGGAGGCCTTGCTCTCTTACTCTCCCACTTCTGTTTTGTGACAGTCTCTCATAGAACCTGGGTTTCAGTGGGTTAGTAACAGTGACTGGCCAGGGATTCCCTGGGATCCTCCTTTGTGTTCCTGGCACTAGGTGTGCTGGACTTTTCCCTGGGTGCTGGGGATTCTAAAGCCTCCTCCCCAGCTCCCCTTTGATTACCTGATGAAGGCCAGGCCCAGGAATGGAGGACACTGTGCTCTGCTCTTTTTTTTTTAGTCTCCTGAATTATGGTTTTTCTTTTCCAATAAAGGCATTTAATTTTTTTTCTCTTAAAAGGGGAGTGGGCAGTAAGATGGCTCAGCAGGTAAAAGTGTGTGCTGTGTGTGCCTGAGTTCAAGCCCTGGAACCCTGTACAGAGCAGATGTGCTCAGTACATCTGTGTCTCCAGCATTACTATGGTGACACAGAAGGCAGAGGAAGCGTTGCCCTGACATAAGCTGCAGGGTTTCAGTTCTGTCGATTACAAAGTTGGCATCTCTAGCTGCCGTTTTCCTGTTTCTCTTGAGCTTCCGTCATGTTTTGCTTTGTGTACTTTGAGACTTTAGGCACCAACGTGGACAGACTTGGAAATTCTTTGGTGAACCGGTCCCCTTGTCACTATGCAGTGTTCGTCCTTATCCCTCCTGATTGTCTTTCCCCTGAAGTCAACTTGGTGGGTAGGAACGTAGCTGGTTTAGCCTTTCCATGGTTATCATTTACACGGTCCGCCTTTCTCTTCCTCACTGAGCGAAGATCGCCTTGGTTATTCATAAGAGATATCTTACCTGCATGCATGTCCATGCACCATGTGCTTGCGGTGCCCGTGGAGGTCAGAAGAGTGTATTGGATGCCCTGGAACTGGAGTTACAGAAGGTCGTGAGTCACCATGTAGTTGCTGAGAATTGAACCTGGGCCCTTTGGAAAGGCAGCTGGTATTCTTAAGCCACTGAGCCACCTCTCCAGTACTACCCTTTTGAGTTTTATGTAGTGAGACTCAGTGTCCTTTGAATGGATCCTGTAGGAGTGCTGCTGCTTGCTGACCCAGCCCAGCTGCGGACTTGCATTATAACCAGCCTCTGTTGCCTTCCCGCTGTGAACTGCCTTTACAGCCTCTGCCCTGCCTCTGCCGACTGTTAGCTTCTTAGTGCTCACCTGGCTGGCACCTGGGTCAGTGCTCCTGCCATGGTTCAGGCCTGCCATTTGTATTTGAAAGCCATCCACTGTCATGCAGAACCCTAATCCCAGGCAGGCTGCTATCTGAACATTGACTCCAGGTACTGTCATTTTGAGGGTTGATCCAGAGGGACCAAAACTTCACCAGGGACCTCCTTCCTGCCTTAGTAGCTAAAAGCACTGGTCAGTAGGTTAATGCTGTGCTGAAGAATGGACCCTTGGGGTCTCCCCAGCACTGTTGTGGATCTGGGCCTAGTATGTTTCTTGAGATGAGGACTCATGCAGCCCAGTCTAACTTCAACTTGCTGTTTAGCCATGGATGTCTGGTGTCTCCTGTCTCCACATCCTGAGTGCTGGGAATACAAGCTCACCACCACGCTCGCTTTGCGTGGTGCTGGGGATCAGACTTAGCACTCTACCTTCTGAGCTAAGTGCCCAGCCCTGCACAGTGGAAACCCTGGCAGCACCTGAGTAATACATGGGTGTGGTGTTTGGAGTGATGGTTGACTGTAAGTGAAGCCCAGTGCTTGGTGAGCCCTCAGCTCCGCTTTGAGGCCCAGCCCTGAGGATAGGATTCATGTTGAAGCCAAGTTAGAAAGGGCTTGTTTCTTCCTTGCCTAAGACATTCATTCACTCATTCACTCATTCATTTCCTTTCATGTTCAGTGCTCAGAATCAAACCTAGGACTTGGTATGTGTGAGAGAGCCCTGATAGGAGCTACCTCACCCCCAGTCCAGGCCTGAGACTTTCACCGAACTCTCACTACTACATAAGACACGGGAAAGCTCACAGTTGAATGAAAATGATTCATGATATCACGGTCACCTGCCAATCAAGCCTGCACACATGGGCGTCATGGGGTCATTTCAGAAGATGTAGTGAGCCCTTACTTTGCACTCCTTAGACCCTCTGGCCTTGTGTCCAACTGACTTCTTAAACACACCAGTGTCTTTAAACGCTCACTAGGGAGTGGAAGCTGATCCTTTAGAGTTGGGTTTAGGGTTCAACACCATTCCCACGTAACAGGAGCCTTTCCTTCTGCAGCAAAGAGGCTGTTGTTCCCGTTGACTCCTGACTTAAAGGCGCCGTTTATGAGGCTTTAGTTGTGCTCTCAGTGAATTTCTAACTCTCTTGAGTTTGCAGCCCTGAAATATTTAAAACCTACTGTCAGGCAGCAGTCAGTTTAAGAACAACTCCTGTGCCGGGTGGGGGTGGTACACGCCTTTAATCCCAACACTAGGGAGGCAGAGGCAGGCAGATCTCTGAGATCATGGCTAGCCTGGTCTGCAAAGTGAGTTCCAGGACAGCCAGGGCTACACAGAAAAACCCTGTTCCAGAAACAAACAAACATACAAATGAAACAACAAACAAATGAAGAATTCATGTGACTGCCATCTTTAAGTTGCTTATAGATGTGTTGATTTTGTGCATAAATTTCAGTTGAGCTGTTCATGATCAGTTGTGGGGTTCTGTGTGTTTGAAATGAGAACTGATATAGTCCAGGCCAAGTAATGAAAATGACCTTTATTTTCTAACCCTTCTGCCTCTACTCCCTGAGTGCTGGGATTCTAGGTGTGCCTCATACCCAGCATTCCGTGATGGCGTGGGGGATAGACGCTGGTGCTCTGTGCCTGCAGGGCAGGTGGCCTCTACCAGGTGAGCTGCATCTCCAGCTCCCAGAACTGTTGCATTTTGCATTGTAGCAAATTTATTTTTATAATTGACATATTGCCCTAACCCGATTTTGACTTCCCACATTGATTCAAATACTCTCATTCACTTAGTTGAAAAGGCCATTAAAGTACAAGCTTGTTTCTCTTTTTTTTTTTTTTTTTTTTTTGGTTCTTTTTTTTTTCGGAGCTGGGGACCGAACCCAGGGCCTTGCGCTTCCTAGGCAAGCGCTCTACCACTGAGCTAAATCCCCAACCCCGCAAATTTATTTTTAATCAGTCCATAATTGGGACTTAGCTCCTTAGCTTATCCCACCTGGGCTAAGCAGCTTTTTCCTGCCGTGTGCATCAGGGAAGGAAGCCTCAGCTGCTGGGGCACTTGCTGCTCTTCCAGAGGACCTCTCAGTTCCCAGTACCCACGTCAGATGGCTTACCACCTCCCGAGATCCAGCTGCAAGGGATTCCATGCCCTCTCTCTTTTGACTCCACCATCACTGGAATCCTTGTGTCCACACTCACACACAGACACGCACAGACACTAGAAATACTAGAAATAGTAAAAGTTAATCTTTAAAAACGAAACAGAAAAGTATTCAGTATATGTATTTTAGAGTGGGGGCAGTTTTTCCGGCCAGGTTTCTTAAGTGAACTGTCCCACATGAGCAGAGAATACGCGTGAACTGTACTTAACTTGGCGCACAGTAACTTCTGTGTGAAAATTGTAGGCATGAAATGGCAGATTTGCTTAGGATTTGGGTGCCATTTTTAGAAAACTCCAGCACTCAGAGTGATTTGCTGTCCTTGTGGAGGTAGTGGCTTAGTGCATTTTGTGGACACTGGCGCTGTCCTCCCAGGTAGGGCTGCACACATCACTGTGGTGGTAACTGCTTTCATGTTCTCACTTGATTTCTGTACCTAAAGGTGGCATCAGTGGGTGAGGGGCTCTGACGTGGGAGCTGGCTTAAGGCAGCTTTTAACTAGATTGATTCATAATTCGTTCTGGGGGAACATTTCCTAAATGTGTTTCAGGAACACCAAAGCTGCTTATACCTCCTGGAAGAGTGGGCAGGGAGCAGTGTGTTCTGAGCGTGCGGCTGATTTCTCTCCGTCATCCCCTGCAGGCTGACTGTGGATGCTCTGTCTGCAGCCTCCTGACTGTGTCCTGCTTGTTCCCGTCTGTGTCGCATGGGCGATGTGAGGTCAGGGAAGGGAATGTCACCAGCGTCTTACACATTACCTGATGGGAATAGAACCAGTTCTGACAGAAGCAGAGAGAGATGGGCAAGGGGGTTGGCTTTCATCATTTGTAGTCCTTAAGAGCCGTCCACAGGGCCTCCGAGGACGGTGAAGTGGTGAGCACCAAGTCCGAGTTCCTGGAGGAACGCCGAGCTTGGTTCTCTTCAGCCTCTATTACCGGCCAGCTGCCTGACAGACAGCTTAGTTTAATGTACGCTGCTTCTGGTTCTGGTTTGTGATGTGTAACCCAGGTCCAGACAGAACCTTGTGTCTGCTAGGCAAGCATCCACCAAGCCACCTCCACGGCCCTCAGCCTTTAACTGTAGCAGGGTGATGTATGGTCATCCACATCTGAAGCCTTGGCTTCTTGTCTCAGTTCAAGCTTGGCTGATGTGTCCTTTTCTTCCCTAGTGGAATATGTCCAAGGGCTTGAGGAGGACCAGTGGTCAAGAGTGCTTACTGCCTGCCTTACTGCTCTTAAGAGCAACTCATAGCCATCATTTTTCTAAAAGAGGAAATATATGTCAGGGGGCTGGAGAGATAGCTCAGTCTTGGATCCATGCTTGGAAACACTACCAGCACTTTATCGTCACGTTTGCGGGTTGTTCAAAACACCAACAAAGCAGGAATCTGTTTAAAAGAAGAAAAAGCAACACTTGACACCAGGTCAACTGGGAAAGACAGCTTGTTTGTGGTAGGGAGGCCAGCTGAGTGACACCTCATCCGACCTCCCAATGGTTCTGAGTGTAGCGCTAGTAGCTTCCTCGTGCTGCAGTGGGAAGGTTAAGGTCTGGAGAACCTGAGTAACTCCTCCGGGCACATAGCTGATACAGAGCAGAAGTGTGGGTTTTGGACTTGTGAGTTAGTGCTTCCAAACTTTCACCTGCCTAGTGACCTGCTGTAGTGGAGAAAGAGTCTGTCCGGCCCTGGGCTTCCGTAGTTGACTTTGGGGTTTACACACACACACACACACACACACACACACACACACACACACACACTTAGGGCAGGGGTGGACAGTAGAATTTGTGACATATGGCCAGCAATTAAGTTCAGTGATCCATCCTGGGAGGCAAAGACAAAAACTCCATAATTTAGTCTGGGGTCCTAGCTGGGGAGCCAAGAAAGACAATGGTGGCTTTGACTGCGGATCTCTGGGAAAGGAATCTGTCCTGCACTTAAAATTGCCAAGACCACCAGTCCTCGCTGGCTTGCCTGGCTCCTTGGTATGTATGTCCTTAGTCTGCTGGACAGCTGACACGGGAGGCTGCTGGGCTTTCCCTGTGCGATTCAGCCTGTGTCACAGTCAGCTCTGGCTCATTCCAGAGAGGTCCTCTCCTGGAGTGGTCCTGCGTATTGCTGGGGCTTGTGTGGAGTGAATTGGGGTCATCCCATCTTCTGTGTAGCCCCAACTCTTTGGGTGTGTGAGGCTTCAAAAAGGTAGTTCTGAACTTGGAGTGAGGTCCTAATACTAAGCCATTCAAGCCAGTGGATATTGTCTGCTTTTTCTTTAAGGTTCCTTTTTGCATGTTTACATTGTGTATCCATGTGTAAGTATGTGCACGTAAGAGCAGGTACCTGCTGGGTCCAAAAGAGAGCACTGGGCAGCTGGAGCTGGAGTTTCATGTGGTTGCAAAAAGTTACGTGAGCTTGGTCTCTCTCAAAACAAGGAATTTTCTATTGTCTGTCTGTCTGTCCATCTGTTGGTCCATTGATAAATGCATACATAAGCAGACACATACACCCTTACTTAGTTTTTTGTTTTAGGGAAAGTCTAACTCTGTAACCCAGGCTGGCCTGGATTCTACTGCCGTCCTCTTGGCTCGGCCTCTTGAGTTCTGGGATTACAGCACTGAACCAGCACTCCCGGCTCTCTATTTAATGGTTTCAGACTGTAGCTGACTCGGAAACCTTGGGAACGAGACCTCAGATGTGGGAGATTACTCGTAAAATGGAAAGCAGGGTGTTTGTTTTGGTGTCCATCTGTCTGTTGTCATCCTCCCTACCCCACCCCCAGGTCATGTGTGTTCCCCTTTCTTGGTCTCTCCCTTCTGTCTGTCCCTGTGGTGGGCTGGGAGCTGATTGTCTGAAGTTGTCAGTTTATGTGGCAGGAAAGACAAGGGTTCTCCCTCCAACAAGCTGCCTCAGCCTCCCTCTGCTACAGGGAAGGGGAGGGAAGGGGAGGGAAGGGGAGGGAAGGGGAGGGAAGGGGAGGGCTGGATTTGGAGTTGTTCAGCCAGGATCAACCTGCTTTACTAGTGGTTACTTGGTTTTCAGTCAGTAGAAGTCAGCTAAAGGCTGTGTGCATGCAGCCATAAGAGAAAAAATTTACATAGCTGGGTTTGCAGAAGAGCTTGCCTTTGGTAACAGAGAGAAGCTATGAGCTTCGCCTGCTGGAGCTAGCAAGTGTATGTCCCTTCACTTCCTGTGGACTGGTCCTGACTGGAGAACTTTTAAAGGCTTCAGAAAAAACAAAACAAACCAAAAACCAAACCCCAAAAACCCAATTGTAGCTTATCTGTTTTTTAAAACATTATTCACCTATACCTTTAGTTTATATTTATATTATGGTGGGGGGCGTGCACTTGTGATGTTTATATTGGGGGGGGCATGTACTTGTGAAGGTCAGAGGACAGCTTTCAGGATGTTGGGTCTCACCTGCCTTGTGGGTTCTGAGGATCAGAGTTGGCATCAGCCATGGTTGATGTGTTTATAAAATGATAAAGAGAGGGGGGTATGTTTTAAGGAGGTGTGGTGAAGTATGGGGGGAGGGGATGCCTCTGTCTCTGTGGGCCCATGCTGAGCCATCCCTTCCCCCTGAGGGCCAGCCACACAATGGTATAATATAGAATAGCGTTTATTCAAGGCATGGGGAGGGGAGTTAAGAGGATAGTGGGGGCAGAGAGAGGCAGAGAGGGGTGGGGTGTGCCAGCCATGAGCACATAGAGAGGGGGGAGGGGAATGAGGAGAGAGTGGGGGCAGGAAGGCAAGAGCAAGAGAGGAGCAGAGAGCAAGAGAGAACAAGAGAACGAGGAGGGGGCAAGCAGCCCCTTTATAGAGTCAGGCGCACCTGGCTGTTGCCAGGTAACTGTGGGGCGGAGCTTAGGCAGAATGCTAACAGTGGTGGCATGTTCTTCTCACTGAGCCATCTTTGGTCCTGTTACTTTATTACTGGGAGGGGTTACTGGGGATTGAGCTTGAGGCTTCCATGTGCTGGGTAAGAGCTCTCCCTGGGGTCACAGCGACATCTCCTCAGTTAGACTTTCAAGACTATAACCAGCACCTACCTTACAGTGTGCAAGAAATGGGCAGGCAGGTCCCAGGATCCGCCCACCGTGTCTGATTTTCGTTGTACCACATCCTTTTAAGCCTGTCCCAAATCCACCCACCCGTGCAAATAGCCAGTCTCACTTCTACAAAAACAAACCCCCAAACTGACGCAGACCCAGCTCTTTTTGTTTTGCCTTGAGACAGATCTCATACTCATCAAGACTTGAATTCCTGATTGTCCTTTCCCTACTCCTGAGGGCTGGGACTGCAGATGGGCACTGTCACCCGCAGTTCATACTGGGTGGGCTTTATGTATGCTAGGCTCAGCCACAGCCCAGACCAGGCTCCTCTGAACTCCCGTCTTCTGCCTGTAACTCACTTTGAAAGTTCTTCCCACTTGTCAGGGGGAAGTTGTTCATTACCTTAGATTGACCCCTGCCTGCTACAGATTCTGCATCAAGGGAGTTTAAAAAAATAATTTGCTTGGAACTAATAAAGACATAGGAACGTTATAGAGCCATACAGGACAACTGAGGGGACAGGAGGCTTGAGGTAACTCCAGGGACAAGGTCTGGACAGAGAGGAGGAGGGAGGACCTGGATATATGTGCACACAGCAGTGTGTTTGCACACATGTCCATGGCAGTGCTCACACAGTATGCATAGACACTGACACACATCAGTACGAGTGGTGCATGACCCTGGCTTAGGGCAAGCTGTGGGGAAGGTAATCACGTGGGAAGTGTGTGCTGAGTACAGAGTGATTAGACTCGATTTACAGTATTGTTATTTTTCAAATTTGCATTGTTTTGTGGGTGGCGTTATTCCTAGCTGGGATGTTGTATAATGGAGTGCTTTATTCACTTATCCAACAAATCATGATTTCATGTTGAATGAATCAGAGCAAAGGGGTGCCAGCGGCTGTTGTGGCGATCCCCACCGGAGAGTTGCCTGGGGCTATGCAGTTGAGGCCAAGGAGGACAGGCCAACAGAAAGCTGTCACAGTGGTGGATTGAGAGGACCTGGTGAGGGGTTCTGTGCAGCTAGCCAAAGCCATCTGCACTGCCCATCAGCACGGTGCCCCAAGACTGAAGGGCTTGCCTCATAGGAAGCAAACACTATGACCGTAATTCCCACGTCACTGTCGTGTTGGCTTTTTATTCTTTTTTTTTTTTTTTTTTTTTTTTTCTCTTTTTCGGAGCTGAGGACTGAACCCAGGGCCTTGCGCTTTCTAGGCAAGCGCTCTACCACTGAGCTAAATCCCCAACCCCGGCTTTTTATTAAGACAGGTCCAGGTTGGTCTGGAATCCTGATTCTTGAATTCCTGGTTCTTTTGCTCCCACTTCCTGGATGCTGGGATAAAATCGTGCACTACCTTGCCTGGTTTATGGTCTGCCGGGGAGGGGACCCAGGATTTTGTTCATGCTGTGGCCCCAGCCCCCTGTCTGAAGTTTTACCAAAATATAGTCGGACCATACACTTCAGTAGTTTTGCAGGAGTCTTTTGCTTTTTACTTTTTTTTTTTTTTGGTTCTTTTTTTCGGAGCTGGGGACCGAACCCAGGGCCTTGCGCTTCCTAGGTAAGCGCTCTACCACTGAGCTAAATCCCCAGCCCCTGCTTTTTACTTTTTAGTTGTTAATGTATATGTGGCCATGTGGCCATGTGCCCAGGGAGGTGGGACCTCTGGAGTTGGAGTTCTAGGCAGTAGTGAGCTGCCCATTGTGGGAGCTGGAACCTGAACCCAGGTCCTCTGCAAGAGCAGTATGTGCTCTTAACCTTAACCATCGCGTCAGCCCCTAATTCAGGTTTTTAAATATCTGCAGAGCCCTTTCCTGTTCTTCATGAGGAACTACTGGCAGACACTAGTCTGCTCCATGTGTCCGTAGTTTTTGCTTGTCCTGTTCGGGATATTTCCTACGAGTGAATTATGCATGTGCATTGACTGCTCCTGGCGTTTCAGAGTCTGCACAGTCTGCCGAAGGTGAACCTGTGATTTTGTATTCATTCGTCATGCCGGTCTCCCTCCCGTGCTGTTGTTTGGTTTTGGTTCATTTGTTTTTATTTTTGGAGATGGGATCTTGAGCCTGGACTGATCCTTCTGCTGAGTCTTCCAAGCGTCAGGATTCTAGCAGTCCACCACACACATGGCAGAGCCCTTTCTGCAGCTGAGCGATATCCTACGACGGACTTGCCACGTTTGATTTTTGCCCTCTCACATGTTGGGCACATGAATGGTTTCTGCTCCCCATTCCTCCCCTCAATTGTGTGATCCTGAAACTGAGAAAGTCAGGGTCCCTGGCTTGGGGAGTGGCCGAGTTTGGAAGGCGCTCTTGAAGATCCCAAGTTTGAATCCCCAGGATGGATGTAAAAAGCCAGATATGGCAGCACTTGCAACCCCGTGCTAGGAGGTGGGAGGCTGGCCGAGGGGGCAAAGCCCCAGCCTGGTGGACACTTTCAGACAGTAGGTGGATGGCCCTGGGACTCACACTCACGATTCTTTTCTGACCCTTGAACGTGTGCTCCTGTGTATGCATGTGCAGATGTGTGCCTTTATCGGGGAAAAAAAATCACAGTTGGCTCCAGAGGTCAGGAGTGCCACTGAGGGTCTTGTCCCTGATCTAAGGGAACCAGTTTGTGGGCAGCAGGGAATCTTGGGAACTGTGGAGGCTTTTGCTAGTGTTGAAGACTTCAGTGAAGGTAGCAGAGATGCTGTGAAGCATTGTCCAGGACTGGAATTGGTTTCCTTAGTGGGCAGGCTGTTTGTCTGTCAGTCTGAAGTGTTACTTGATCAACATTCTGTTTAATAATTGGCAAAAGCAATCAGTGGAGGCTTGCTATCCTCTTCCGGTGCTTAAATGCCCTGGCCAGTTACTTTAAATCTTGATAATAGACATTCAACAGAAATGACTGTTTCCGAGTAGAGTCTAGCAAGGTGGGTCTTGCCTGTAATCCCAACACTCAAGAGTGGAGGCAGGAGAACGCAAGTTCAAGATCCTCTTAGGTACATAAGAGTTTGTTGCCAGGGCTGGGGATTTAGCTCAGTGGTAGAGTGCTTACCTAGGAAGCGCAAGGCCCTGGGTTCGGTCCCCAGCTCCGAAAAAAAAGAGTTTGTTGCCAAGCTGGGTCCCTGAGACTCTGGGGATCAGAGGAAGCCCCCGAGTATGTGAAGACCGGAATAAGTGGGTGCTATTGACACAGGCATGAACATGTCAAGGACCCTAGCCTCAGACTGTGGGAAAATGGCAGTCTTCCCTCTGGTCCATGTGTGGCTGTTGAGAGAGTGATCAGAAAATGTCTACCACAGCCTTCTGCTCCTGGGTGTTTCCTGCATGAAGGCTACTCCCCTGCAGAGAGGCTCCCACTGAGATCAGCCAAACCTGTTCCTGTTGAGCTGTACATTCAGAACCAGCCTCCTTATGTAGCTGAAATACACCTCCTCCTTGTCCAGCTATTCACCACAAGCCCGTCTCTTGTCCGTCCAGCTATACAAGCTGGACTTCCAGGGTACTGAGCCTTCTCCGCCAGAGGGCCTAGTCCACCCGATCCCAGCTTTTCTGTGTGTCCATCTGTCTGCTTTCCCTCACTGTCCTAGTCTGATCCTAGTCCCTGGAGACATGCTAGGGACCAAGCAAGACTTGGCCTGAGAAACTAAAAAGTCCCAGAGTAAACCTTTGCTGTTGTAACAGTGTCTTTCACAATGGCCTTACAAAGTCCCACGGAAGGAAATAAATGCACAGCACAGCATGTTGACTTAACCTCAGTACTCAAGGTACTGGCTATTCTGGGTTAGTAGCATTTTAATTGAGCTATAAATACTAAATGCCACAATATGTCACTTTTTAGTATACTAGCCAGTGGCTTTAGTATATCCTAAAACCACCACCACAGTTAGAGTTACCCTCACCCCAGAGGAGCCTTCCCACTTCCCTTGGCTCCCACTGTCCTTTCCCAGCCTGCCCCCAGCCTGCCCCCTCGAAGTTGTGTTGTTTGAGTTCTTCTTTGGCTTTTATTCTTCGCGGTTTCTGGACAAGTGTGCGCATGTGCCACGTCCCGGCTGTGGTGTTGGAGGACAGCATGCAGGTACTGAGCTCCCGGCACAACACCAGGCTTTGTGGTGCTTATCTTCGCACTGAGCTGCCTGCCAGCCCCTATCTTGCTTTTGGTTTTTATGTAGGATAGCTGTAGCCCAGGCTGTCCTGAAACTCACTGTGTAGACCAGGCTGGCCTCGAACCCAGTCCTATAAAGGTCTCCTGGGTTCTGAGATAAAGGAGCATGCTGCCACACTTGCCTAGCCTAGCCCTTTACACCAGGACCTGGTCTGTAGTCAGTCAGTCCGTCAGTCTGTCTGTCTGTCTGTCTGTCTGTCTGTCTCTTTCTTATGTGGATTGTTTGTCGGCTTTATCATTTGTTTACAGTCTTTTTGTTTGTTTTAGTTTGGTTATTTGAGACAGTGTCTTATTATTTAGCCCAGACTGGCTTTAAACTCTCGGTTCTCCTGTCTCGTCCTCCGAGGTGCTGGTATTGTAAGCTTATATCACCCCTCTTCCTGCCCTTCCCCCGCAGCCTTGCTTGGTTTTGTTCCCTCCCCCCTCATGTGTGTAGGTGTGTTTTTGCATATGTCTGCTTGAGTGTCTGAGTGTGTCCATCCATATGTGTGCACAGGCATGGGGAGGCCCAACGCTGATGTCTGGAATTAACCTCTCTCTCTCCTGCCTTATTCACCGAGTCTGTGAATCACGGCCAGAGCTCCTCTAACGTAGCCAGTTTGATCTACGGATCCCTGTGCCTCACCATCAGAGGTAGGAGTTACAGGCTGCCTGCCATGACCACCACACATGGCTGTCAGTCCTGGAGATCTGAGCTCTGGTCCAGACTGTTAAGTGACAGACACTGACCGTTGAGCCACCTGCCAGCTCCCTTGCTGGTTTCTCACAGATGAAATTTACCACTGCAGTTTGAGGTAGGATTTTCTGATTGTTTCCACAGCTCTCAGTCCCACAGTGCCTTTCTTTTTTTAATCCAAGAGCTGATCTAAAACTTTAAAAACTCTTGCGCTGTGCGGGTTGCTGGTAGCTGATGGAGTCAGTGTTTTTCTTGTATGCCGTGACTGCCGTGGGAGCGTTTGGCAGTTCCGAGTTCTACAGCTGGGCTCTCCTGCCTCAGGCAAGTACATGAGAGGCAGGAGGAGGCAGGGTGTGATCCAGAGAGGTTTGCTTGATGCACTGTCCTTCAGTCACCCTGGACTCTGTCCTGTGTCCCCCACCACCCCTCCTGGGACCTCTCCTGCCCACGTACCCATTCGGCATGCTAGGAATGCTGCCCATGAGTAGAGCTCTGGGAATGTGTGGGGGAATCTCCATCCTGCTGCCTTTATTACACAGTGAGGAGGCGGCAGGCATGGACCACCGGCAGGGATGGACCGGACAGCAGCCTGCGGGCAGCCTGTCAACCTCCGCCTCTCATCTGAGCCCCAACTCAGTAGGAAGTGGGAACTTGGGATGCCAGCATGGCCACAACCTCACTGTGCTCTCTTGGTGCTGGGGTTGAACCAGGGCTGTGTGTAACACATTGCCAGCCTATTTAAATGAAGAAAAAAAGGAGCAGTTAACAGACCGAGCAAATGGACATCCTCAGGGCCTCTGCAAACCGTTCTGTGAATCAGTTTTTGAAAGAGTCTGTATTGAGGACAGTCTTGTGCGCTGTCTTTTTTGCTGAATTGAACCTCATCTCCTTCAGTTGCCTTGTGCCCTTCTGATGTATTTATGCAGCGACTTGGAGCGGTGCCATGGCAGCCTTTTGAGCTGGCTGGCTGATGGCAAGGCTCTTAAATGGCATGTTAAGAAGCGAGCAGAGGCTACAGAGGGTGAGCTGGCACCGTACCGTGCACTGGCCAAGAAGCGGGCACCAGCTCCTGGCCCTCCCCTCTTCTACAAAGTCACCGATGTTTGAAAAATAAGATTTTCCTCATGCATGTTTTTCATATAGTCATTGTGAAGGCAATTTGAAAGTTATAGCCTGAAACAAAGGAAACTGTGCCATGTTACTTAATATTACTCTTAACCTTTTACAAACAACTCCATGGAGTTCATTTGGTCCTTGAATCTGCTGCATGGCCAAGGCTCACCTTGACCTGCCAATCTTTTACTTCTCCTGGGATCACAGGTATGTGCCCTTGTGTCCAGATGTGGGTTTTTGAGACAAGGTCTCACTCTGTAGCCCTAGCTGGCCTAGAACTCACTATGTAGACCAGGCTGGTCTACAGTGTGCAAAGAGCCAGCAGCCTCTGCCTCCTGACTGAGCACTGGGATTAAAGGAGTGTGCCACCACAGCCACCAAAACTTTGCTGTGTCTGTCCCCATACTCAGGAACTTGCTGTTGTGTGCTTGTAGAGGTCTCAGGTCATCGGGGTTAGTGGCAGATGCCTTTAACCACTGAGCCATCTCTCCAGCACACTCTCTCCCCCATCCCCCTTTTCTTGATGCAGTGTTTCTCATAGCCCAGGCTAGACATATAATCACATCACCAAGGATGATCTTGAACTTGTAATCCTCCTTCATCCAGAGTCATGCTGAACTCCATTGCCAGATTTACACGGTGCTATGGATCGCACTGCCACCGTGTCCTCCAGTGTGTGTTTGTCATCTCAGAGGAGCGGTTTGTCCTCCAGAGCAGGCGCACATCATACAACCTGTTTGGTTTTTATCCTTTCTTGTTTGTTTGTTTGTTTTACTCAACAAATTGACTTTTAAAGGATGATTTTAGTGTTTCCAAGTTACTAGGAAGATAACCAAGCTCCTTCCACACGTCTGGGAGCTTCCCTAGTTCCCATGAACCCGGGCAGGCTCTCTGTCACTGTTGGCTGGGCTCCTCAGGTCCCCCTAGTTTAGGAGAGTGCTGTTCTTCATTCCTTGGCCCCTCTATGGGGACAGCCTCTCCACCTTTCGTTTGCAAGCCTGGGCAGTGTCTACAGGAACTAGCTGGATGTTTGTAGATTTACCTCAGCTGGAATTTGTTGGATATCTTTCTCTCTTAGGCTCTGGAGGAGGCAGACCCCGGAGCACCATTGTCAACTGCTGTCACACGATGCACTAGCAATGGGACACACTAGCAATGGGACGCAACAGCCTGGCCCTGGCTGTGGCCCCTGGCTATAGTTGTGCTGACTCCTCCCACTAGGAAGGCACTCTGTTCTGCTCCTTCCACTGGTGGCCTTGCTTTGAAGGCAGGCAGTGCCCTGAGGGTGGAGCCAGTCTCATCGATGTGGGGTACCTATGTACCCCAGGATGTCTTCTTTCCCGGTCACTGCTTTACGGCCTCATTTAGTCATAGCAGTTGACTGTCTCATGGTCAGTATGGTTCTGTCTTGGTATCTTGTTTCATTGTGTAGAATATTCTAGGCTATGAGCTGTTAACATCTCAGCCCTTTAGCATGATTCTACCAGTATAGGGTAATCTCCCTTTAAAACAAATTTTTAAAATGTTATTGTTTTTTTTTTTTTTTTTTGGTTTTTTTTTTTCGGAGCTGGGGACCGAACCCAGGGCCTTGCGCTTCCTAGGTAAGCGCTCTACCACTGAGCTAAATCCCCAGCCCCAAAATGTTATTGTTTTACATGTATGAGTATTTGGCCTCCACACGTGACCTACAGAGGGCAGGAGAGGGTATAGGGAATTGTTGAACCCAGGTACTCTCTGGAGGAGCTGTGGGTGTTCTAACTGCCGAGCCCTCTTTTCAGCTCATTGATCTCTGTTTTTGAGAGATTGTCTTGTTGTGTTGCTGGCCCTATCTCCTGTGCCTAAGTGGACCTCCCAACTCAGTTTCCGCAGTAGCTGGGCTTACAAACGTTTTCTGCTCTGCCTGGCTCCTTTTTTTATGCTTTGTGCACCGAGATGTATCTCAGAGGCTCCCAGGCCTTGTCTCTCATTTGCTGAGCTATGACCCTCTACTACTGTGAGCATACGTCATATGTTCACCTCCAGTGATCACATACCATGGGGGGAATTGATGGCCCATGATCAGCCCAAAGGAGTTGAAGGATCTTGTCACTCTGCCTTTGGCAGCAGTGATGTGAACATTTTAATGCGACACATGGCCTCGGTCTGAGAACTCACTGTTTCATGCAGCAGTGGACTTCAGTGACCTGGTGTGGCTTTCACTCATGCAGCAGATTGACTAAAGACTTTTTTTCATGCATTCACTTATGGGGGGCGGGCGGTGGGGGGTGGGGATGCTCATGCCACAGTGTGCTTATGGATGTTAGAGAACAGCAGGCAGGAGTGGGGTTTCTTCTGTCACCTTGTGGGTCTTGGGGATGGAGTGCAGGTGCTCAGGAGCCGTGGCCCCAGATGATGAGTATTGACCAGTCAACCGCTCTGCTGGGTCTTCTTGAGTGTGGTCTCGATCTCGGAGCTGCTGTTCTCTGTCTGCTCTGCTGTATCTACCTGACTTCTGCCATGCTGTGAATGATGGCTAGCTAAACAATTAGACAGTGTGCGAGATAGCCCTGAGTACTATGCAGGAAAGGCAGGGTAGAGGAACTTGATCTAGAGGATGGCGGACTTTGAGGTTTCTGAGGCGTGTGTGGGTTTCCATGGCTTGTCACCTCCTCGAGCCTGGCCCTCTCCAGATGCAGTCCTCAGCCTTCTACTTGTGAATTTATTAATGTAATACTTGGGCTGGTGAGATGGGACAGCAGCCAAGAGAGAATTCTGACAGCGATGTTTCTTGCTACTATTTACTACTGTCCCCCACCCCCACCCCCGTTTGTTTTTCTGTCTAGTGGTGATGGAATTAGAGACTAATTTACTCAGCTTTTATTTGTGAAATCACAGCTTCCCCTTTATTCTCAGCAGCTGCGTCAAAAGAAAGCCACAGCTTAGGCGAATGAGCAGTCGTCAGAAGCCAGGTGTGGTGGCTCAGCCTGTTGTCCTGGCGCTCTGGAGGCTAGGGGCTAGCCTGGGCTAAATAATGAGACATTGTTTCAATAAAACCAAACCAAACCAAGAGTGAGGTCAGGAGGTTTGGATTCAAGAGAGACTCCCCCCACCTCCCATAACACAGGCCCCTTCCAGGGGATGGGACTAATTCATTGGTTTCTCTTCTAGGGTCCTGATGAGACCCATTTTGCCTCTTGAGGGACAGCTGGGGTTTAAAGCTCTTTGCTCTTCTGGAAGAGTCTGTTTTATACTGTACAACCTTACGAGGCCAGCCCAGTCCTGAGAAGTCAGTTTTAAGCAGTTGTAAAAAGTAAAAAACAAAACACCCCAGAGTGATCTTAAGTTCAGGTCAAGCCCTTGGGGTCTGGCGAAGACAAGTAGCCTTTGTTTTTTTCGGGGCCACTGTCCTCAGAGCTCCCATCAAACCTTGGTGTGTGGTCCACAGCCAGTAATGCGCTGGTTAAATGGAAAAATACATTTCTGCGCAGCACACACAGCTCTTTCTGACTGGCTTTAATATTAAGCTGTTTAGGAGGGCCCACTCGTCCCTCTTCTTCTCTCTCCCCCACCAAGGTCTCATAGCCTAGGCTAGCTTCCAACTCTCTGCATACACCTGACCTTGAACTTCTGACCCTTCGGCCTGCCCCTCCTTTGGCCTGCCCCTCTCAAGTGCTGTCATTTCAGGCTCGTACCACCACACCTGGCTTATGTGATGCCAGGATGGACCACCAGGGGCCTTCGGGCTGGGCAAGCATTCCAGCAGATGCATCCCCAGCCTGGGGTTTGCTTGGTTAAGCCTCAGTTTTCTGTGATCATTTGAATGCCTATAGAGTAGTAACCAGGATGGACATGTTACACGGGCAGTGCCTGCTTACCCTGGGAGCAGCTCGCTCACGTTACCTACTGCGACTGGCTTCACCGAAGGGAAGTAGATCGTATTTTTAAATTCTGACATAACAGGATGTGCCAACAGCCCAGCGCATTCCATTGACAGAGTTCATTGCGTGCTTCTGGCGAGGGCACGGATGGGTCAGATGGTTGTCGGAGTAACAGTCTGTTTCCTAGAGCGGTGTTGGAAGCATCCACTTTATAAACCGTTCATAAGCTCTTGGTTGTAGAAAGACCCTGAGCTTCTTAGGAGAAGGGAGACCATTAATGATTGGAGACATGTCCTTGGGAATCGTGAGTGTGGACCTACATGTGACATTTGAATTACTGACATTGGACAAGAGAAGTAAACACGTTTGTGGAGCCAGTATCCAATAGCCACTGACCTCTGAATACTTCTGGGTTATACTATTCAGTTAATGTAAACCAAATCTTTCTTTAAGCTAAGGCAAGGAGGTGTGTTTTTACCTATAAATGTTCTGGTTTTGTTGACCACAATTGAGAACCACCTTGTTGAAAATCAACGGGAGAGAGACAGGACCTGGAATAGTGTTTTAGTAATTTTTTTTTATTGCTATGATAAAATAACCATGTCCAAGGCAACTCACAAAAAGCAAGTGTTTAGGGCTCATGGTCTGGGGTTGGAGTCCATCTTGGTGGGAGCATGGTAGCAGGGAGGTGTGTGTGGTGCTGGAGAAGGAACTGGGAGCTGCACAGGCCCACAGACATGTGGTAGGCAGAGGGAGGAGCGCTAACTGTGGAAACCCCAAAGTGCATCCCCGTGGCACACCTCCTAATCTTTCCAAACACTCCAACCAGCTATAGAGCAAGTACTCAGCCATATGAGCCTGTGGGGCCATTCTCACATTCCCACTCAAACACCAAGGATGGGAATTGTTCTATTGAGACAGGCTCTAAGTGAGACTGATATCTTTTCCTCCAAAGCTAAAGTACAGCAAGCAATAGTTGAGAAGAAATGAAAGAGAAACAGGAGCCCTGCAAATTGTGTCCTGTGAGGCCAACTTCTCTTCCCAGAAAGGAGCTACCCTGTTTCAGGGGACTGATCCAGAGGATTAAAAAGCAACATTGAGGGGTTGGGGATTTAGCTCAGTGGTAGAGCGCTTGCCTAGGAAGCGCAAGGCCCTGGGTTCAGTCCCCAGCTCCGAAAAAAAGAACCAAAAAAAAAAAAAAAAAAAAAAAAAAAGCAACATTGAGGGGTTGGTGCACAGCTCAGCAACAATGTGCCTTCCTAGGATCCCTAGGAAGAGGCTGGGGGCGTGGCTCAGTGGTAGAGCCCCTGCCTAGAATCCCCCAGTGAGGGGCTGGGGGCGTGGCTCAGTGGTAGAGCCCCTGCCTAGAATCCCCCAGTGAGGGGCTGGGGGCGTGGCTCAGTGGTAGAGCCCCTGCCTAGAATCCCCCAGTGAGGGGCTGGGGGCGTGGCTCAGTGGTAGAGCCCCTGCCTAGAATCCCCCAGTGAGGGGCTGGGGCGTGGCTCAGTGGTAGAGCCCCTGCCTAGAATCCCCCAGTGAGGGGCTGGGGGCGTGGCTCAGTGGTAGAGCCCCTGCCTAGAATCCCCCAGTGAGGGGCTGGGGGCGTGGCTCAGTGGTAGAGCCCCTGCCTAGAATCCCCCAGTGAGGGGCTGGGGGCGTGGCTCAGTGGTAGAGCCTCTGCCTAGAATCCCTCAGTGAGGGGTTGGGGATTTAGCTCAGTGGTAGAGTGCTTGCTTGAGGCCCTGGGTTTGGTCCCCAGCTCCGAAAAAAAAGAAGAAAAAAAAAAAAAGAATCCCCCAGTGAGGGTCTAGGGTATGGTTCAGTGGTAGAAGGCTTGTCTGCTATGCTCAAGGCCTTGCAAAAAGTAAAGTTTAGAAACCACGTAGCTCAATTATGAGTTTCTTAGAATTCAGCATTCTAACAAATACATCCTTAGAGAACATCCCTTAAGGTGTAAAACGGCTCTTGAGACATTCTTAATTCTATACGTCCTTGGAATTTTATTGCATCCTTTTTGTTGTGTACTTTCTGTCCTCTCCTTGTAATGGTTTGAACCTATAGAACATTGTGCTGCTACTGGCAGACTCTTGTCACTAATGGTACCTTAAGAAATGGCAGCTTACTCTGAGAAGGAACTTTGTTGGATGGCAGCTTGCAGGGCCACCATGCTTTGAACTCTGGGAAGTGGTCGTGGGATCCAGACGCATTATTGTGGAGGCTCAACATTTATTGATCACTGGTTTGTGCTAGGCCCTGCACTGTGCTCAGAAGACATTCTCTGCCCTCTTGCCCGTCTGTTTGGTGGCTGGGAAGGCAGTTACCAGGAGCTATGCTAGGTATTGCCTGGCCTGGTCTGTCAAGCGACCTCCTCTAAGTCCCTCTGTGTAGCAAGTATTACTCCAGGCCATGGGGACAGAACAGTGAAGAAAGAAGTTCCAGCTTTCTTTCCTGTGCAGGTGAATGTCTAGTGGTTACATAGTAGCAGGTTTCAGCCAGAGGAGAGCAGTGGTACCTGGTGGTGAAGTGGAGTGAGTTTCTGGGTCCTATGAGATTGGCTTCCTGGTACAAGGGGAGAAACCAACAGGCAGCCCCTGAGTCAGACTCTTTATTTAACCCATGAAGTTAGAAAAGGAACCCGCCCTGGGCTTGCACTGCCACATCCTATGGGAGTGAGTAGGAGTGCTTTATTTACAAAAATAAATAAATAAATAAACCAGGGCTGGAGAGATGGCTCAGTGGTTAGAGCACTGACTGCTCTTCCAGAGGTCCTGAGTTCAATTCCCAGCAACCACATGGTGGCTCACAACCATCTGTAATGGGATCTGATGCCCTCTTCTGGTGTCTGAAGACAGCTACAGTGTACTTAAACAACAAAACTTGAAGTACATTTTAGTGTGCGTGCGTGCGTGCGTGCGTGCGTGCCTGCCTGCGAGCGTGCGTGCGTCAGAGAACAGCTTACGGAAGTTAGTCGTCTTCCATCCTGTAGGGCCCGGGGTTTGAATTCAGGTTGTCAGGTTTGCTGGCAGGCATCTTTTACTGAGTCATCTCCTAAGCCCAAAAGTAGCAGAGTGATTAAGTGACGTAGGTGTTCACAGGTGGCATCAGTGGGTGGAGTTTGGGGACAGGCGAGGGCAGACACCTTGGGCCCCCACACAGAGCCCACAGTCTTGCTATAGCAGCCGCGCCTCACTTTGCGGGACTGGGGCCACTAAGCACAGCTCTGCACCCCATGGCCCTGGTTCACAGGTGTCTCTGTCCTCTGTGACGGGACGCAAGAAGAACACAAGTGTTTTCCACTTACTGGATTGATTGTTCGTGCTCGCGTGGGAAGTTGCTGAGGGCCGGGGGGAAGCGCTTTGTTTGGTAGGCTGCTCAAGCAGTAGGTCAGCTCTGCCCTGTGCTGCAGTTTGATGATCCCTGTTTAGGCTGTTCAGATGTAGGCTGCCACACGAGTGTGTATATATTTGTTTGTTAACTCACTTTTCCTCTTTTAAAAAAACATGTTTTTTGTGTGTGTGGGGGGTGGTTGTTGTTGTTGCTGCTGTTGTTGTTGTTGTTGTTGAGAGTATTGCTGGGTGGTGGTGTAACACAACTTTAATCCCAGCACTCAGGAGGCAGAGGCAGGCAGATAGATCTCTTGAGTTTGAGGCTAGCCTGGTCTACAGAGAGTTCCTGGACAGCCAGAGCTGCCCAGAGACCCTGTTTCAAAAAACCAAAACCAAAAACCAACCAAACGAAACCATTTGTATTTAATTGTGCGCGCACAGAGGAGTGCACACGTTCGTGGAGGCTCCTGGCGGTGTTGGATTCCTGGAGCTGGCCAGCTTTACAGTACGCTATGTAGTCGTCGTGCTAACAACCAAACTCAGGTCAGAGGACCATTATGTGCGCTTTGTCACTGAGCCATCTCTCCAGCTCTCATTTTTGCCACTTAAACCCACACGTTTGGGGATTTCCTGAGTCCGTATGAGAGTTTATAGGTCAGTGGCTTCAGGACAGTGGCCTTAAACACAAGAGCCCCATCCTGCGTTGGGCAGCACTTCTGTTCTTATGGCCCCTGACACTGAAAGACAATTTATTTTTAGACTTGTGACCCAGGGGCTCACCATATAGCCTCGCAGGCCTGGAACTCAGAATCCTCCTGCCTCCACCTCTTGCGTGTTTGGGATTACAGGCATGAGTGACTGACTAGTGTGGGACTGGGATGACGCTGATGGCGCCTGCACCCCACACTCTCTTCTCACAGCTAAGGCACATCCGTGTTCTCTAACAACCTCAGTAACAGGTTGTAAGCTTTGCAATGGTGGTTTTCAGCACTGTTTTCTTTTCTTTTTTCTTTTTTTTTCTTTTGCTTCTTTTTCACAGGCCCCTGTCTGTGAGTGTGTGCTGTAGCTGGTGCCCAGCTAGACCATTCTAAGGACAGAAGCCTCCTACTTCAGAGAAGCCCACCTCCCTGGGGTGGCAAGGCCACCTACATATGAGGTTCAAGCCGTGTAGTTCTTTTTTTTTTTTCTTTCTTTCTTCCTTTTAGAGGCAAAATGTCAGACCAGGGAGGCCTGTGACTCTTGTTCCTCCTGCCTCCACACCATGCCTGTGCCACATGCCCCTCGGTCATGTGTTTCTCAAAATGTGATTAGGAGACAGTAGGTGACTGGTGACCAGGTCAGTCAAGACTGCTGTGTCAATGTGGGTTTTCACACAGCATGGCCAGGGTGTTAGGTTGACGCTCTCAGAGTTCTGCCGTCTAAGTAAAGAACGTTCTAAGGTGGAAGAATGACAAAGGCCTAAGGTCAGAGTGTGGCAGAGCGTCTAGACTGTACCATTGGGGTTGGGGAAAGTGCTACTGAGGGAGACTGTGGGAATCCTGTCCTCAGTGAGGCTTCATGGGGGAGTGCCTGGCCACTGACGTGAGCAGCCAGACTCAACTCTGGAGTGATCAGTTCTGGGGTGCCCAGGAGTAGAGAATAAGGACTGGTGGGGAAGACTTGTGACATGAGGGACGGGGTGCCAGTGTGCAGTGTGACATCATACACATGGATCGCTGAAACATGAAAATGACCATTCAGAGGGTGGGCCCAAGGCCAGGCCTCATGGACACGCCTGTAATCCCGTGTAATCCCAGCACTCGGGGCTGAGGCCAGAGGATGGCAAGTGCGTGAGGAGGCTGACTACATATTCCGGGCCAGCCAGGGCTGCGTGGAGACTGTTTGCTGATGTACAAAAGAGTGTGGTGCGGCGGTACACACATGTAATCCCAGGCCGGGGACATGGAAACGTTGGCAGATCTTTGGGCTGTTGCTACCTGGTCTTGCCAAAGTACTAAGCTGTAGATTGAGTGAGAAATCCTGTCAAAAACCAGACAACAAGAAGAGAAACCCAGGGGTCCAGTGAGACAGCTCGTTGCGAATGGCCCTTGCCTCGCAGGTCCAGGTGACATGAGTTTGATTTCCAGATCTCATGGAAGGGTGGAAGGAGAACGGACTCCACACCCCAGTGTAAACACACACACACTGATTAATAGATATTTAAAAATTAATAAGGGATTGAAGACACCAATCTCTGGCCTCTGCATGTGTCTTGCACGTGTGCATGTGTACCCACAGACGTGTGCACACATACAGTACATATGAACTTGGACACACAGAGCAAAGAAAGACAGAGGAGACACAGAAAAGAAAGATAGTAAACTCAGATATTTAAGAGGAAGAATGAGGAGTAAAAAGAATGCAGTAGACAGACAAACACCAGAGTGGCTATAATTCCTGCGCTTGGGAGGCTGAGGCAGGAGGATTGTTGCCTTGAGTTTGAGTTTAGTATGAGCTATGTAATGAGACTCAATCCCCCAAATAAAACAAAATTTTAAGTTACAGCACAGGTTTCTAGCAACAGATAATAGGAAGCCAGTGGATCACCGACAGTCTCAGCCTTTCTCAGGCCGGAGAATAAAGCTCTCAACTTGCAATGTTGATGGTGTCACAAGGTGTGAGCAAAACACCTCTCTCGATTTTACCGCTCAGGAAATGTAGTGTGATTACTCGTACTGTGGCCACTGCTTGGGAGAGCAGTGGAATGTCTTAGAGAACCATGGGATGCAGGAACAGGACTTGGCCAAGGTCAAAGGCCACTTCTGAGTTGGTGGGAAGGCCGGCCTGGTGGTGCACATCTGTGTGTAGGAGAGTAAGGCATTGTGGGAACTGGGAATAGGAATGGTAGCACTGGGGAGGTGGAAGCAGGAGGTCCTGGAGTCCAGAGTTGTCCCCAGCTGTACACTGGGTTCAAGGCTGCTTGGCCACCTGAGACCTAGCCTCCATGAAAACCAAAACCACTGAGCGGCAGCAGGGGGCGTGGGCATACTGTGTGGCCCTGGAAAGGAAGCTGGGCTCTCTGTCCATTCCCTTGCTAGTCATTGTCGTCACTGTTTTTTAAGATTAAATTTTTTTATGTTTATTTTATTTGTGTGAGTACACTGTAACTGTCTTCAGACACACCAGAAGTGGGCATAAGATCCCATTACAGATGGTTGTGAGCCACCATGTGGTTGCTGGGATTTGAACTCAGGACCTCTGGAAGAGCAGTCAGTGCTCTTAACCACTGAGCCACCTCTCCAGCCTGTCTTTACTTTTTTACCTTTAAAAAAATGCCAGTTCTCTTGTAGCCCAGGCTGGCCTCTATCTCATCATTACACCTGATCCCTCTGCCTTTACTTCCTGGTGCTGCCTTTGTGGGCCTGGACTACCGTAGAGGGCTTATGAAGTGCCAAGGCTCAAACCCGGGGATGGGCACATGCTAGGCAAGCACTCTACCGACTGGTCTGAGGAAATGTCCTCTACACGTGTAATCAGGACGGAAGTGGGTTTGTTTAAAAACAAGGGGTAGAGCCAAGTGTGGTGGTGAAACCATTCGATCCCAGCCTGGGGTAGGTGACGGAGCAGGAGAATCTCTGAGTTGGAGGCCAGTCTCGTCTCCATAGCGAGTTCCAGGCAGGCTGGAGCAACATGGTTGCCCTGTGGTAAAGGTGGCTGCTGTCTGTGCAGCGGTATTTTGCACTGTAGGAAGAATGAGATTCCGTTAGCTTGTATCTCCTGTGGAGGCAGGCAGATCAAGAGTGGACGGAGATTGCAAATTGGCAAACATTATTTTAGCAGAAGAGATCGTGTCTCTTTAGACTGCAGTGACCCTCAGTGACCTGTAAACAAACCGAGCCAGGCTTTCTTCACACAACATCGCCGAGACCATCTCCATTTAATGATGTAACCAAGTCCCACAGGAGTGAGCCTAGATGAAAACATCAGTAGCTTTGTAAATATGAATGGTGACTCTTATTTTTAACAGATGAGATCAGAATTACTCCATTAAGAAGTATTTGGATTCCAGTGCCTCGGAAAGCTGGGGCTCAGCCTTGGCGAGTGATGTGGAGATAGAGGTCAGGGTGTGCTGGGTTCAGTGTTTGCAGGGGGAAACCACCGGAGCAGGTTTATTGACAAGATCTCATGTGCCCAAGCTGGCCGTGAGCTTACTGTATAGCTGAGGATGTCCTTCAACTCCTGACCCCCTGCCTCCGCCTCTCAAATTATGGGTGTGTACATCAGCTCCTGGGCTATGTAGTGCTGGGATCAAACCCAGGCCTTTCATGCTTGCACAGTTAACGCAGTCTCAGCCTTCAGCCACCACACAGCCTGTGCTTCCAGTCATCAGAAATGTTTGGAACCGGGCACGATATCAGAGCCACGGGACAGACTGGGGTTGCCTCTGGGTAGAGAGTTTGAGGGGATGGAGGACTGCTAATGGGAACACGTTTCTTTGAGGGCCATAGAAACGTGAAAATTGATGGTGGTGATGGCTAGCCCCACGAATGCACAAGGAACTTCAGTCTGCGCTGTTTAAGTGGGGAGGTGTACCGTGTGTTGTGCTGTCCCTACGGATTTTTCTTAGCAACGTGGGAACCTGCTCAATGTAGCGTGAGCATAGAACACTGCATTCGTGAAAACCAGCAGAACGGCTGAGACAGCCCAACAGGACGCGCACTGTCTCCCCTGTGCTCCCTCCTACCACGAGCAGGCAGATGAGTGACAAGATATATCATCTCTTCACCTGTCATCCACCCGTCTGTCTGCCTGCCTGCCTGCCTGCCTGTCTGCCTGCCTGCCTGCCTGCCTGCCTGCCTGCCTGCCTGCCTGCCTGCCTGCCTGCCTGCCTATCTGAGGCAGGGCCTGGCCATGGCGCTCAGGCTGGCATGGGACTCATTCACTAGCCCAGGCTGTCCTTGAACTCATGGTCCTGCCTCATTTCATGATGGCTGTGAGTACAGGCGTGAGTCCCTCACTCATCCCATGATTGGTGCTGGTGGCAGTGGCAGTGGTGACGGTAGCGGCAGTGGTGGGGATACTGTATCAGTTACATTCTTGCTGTCTGCCCGTACTGTTTATTTTTACCTTCTTTAAAGTTATTGTTTATGTGGCAGACAGTGCAGGGAGCTTACACAACCATTTTCAGGAGTCCGTTCTCTCTATCTGTGGGTCCTGGGGATTGAACTCAGGTTATCAGGCTTGGTGGGAAGCCCCTTTACCTGCTTAGCTTTCTTGCCAGTCCTTTACAGCCACCTCCTCCCCTTCTGAGTGCCTTGTTGTTGTTGTTGTTATTTTGTTTTGTTTTATTTTGTTTTGTTTTGTTTTTCAAGACAGAGTTTCTCTGTGTAGCCCTGGCTGTCCTGGAGCTCACTCTGTAGACCAGGCTGGCCTTAAACTCAGAGATCCACCTGCCTCTGCCTCCAGAGCGCTGGGATTAAATGTGTGCACCGCACTGCCCGGTTCCTGTACAGCCTTCTGAATATGCAGCTTTTTACTTTTCCCCACACTCTGCTAAAAGCTCTGCCTTTCCCACTGTCTTTCCTGGTTTCTCGTCCCCCGTGTACCAAGGTTTATACTTGGAGAATCAATCCCCACCACCCCCCCCCAGTGTTATTTATCAGAATACCCAGAGAGCATAGCTCTCTTTGTTGCTAGCAGCTTTGTAAAGGTAAATGCAGCAGCTCTTTTTAAAAATTGGTGTTTATGTAGTTTTAAAGCATACCAGTAATTCCATCTCTGTGTTCGTGCATTTAATGTTTTAAGCTTAAATTACAGTGTTTGAGTTTGTTGATTCCCCAATTTGAGGGAAGATACTTTTAAGACAGTTGCTAGGGACATTTGTCTTATGTGACACAGTTTGAGAGATTGCTGGCACGTTAGCTTCTGTGATGTTTTCCCCTCCTGTTACAAACACTAAGTAGGGGCTGTTCGCTGTATCAATGCTCACTCCCGTGTTTGCTTGTTTTCAGTATTGTGTGCCAAGAACCTTGCAAAGAAAGACTTCTTCAGTAAGTACACCCAGCTTCACTTTGTATAATACAGTTTATGTACATCTGGAAATTAACGTGTGCGTGTGTGAGTGCGAGCATGCGTATCCCATAGCATGCATGGGTGTGGAGGTCAGAGGACAACTTCCAGGGAGCTCTCCCCTTCCACCATATTGCTACCAGAGATTGGATTTAGATCCTGTTGGCCTCTGACATTTAATTCAAAACAAAACAAAACAGCTGGTGTGGTCTTCTAAGAGTCTAGGAGTCCAGCGCTCGACCATCACCCCCAGCTGCCCACAGCGTAAGTCTCGTCCCCATTGCAGCCATGCCCACACCCCCTGCTTCCTGATCCCGTCGCTGCTCTCAGCTCAAACACAAATGAGGCATTTATGATGTAAGTGGCTTGGCCAAAATTGCCAATCCAGTTTTGCAAAATAAATCCACTTTGAAACGTCTGTAGTGGGAGGAACTGTAAAGTGCTGAGAGCTGTGCCCGGGCCCCTTCGAGTGCCTCACCCGCCATGAGGTCAGTGCCGACATTCCTGAAAACTGCCACTGCCCCATCCCAGGAGGCTTGCAGAATAAAGAGACTTAGGCCCAACGGCTTTAGCCAAGTAGCTGGGAAACTCCAAAGCAGTGGCTCGCAGCCTGGTCTCTCTCCAAAGCCTCCCACCTTGCTGCTTGTCTGGCATCAAACCTGTCACATTCACATGTGACTTGGGGACTGGTACCGTGATGCCACAGATAGCACAGGCAGAAGAGCAGTGACATTTCCAGGGACTGTGACTATTGAGGAATTTACTTGATAGACCTTGATTCTACTTTCAGTCCCCTTAGTGATGATCGGAGATGGGCTGGCTGAACAGACAGATCTCTTGGTGTATGTGTTCAGTGTTTGCTACTGTTTGCAGGTCTGGCTCCAAGAAACCTGACACTTAGAAGCCTTGGCAGTACCTACACACGTGTGCATACACACAGACACAGACACATACCCATAAACAAAAGCAGCTTTTAAAATGTAAAGCCCACCAGAGATGGCAGAGCCCTTCTCCATGTTTTTCTGCTTATCCAAGTAGGAAGGCGTGGTATGCGGCTCAGAACTCTCTTTGCTAATGGAGAGACGGTGAGGCGTGGCATGTGTAAGCCTTATCCCAAGGGGGATCTTGCCACTCTTCTGCTGTAGGATGCCACTATGCTACTAAGTAGACTGTCACTGTATCCGGTATGTCTGCTCTCTCCCCAGGACTCCCCGACCCCTTTGCCAAGATTGTTGTGGACGGCTCTGGGCAGTGCCACTCAACCGACACTGTGAAAAACACCCTGGACCCAAAGTGGAACCAGCACTATGACCTGTGAGTCAGACCCCTGTGAGGCCCTGTGGCTGTGGAAAAGTGGCTGTCAGCCTTGGAGGAGACACTTAGAGGAAGAAAAAAGATGGCTGACTTTACTAATAACCAAAGACTTGCCAAAGCGAACACATGTTGCCAAGTTCCCAGTCAATATCCTCTGCTATCTTGGCGTTAGTTCTCATGGGTTTTCATGATTTGGCCCTTTTTTTTTTTTTTAGTGAAACCATGTTTACAACCAAAAACAACCCATCATGCATTTTTGTATATTCATTCCAAATTTAGGGCCATGCTTTTACGTTGGATGCCTGTCCCTGCACGATGACTATTAACGTGAACTGCACTGTGTGGACAGGCGTGAGAGTCATTTTAGTAGCACTTGCGTTTTTGTAATTTTCGTCACATGGCTTGGAATGTGGTTACCGTTTGTCCTGATAGTTCTCTCTGCGGCGAACATGCCCTAGGATTGAGTAGGGTTATTATTTTGGTCCATGAACCTTTGTACATTTTGGATGGACAGTGAAATTGTAAGCAGCCTCAGTGTACGCTGTTAAGTCTTGGTCACTGCCTTCCAAAGTGTGAGCATAGTCAACCTCTTTACAAGACCTTATCACGGGGGTTGGGGATTTAGCTCAGTGGTAGAGCGCTTGCCTAGCAAGTGCAAGGCCCTGAGTTCGGTCCTCAGCTCTGAAAAAAAGAAAAAAAAAAAAACAAAAAAAACAAGACCTTATCACATGCTGGGCCTGGTGGTATAGGCCTAGAGTGCTGGCACTTTGGGAGGCTGAGGCAGGAATATTGCAAGTCAAAGGCCTGCCTCGTTTACAGAGCCAATTCAATCTGGCTCTTATGTAATAGAGGAGATATAAACAGATACAGACCGAGGTGATGATCCCACTGTAGTCCACTTGTTGATTTGATGGGCACACAGGGTTACTTACAGGACAGGTGAGGGGTGACTTAGAGGAGCAGCTGCAGTTCTGAAAGCCTACCCCAGCACCAGCAATGTCCTCTGGAAGCTGGACTCTATTGTTCTCTATAGGACTTGCAGGCAGCTCAGCAGCTTAGAGAGTCTGCTCTCCTCAGCAGTCCCTACCTTTTATCTCTGGGAGGGGTGGGAGGGAGGGACCTTGTGAATCTGGTAAGTTTCAGGACTTCCTGAGACTTGTGAGTTGCTTACTTCCTGTGTTTTAATGAGATTCCTTTAGGGGTTGGGGATTTAGCTCAGTGGTAGAGCGCTTGCCTAGGAAGCGCAAGGCCCTGGGTTCGGTCCCCAGCTCCGAAAAAAAAGAACCAAAAAAAAAAAAAAAAAAAAAAAAGAGATTCCTTTAGAATTTCCCGAGTCTCAATAAGTCTCCTTCTGGTATAGAATATTTCAATTTCAAGAAAATTGCTTCATAGCACCAGCCTGGGCAACTTAAACTCCATCTCAGAATAAAAAAGGGTTTTTGTTTGTTTTGGGGTTTTCTTGTGTGTTTTTGTCTTTTTAAGGGGTGTGGGATGGGATTGGGCATTGGTCATATGGCTTAGGTATAGAACACCTGCCGATTGTTCTTCACTTTAGGTAGAACTCTTGCCAGTGAGGGGTCAAGGGTGTGGCTCAGTGGTAGAGGACTTGCTTTGGCCCCTGTGAGACTCTTGGTTTGATCTCTGGTCTAGTAAATAAATGAATAAAGGAAAAAAACAAATTTAAAAATGCTTATTACAACATGGCTGCCTGCACTCACTGCTTGAGTATTTGGTTGGAGTCCTTTTCCCATGCCTAGAAAGATACAGCCAGCCCTTCCCCCCCCACTGCCAGGGTTCTGAGTAACCAGATGCAGTTAGCTGAGGGTGTCATGGTTCAGAATTGCACCTGAACGAGTTTGCGTGCTCTCACAGGTACGTTGGGAAAACCGACTCGATAACCATCAGTGTGTGGAACCACAAGAAGATCCACAAGAAGCAGGGGGCTGGCTTCCTGGGCTGCGTGCGGCTGCTCTCCAATGCCATCAGCAGATTGAAAGATACCGGCTGTAAGAAACAAATGCTCTTCTGCTTCTCAGTGCATCCACAGCAAGCACAGGAGGCACCCTTTCCTTACTTTTATTTGAATGCCGAATACAGAATTCTGCCTTCCCTCCCTAGTTGACATTCTTTGGGTTAAGTTTTGAATTGTTTGTTTGCAGACCAGCGTTTGGATCTATGCAAACTAAATCCCTCAGATACTGATGCAGTTCGTGGCCAAATAGTGGGTAAGAATTTTCTCATCTGCATAAAGGGACTTAGATGGAACCCACCGTCCTGCTCCCAGTGCCGACAGGGGATAGGCTTCCCGGGCAGACCACATCGGGCCATCTCTCCAGTACTAAGCCTTTCCTCTCGTGTGGTTTTCATTCTTTCCTGTGGTTCCCTTCATCTTGTCATTGAAACTGAGTTACTGTGACTCCAGTTGAGATGGGAGGTTGTGGTCTATAAGTGTTAAGCTGCTCAGCACAGGACGGACAATCGGCCCTTGTCTTGTCAGGGGTGACAAAGAGCTGAGACCACATGGGCAGGAGCTGGAGTGAATGGCTTTTCTGGGAAGCCCTGTTCTGTGGCAAAAGCAAAGTGTGTGACACATTCCGTGTAATGTGACTTAGTCAGGGGACTCCATTCTGTGGAGAGAAATGTTAAAGTGTGCTTGCCGAATTGCCTGCAGGCATCCGATGGAGTGACCTCTGAGTCACTGTCCCCTTGCCCACCCTGTTGTTGGCCTGGTGTTAGGGGAAAGCACATGCTGGCTGGCTCTGTGTGTACGGCACGGACTCAGTGCAGCGGCAGTCAGGCTGAGTCATTCCCCACTCCAGATGCCTCTGGTCCTGAGACAGTGAGCAGGGCATCTGCCCAGCAGCAGCCCAAGGATAACGGTTCCTGCACTGCGTCCACTTGGAGTTCTTCTTTCCTTTGTGGAGGGATATGTAGGGCCAGAAACCAAACAACCAGAAACCTAGGAGTAAAACGTCTTTCTTGTCTGCATCAGTGAGACTGGAGCATAAATGTTTTTTAGATTGAAGGTGTTCCTTTGCACCCTCACTAAGCATAAACCAAACCTTCTGAAGATGGAATATTAATGAGGTGAAATATTGTGTTCTTTAGTGTTATATGGGGATGGGGCCTGAGAGACTCGGTACCTCTTCTGCTCTCTGCTTTCAAGGAGTGTTCAAATGGTTATGTGGTGTGTGCGGCTGTTGGCCTGAGGTGCTTCCCACTGAGACCGTGGGGGAGGTGTAAACTCACTTCCTGTTTATGACGCTGGACACGTGTTGCCGTGTGTCAGCGGCTCACTGTGCTGCAGGGGTCTCGAGCAGCCCTGGGTGTTAACGCAGGCTTTTCTCTTGTGTTGCAGTCAGTTTACAGACCCGAGACAGAATAGGTGGTGGAGGGTCGGTGGTGGACTGCAGGGGACTGCTGGAGAACGAAGGGTACGTATGCCTGCCTGCCTGCCTGCCTGCCGTGGTGCCAGCCATGTCCTCTTTCCCTGTAGGGCAGAAGCATCAAACTGTATGGGATAAATCTGGGCTCCAAGCTGCCATCCAAGTTTATGAAGGACTGTACCCCAGGGACTCAGGAACCAACAGAGGGAAGCGTCTACCAATTAGAGGTGCCGGTTTAGCTGGGCACGAGGGTGTATGCCTGTAATGTCAACACTAAGGAGACAGGCAGGAGAATCCTGAGTTCTAAAAAACTGGGGCTGGGGATTTAGCTCAGTGGTAGAGCGCTTACCTAGGAAGCGCAAGGCCCTGGGTTCGGTCCCCAGCTCCGAAAAAAAAAAAAACAAAAAAACAAAAAAACAAACAAACAAAAAAAAAAAAACAAAACCTGAGAAGCCCAAGAAGCAACCAAGGGGCCCACGCTCAAGTATGCACAGGTGGAATAGTAAGTAAAGCAGGGTTTGACTGACACTGCCCCTTGGTGGGGAGGCTGGAAGTCAGCCTGGGGACCCCCGCTGTGACTGGCTGCTGCTTCCGGGATGAGGGAGGCCCATTGCTCTGGTCCTTCACTGAAATTTTTCAATATGAGGTTTAAAAGGTATCTGATCGGAAGGGGAAGTGACTCAGTAAGGCAGATTGTTTTTGAAGCTGCAGATTGTTTTTGAAGTGGGGAATGTTTAAAACACACCAAAGAGTCAGTATTTTATGGAACCAAGAGTTTCATCTTGGAGTGAAATATCAGAAAATAGAGTGTCAGGAACACCTTCTGCTCCACCTCCCCCATAGATAGCTGCACACACACCCCATCTTCCCGCCCCCTGCCAACCCCACCCCATGGTCCTGCTAGAGGGCCAAGTCATGGTTGGCTCTGACCCGTTCCTCTCTGGGGTCTTTCTCTCTTGTTGGACCCTCTCAATATTGTGAACCTTTGCGTTGGGATCACTGTCACTTGTTAAAGGGTGTTGTTGTAAAATATAAAAATAAAAAGTAACATTGTCTTTTACCTCACTAGGTCCTGCACCTCGGTGCCCAAAATATCTGCTAGATATCTGGGTGGAAACACATCCCAGCTGCACACTTTCCTACACTCAAACCCTCACATAAAAGAACACATAACACAATAATCTTAGATCCAATTGGTAAGATATAATTGCCCACTTAAACATACAAAGCCCGGTACCATCCATCCCTTAGGAACATTAATAACAACCTGTAAATACACAGAGCAGAATCTTAACATCACCTGCCATGGCTTCTCCCCTCTTTCCGTCTCCTGTCTTTCCTCTAGTCCGAGTCTCCTCCTCTTCCTTCAAACTTCTCTCCCACCCATCCTTCCTTCTCCTCCAATGACAGGCCTCCTTCTATCCTGTACCTGCCCCCCACCTGTACTTTACAAATTCAATGGGGAGAAGGTTCTGGTGAAGTCACCTGAGTTCTGAGTACATGACTACTAGGCAGCTGTCCTTGGGGCAGTGGAATTAGCATCAAAATACAGATAACTCCAGGGCAAACCACAACCGAGGGATGTAGAACAATTTCCTGTGGCCTTTGAGTATGTGAGTCTTGTGACACTCCATAATGTTTCCACGCCTGCTCTGCCCTACCCTACCCCTTCCAGAACGGTATATGAAGACTCAGGCCCTGGAAGGCCGCTCAGCTGCCTCATGGAGGAACCTGCCCCGTATACAGATGGCACCGGTGCAGCGGCAGGAGGTGGGAACTGCAGGTTTGTGGAGTCTCCAAGCCAAGATCAGAGACTCCTGGTACAGCGACTCCGAAATCCTGAGGTTCGAGGATCCCTACAGACACCGCAGAATCGACCACATGGCCACCAGTCACCGGAGCTGCCTGAAGGCTACGGTGAGTGTGAAGTTTGCTCCCTGTGGCTATGACAATAAACACCATGACAAAAGTAGTTTGAGGAGAATAAGGTTTCTTAGACTTGTAAGTTATAGTGGGTCACTGAGGGGAGTCAAGGTTGGAGTTCGAGGCAGGAACCTGGAGGCAGGAGCGGAAGCAGGGGCCATGGAGGAGTGTAACTCATGTTTGCCCAGCCTGCCTGCCTGCGTTTCTGAGGCAAGTCTCAGTCTAAAGCCCTGACTGGTTGGAACTCACTCTATAAACCAGCCTGGCCTTGAGCTCAGAGATCCATCTGTCTCTGTCCCCTGAGGGCTGGGACTAAGGACAGAAAGTCCAAGCCCGCCCTGCTTTCTGGGACCACCAGGGACCACCTGTCCAGTGGGCTGGGCCATCCCAAATTAATAACTGATCAATAAAGTGTCCCACAGACTTGTCTACAGGCCAATCCGATGGAGGCATTTTCTCAGTTAAGACCTCTGTTTTCCTAAATAACTCTAGCTTCTATCAAGTGACAGAAAACCAGTCAGGACAGCAAGGGATTTGCCCTGTGCCCCTATGTCCTGTGCACAGCTGCTAATGGCCTAGCTGTGTTGTTGTAAAAATATAAAAATAAAAAAGTAAGTCTTTTACCCTGCTTGGTACGCACCGTGGTGCCCCAAGATATCTGCTAGATATCTTGGCGGAAACACATCCCCACTCCTCAGCGGCCCAGTGTCTCTTGCCACCACACATTTTATTACATTACTTAAATCTACACATTAAAGAACACACAACACAATAATTTTAGACCCAACTGATAAGATATAATTGCCCACTTAAACATACAAAGCCCAGTACCATCCATCCCTTAGGAACATTGATAACAACCTGTAAATACACAGAGCAGAATCTTAACATCACCTGCCATGGCTTCTCCCCTCTCTCCATCTCTCTCCTTTCTCTCTAGTCTCCTCCTCTTCCTTCAAACTTCTCTCCCGCCCATCCTTCCTTCTCCTCCAATGACAGGCCTCCTTCTATCCTGTACCCGCCCCTCACCTGTACTTAAATTCAATGGGGAGAAGGTTCTGGGGAAGTCACCTGATTCCTGAGTATCTGACTAGGCTGCTGTCCTTGGGGCAGTGGAATTAGCATCAAAATACAGATAACTTCAGGGCAAACCACAATGTGGCTGTGCCTTCCAGGGCTGTGGCACTGGATGACCCGGCAGCATATGGATGGGAAAGTTGTGGTGAACTCTGGGCGGCATCCCTTTTCTCTGGAGAGGTCTCCTGGGAGTGGTAGCTACACAGAGAGACAAGGCAGTGTGACGAAAGGGAAGAGGCTCAAAGGGAAGAGGCTCAACGGTGCTCTGAGATTTAGGACTAGAAGGGGACGTCCCGGGGATGGAGTGAGCAGAGCCATGTGGCTTCAGTGGAGACAAGAACCAAGAAGGGACCCTTCACACAGCAGGCACGACAGGAGATACTGGTCCCAGTTTGTATCTGTGGCAGAAGAGGTGGCGCCGTCTACTCCAGGGTGGCCGGGTGAGGGAAGGCCTAGGAGAAATGGGTTCTGTACAAACATGGGGACAGTGTAGAGTTGAGGAAGCCAGCCACAGCCTTGTAATTCTTTCGTCTGTGATCATAAAGAGTGTTGAAAGACGCAGGGGCAGGGTGTACACCAGAGTCACACCCCTGAGGATGCTGAGGCAGGAGAATCTTGAGTTCAAGGCCAGTTTGGGGCACATCACAAGACTTGTGTCAAAACACCAACGTAAATAAACAAGCAAACTAAAATAAGAGCTTATCAGTCTGAAAGGATTAGACCGGAGAACAAAATTTACTCACTCAAAGTCCCTTTCTCCTGCAGAGCAAAGGACAACAGTGCAGGGACAAGTTTACTTTTTGCACACGCAGACTGGAGTCAGCACATGGCACGACCCCAGGATCCCCAGGTAGGTCTCCCCAGCCCGAAGAGCCAGTTCCTCTCATGGAAGCTAACAGTGCCCTCTGAGGGGAGATGGAGGCTGGGACTTGCTGGGCGTGTGTGCATGTGTGCATGTGTGCGTGCATGTGTGTGCGCGCGCGTGTGCGTGTGTGCCTGTTTTGGAGGGGGAAACCAGAAACATGATGGGCCTCAGTAGCTGTTGAAATTGGTCTCATGGCCATCTACTGTGGTCTCTCTCGACTTTTTTGTAAATGCATAAAATTTTCCATGGTAAAAAGTTAAACAGGAAAGATAAAGACTCTGTTACCCTTTCTCTCTTCTGCTTTACTGCCCCTCTTGCCTCAGTCCCTTGGGGACCATTCCGGGGGGAGATGAAGCTTTTCTATACGAATTCCTTCTACAAGGCCATACATCCGAGCCCAGGTCAGAGAGACCCCCGCCCCACCCTGTGCCAGAGTTAAGTTTCCTTCTTTCTCTCTTTCTTTCTTCGCTGTTTTTCTTTTCTCTGTTCTCCTCTTACAGTAGCATTACTACCTAAAAGGCCTCTACCTTTTTATTCATCATCTCCCCCACCCCAAGCAGCTTCCAGTCTTCAGTGTTTAATTTACAGTTCAGGGTCTGTCATTTGCATGGGATATTACCTGCAAATGAATGAGGTGCCTCTTTATATGCATAGTAGAAATGGCAGGTGTCTGTGTTAATCCCTAAGGCATCCTAAGCAGGCATGCTGGTCCCTGCTGACTGCATCACAGTTATGAAGAGGACAAGAGTGAAAACACTTGCTGAATACGGGGTGCTTTGTGGCCATCATGCCACTGTGTGCTCTGTCCCTGCAATGCTTGAAAATGTGGGCCTTGGGCTTTTCAGTAGAGGAATCTTTGCTACAGCAAGTATCTGGTTTGTTTGACTTGTGATTCCCAAGAACTTGCTGATGGAAGTCACGTGCTTCCCGCTAGTCTGTCCCTCTATTGTATAAGAAAGGTGTTCCTGGGTAGCCCCCATTCCTTATGGTAGACGTAGACTCTGGAGAGGTGTGCTTTTTATCTGCCATGTGTGGCTGCCTTTGTAGGCCCGAGGCTTGGACTTCCTGGAGTCAGTACAACTTGCAGTGTGAGGGGACTCGGGGCGCCTGCTAGGAACCCTCTGTGGCAGCTGGCACTGAGGTTGGTCTTGCTCCTTGGTTCTCAGTGGGATAAAGCTCTCTGTACGTTCCGTTTTGCTAGAGACCTTAACAGTGTGAACTGCGATGAACTTGGGCCACTGCCTCCAGGCTGGGAAGTCAGAAGCACAGTGTCGGGAAGAATCTATTTTGTAGATCACAATAATAGGACAACCCAGTTTACAGACCCACGGCTTCACCACATCATGAAGTAAGACCTAACATCCTTGCTGGCCTCTTTATAATTGGATGCTTCCTCACACCAATATTGGTGCGTGCACATGTGCGTGCGTGTGTGCGTGCGTGCGGGGGGGGGGGTGCAAGCACTCAACAATGATGTGGATGTGTGCAGAGGCCATATGTCATTGTCCAGATCTGCCTCCATCATTCTCTACCCTAAGTCTTGAGCAGCATGGCCTGGAACTCACTTGACTTCTCTGACTGGCTCTGTCCCCAGCACTAGCTGGGTCTCACTTTGGAGCTGGGGATCTGAATGTGGGTCCATATGCTCTCACAGCAAGCACTTGACTCCCTGAGCCATCCCTCAGCCCCACACCAATGCTATTCTTAGTGTACTATTCTGGTATTTGCTCAATGGTGGGCACAAGAAATAAGGTAGATCTGTGGTGGACGGGGCATCCTTTAAACCTGGAGATTAGTGTGGACGTACATTGCTAAGGCTGTACAGTGCTGGTCCTTTTCGTTCAGGCAGCCTAAGTGAAGGGCTAAGAAGACAGCAGGAAGGGGTTCTCCAGCAAAATCTGCACAGCACATTCTGTGCACAGCACGCCTGCTGCTGCTGCTGCTTGCTGGGGTTTTTCTGTGCAGAGCATTTCTCCTTGGAAGTGGGTGATCTTCTGTGCCACCCATAGCCCACAGACAGCATCCCACATAGCTATGTGGTTTGCATAAGTGGCAAGACTTGAATGAAGCAAATGCCAAACTGTCCCTAGTGGCCCACATCCTGTCACTGGTCTCTGTTCCTAGTGAGCAGGGCTTGGAATCTTGATCAAAAGGAGGAGTGGGTCCCACTGGATGTCACAGGGAGTCTGCTCTTCATAGCTCCTTCCAATCGTGTATCTGTTGGTACTGATGACATGTGTGATGTCTGATGATGACTGATGACACCGTATGACACGGTGACAATTTTTGTTGTAATTTTCAGTAATATAGCAAGATTGTATTAGGGTTCTGTAGAGGAACAAAAGTCATAGAGTGTGTATGAATGTATACACACATACATATTAGAATGACTTACAGGCTGTGGTCCAGCTAGTCCAGCAATGGCTGGCTAGTCTGTCTTCAGTGTATACTCAGTATCCTCTTGAATCCTGAGGAAGTAGCTCTAATCCCAGTGAAGGACTTTCGTTCATTCCAGTAGTGGTCAGGTTGACTACAGGAAGGCCTGTCACACAGATAAATGACCTCTTCTTCATCCAACCCCAGACCTATGTCAGGCTGTCATTCATCCGAGCGTCCCTGTCATTAGGAGAGCTTGCCGCCTGCAGCTCTGGCCTGCCCAGTGACAGCCGCTTCTCCTCTTTGCAGTCACCAGTGCCAACTCAAGGAGCCCAGCCAGCCGCTGCAGTTGCCCAGTGAGGGCTCCGTGGAGGACGAGGAGCTTCCTGCCCAGAGATATGAGAGAGATTTAGTCCAGAAGCTTAAAGTTCTCAGACATGAGCTCTCTCTTCAGCAGCCCCAAGCTGGTCATTGTCGCATAGAAGTTTCCAGAGAAGAAATATTTGAGGTAAAGAATTGTGTTTTGCTAAACCTTATAGCCACCTGGGAGCGTTGTGCACGCAGGGAGGTTTGTGTTAAATGAGCGTGTTTGCCGTCTTGGTGGACTCTGACGTCTGCTTGGCATTTGAAGGATCCGTTTTGCCGCTGTTTCTGTTGTTTAGTTTTTATTATAGCTGGATGTGGTAACAAATGCCTTTCATCCCAGTACTTGGGAGGCAGGGGCAGGTGGATCTCTGAGTTTGAGGCCGTCCTGGTCTATATAGTGAGTTCTAGGACAGCCAGGGCTACACAGTGAGACCCTGCCCCCCAAAATCCTTTTTTTTTTTTTTTTATTGTGGACATTTATTATACAAATAGTATTACCCAAGGACATTTCATTGTGCTGACCGTGCCTCTCTCCCAGCCCTCACCCAATGCTTTCTCTCCCTGCAGTCCTCAAGTTTTCCTCAACTTCCAGATATACGTGTGATTTTATATATCTATAGATCTTAGGGATTTTGATTATGAGAAACAGACAGCATTCGTCTTCTAAGACAGGCTTAGCTCCCTCACTGTGATTATCTCCAGTTGCTTCACTTTTCCTTCAAAAGGTAGAGCTACTCCAGTGTCTGCGCACATCACGGTCGTTACCCCACTCCACTGTGTTAGACACCGAGGGTGGCCCCAGAACCCAGCTACTGAATGAGCCTGGGTGACTTTTCATAGCGTCCACCAGGTGCCCTGAAGTGTGCACATAGCGTGTGATGGGTGTACATGGAGTGTGTTGAGAAATCTCCAGACTGACTTCCGTGTGGCTGGACCACTCTGCACTCCCTCAGGCTGTGGAAAGCTTCCCTTTGTCCACTCTCCACAGTACTCACCGTTTTCTTAGCAGGGATGACGTGCGCTCCTCTTTGCAGCGTACGTGTGAGTCTTCGGTGATTAGTATAGCTAGCAAAGATTCTTCTCCCCTGACAATCAATTTTACTGTGTAGTGAGATGCAGGGTTTGTTGGGACCTAGGCTCAAGCTGAGCAGAATTGTGTTTCTGTCTCTGACAATAGTTTTCAGTGCCTAGTGGTTTTCTGTGCAGAAGTTGGTGACTCAGGACTGAGACCACAGCTGGCCCTGAACTGTGTAGATCTTTCCTCAGACTGCGGGTCCTCCTCACACTCATTCACTTCATTTCTCCCAGAGTTTCTGCTGGGGCACTTCCTTCTCAGAGACAATGCATGGCTATTTGGACCTGGTCTTGTCTTTGGGAAGAGGAAGGAAAGTGAGTCCCCCAGTGAGGGGCTGGGGTGTGGCTCAGTGGTAGAGCCCCTGCCTAGAATCTCCCAGTGAGGGGCTGGGCGTGGCTTACTTGCAGCACTTGACTAGTAAGTTGCAATATCTGGGTTCCATCCTCTGCATTTTCAAACATCGTTTTCTTTGTGGTTTTGATACATAGGAGTCATATCGCCAGATCATGAAGATGCGACCAAAAGACCTGAAGAAGCGCCTGATGGTGAAGTTCCGAGGGGAGGAAGGCTTGGACTATGGTGGGGTGGCTCGGTGAGTTGCTAACTGAGTGGCAGGCTGCTGTAGCCGCACATCAGGGGAGCTATTTGCTGCCACTTCCCAAGTGTCACAGTGGAGCGTGACTTTGCTCTGCCAGCATCTCCACCAGGCAACGAGGCTTCTCCTGCTGACGCCCCAGTAAGAAAGTGTAGGATGCCACTTCTTTACTTGCCAGGTTTAAACTTTCACACTCCTTTTCTCCCTCATGTGTCTGAACAGAAAACTCCCAGGGCAGCTCCTGAACTTAACCAGGCAGCAGTGTGGGGTAGCTGTGCAGGTGCTGTGGTATCCAGGGGACCTTACAAGGTGCTGCCATTCTGGTTGGAACCGGTCAAGTCAATCTAAGAACAGCGAGAAGAAGCCTCTTTCCTGCCCAATTCTTATCACTTTAGAGACGAGGCTTCTTCACAGTTGGCGTTTGTTCTAAGAGGCTTCTGGTATCACCCAGGCGCCCAAGTTCAGGCTGCTACCTCCTGACTTAGGGACCTGGTCACAGACAGGGTCTCTGAGCAGGAGGAGGGGAGAACTAATCCTCTGCTCTTATATTGGGCTCTCTTCAGTTCTCATGTCTGCCACTCAAGCTCCTCTGGAACTCTTTAAAAATTTACTTCTCTTTATATGTGGGTGTTTTGACTGATGTGTGTCTATGCACTGTGGCATGCAGTGCCCACAGGGGCCAGAAGAAGGCATTGGATTCCCCTGAGACTGCAGTCACGGGTGGTTGCGAGCTGCAAGGGGGCGCAGGAATCAAACCCAGGTAGCCTGCAAGAGTAACAAGTGCTCTCACCACTGAGCCATCTCTCCAGCCCCTCTACTTGTGAATTACAGAGTAACATTTAATGCTTTAGAATTTAATCTGTCTCTGTGTTCTATTTTTTCCTATTTCCTGCCTATTCTTCTTTCTCATTTCCCTGTGCCAGAATTCATTACATAGCATAGACTGGTCTGGAATGAGTAATCCTCCTGCCTCAGCCTCTTGAGTACTGGAATTAAAGGTATGAACCACCATGCCTCACTTTGTCTTTCTTGCCCCCATGAACTTGAAGATGCCTCAGGATGGCCTTTTGCAGCAGTCCTTAGAGACCTGGTCTGTATGGTGGTCCAGCCTGGGGTCAGCGTCAGCTTCCTCTCCTTTGGGAGCAGACCCTAAACACTGTCATCCCAGCCTCCTCTTTCCTGGTTTCTCCCTTGTAGGACAGCTGTTTGGTATAAGTTTTCTTCTTTCTGTGCCCCTGACAGCAGCTATCCGTGATGAGGAACTTGGTTTAGTTCATGGCCAGATTCCCAGTTCTAGAATGGCTCTGATGCCAAGCTCTCTCTCACCTTTGGATATAGCTCTGTGCACAGGAGTCTCTGAGCCTATAGCCCTCCTCCTGTCTGAGTCTTCTCCCTTATTCCCATCTCCTTCCTTCTCCGCTTCTCGCACGGTTTCCTCACCTCGTCTCCCAGTGCTTACAGCAGGATAGTAGTCTAAGTTACTGTGTAACATACTAATTTATTGAATTCCATTGTGATCCAAGTATAAAATGAAGACTTAGATACATCTAAAGCATAATTAAGTCTTCTCACTGTAGAGCCTCCCACCTGTGTGTTGTGTAGGGACTGCATTTACTCAGTAGTCACCAGATCTGGGGACCCACAGTGACCTCCGTGTGGGTGCAGGTGCATGTGTGCGCTCCCAGCCCCCATTCTCTTACACTCTTACCTGACAAAGGAAGCGAGCAGAGAATCACACAGGCAGCAGGGAGCACACTTCTGTTAGACCCACCAAGGAGGTCCCTGGTCCTTAAAGGGTGCTCGACAGAAGTACAGATGGGGAGCCTCGAGCCGGTTTGGTCTGACATATCTGTATCTTTTGTGTGTTTCCATCCCTTTCCTGTACAGATGGTTTTGGTCTGTGCTGCCCTCCTCAAACCTGCCTCCTTTCTGTTTGAAGAGTCGGGATCCACACTGAAATCTAAGCTGTGCTCTGGAGCTCAGTCTTTTGAAGGCGCTGTGGCCCAGTGTCTTCAAGACTGAGCCCACCCCGCAGCAGGGCCCCCAACCCCAGTTTGGTTTCCAGTGGAAGTGGTTATTGTGTTTGGCTGATTTTAGGTTTGTTTTTTCTTTTTTAAGATAAAGTGATTTAAACATTAAAGGAATTTAGAAACTTAGTTACCCAGTGCATACCTGCCAGACTTCTAAAACCTCTGTGATGTTTTTGCATTCATCTAAGTTTTCTTTATATTGCACAGTGTGAGTGGCCTGAGGCATTGGCTCTGTCTGGAAAGTGCTTGCTCTGAAAGCATGAGGACCCAAGTTCAAGCCTTAGAGCTGGGAGGTGAGGCAGGAGGATCCTTGGGGCTCGCTGGCCAGCCCGCCTCCAAAAATCAGCAGAGCGATTGAGGAAGACAGTGAGGCAACCTCTGCTCTTCATGCGCGCACACACACACACACACACATACACACACAGTCACATACACAGTCTCACACAGTCACACAGAAAATGTAGAAAAGGAAAGTGTTCTGTGCTTAGGGTCTAAAGTCAGAATTCAACAGGAAATTAGAAGGGCATAGTTGTTCATAAATTCTCTATGTCTCCCTAGAGCTTGAAATGTTCACCTACCAAACTCTTATTATAGAATGCTTAGAAACTCCCAACTGGCAGTGGTGGCTCACACTTTTAATCCCAGCTCTTGGGGGACAGAGGGAGGCAGACCTCTGAGTTCAAGACCAGCCTGGTCTACAGAGGGAATTCCAATACACACTCAGGACTACACAGAGAATGCCTATTTTGAAAAATCAATCAATCAATTAATCAATCAATAAGCAAGCTGGAACTGGAATGGTGGTTGGCAGTTGAGAGCACTTCCTGCTCTTTCAAAGGACCTGACCTTGATTCCCCAGCATCCACAAGGCACTTCACAACCTCTTATAACTTCCGCTCCAGGCATCTGATGCCCTCTTCTGGCCTGCTTGGGTACTGCATGCACATGGCATTCATTCACACACATCTTTAAAGCAGTCAGAAAATGATGCCGTTAGCACATGTGAGCGTGTTATTATTGTTCCAGGGAGTGGCTGTATTTGTTGTGCCATGAAATGTTGAATCCGTATTATGGACTCTTCCAGTATTCCACGGACAATATTTACACACTGCAAATCAACCCAGATTCTTCTATCAACCCTGTGAGTATTACCATGAGGAGTTGAGAAATCCAGCTGTAGTTCTAAGGCAAACCTGGGTCCCCTAGTTATGGGTGACTTAGAGAAAATGCTGGGGAGAGCTCAGGGCAAAGGCGGGGAGTACTGACTGACTGGACCAGACTCTAGTCAGGTTGAGATCTGGAACCTGCAGGGGAGGACTGTGGGTCTGAGCTGCTCTGTGCCTGAGTCCTTTACCCTTTGAGGGGACTCTGGTATAGTGGGAGATGGTGGTCTTTTGGATGTCATCTTAAGAGCTAGGTTACCAAGTCAATTCGCTGATCAAAATTGGAAAAGTTTCATAATTAGCTCTCTTGGGCCACAGCTGTGAGCATTCCACATGCGGTAGGCACAGGGACACATCTAAGGGACCTCCTACACCCTGGAGGTCACAAGGCCACAGAGTTGAAATGAGGGACTATCTCTACTAGAGAATTAAAATACAAATGAACTGTGGTTGGGAAAGTGGTTCAGCCACACAAGCGTAAAGACTGACGTGAGACTGCGAATTCACTGCAGAATCCACATAGAAAGCCATATGTGACTGGGCACGGGGTTACATATTTTAATTCCAGCTCTCAGGAAGCAGAAGCAGGCCTAAGAGCTAACTCTGAGTTGGAGGCCAGCTGTAGTGAGATCAAGAATAGTTGGGGCTATGTAGAAAGACCCTGTTTTCAAACACCAAACAAACAACAAAAACACAGACGCCAGACATGGTTGTACATGCGCTGGGGAAGTGGACCTGGGTGACTCCTGGAGCGCACTGGCTGGCCAGCCTAATCTGTGAGATCCAGGTTCAGTGAAAGATCCTGGCAGCACTGGGCAGCAAGTGGGGGATGAAGGTGATCTTCACATTCACCACACATGCACATCCACACAGTGAATAAACCTTTACCCAGCCTGGAATCTAAATCCTGACACGTTTTCAGAAACACACGAGCTATGAGTGCTTAAACTCCAGAGCCCCTCCAGCTGAGGAGGAAGAAGCACAGCCTTCCTAACTGTCGAGGGCTCCGCATGTTTACTTTGTACCAGGCCCCTGCACGCTAACTAAGTTCTCAGTGTTAGGCCAGGGCGTGTGTGCTGGTGCAGTTGTCATCCCAGTACTCTGAAGGCTGAGGCAGAAGGATTGTGAAGTACCAGTCCCACTTGTGTTAGGAGTGAGTGAAGCTGGAACTCAGTGGCAGCCTATCCTGTCTGGCCGTGGGTAGGTGAGGGATGGGCAGCTGAGTATATGTCCTGTTGGGTGTAGAGTCACAGGAAGCCTGTGGGAAGTGGGTATCCTCGCCTACTCGTCATCTTCCTAATGTCCGCCTGCCGTTCTCTGGCGCCCCCTATAGGACCATCTGTCTTACTTCCACTTTGTGGGTCGCATCATGGGTCTGGCTGTGTTCCATGGACACTACATAAACGGGGGCTTCACAGTTCCTTTCTACAAGCAGCTCCTGGGAAAACCCATCCAGCTGTCGGATCTGGAGTCAGTGGACCCAGAACTTCACAAGAGCTTGGTGTGGATTCTGTAAGTGTCACCATCCTTTCCCACAGCTCAGGATGCTGTTGGGTGTGCATTCTTTTGGGGGAACAGGTGTGAAACTAAAGAGAGTAACAGAATTAACTATAACAACATCCAACATTGGGTTGCAATTACAAATTAACAAAACATGTCATCATTTAATTGATTGTATTCTTTTCATAAGCTGGTTTGGCTTGTTATTAGGTTTGATTACAAATGCCAGTAACTTGCCTGGTTTCGTGGGGGTGGGGTGGATGGAGATCATGCACCCCTAAAATTTCTCAGGTGACCTGTAGAAGTTAAGAGAAAGTTTCAAAACAAAAATTCATGTTTAGTTACCTCGTTGTAGAGTTAACCAAATGCTTGCCAGGGCAGCAGGAACGGGGTAAAGTATGGCTCTGATGTGTTCCTGTAGAAGACCCAGCCCCTGACTAGTTGGGGAGGCTGCTATATGGAGTCTGGCTGGGGTGGGGTGTTCCTCCTTGGCCTCGCCTGCTCCATGGTACAGGGCTGTAGGAAGTGGAGGCTTCCCTGTGGGGAAACAGTTATCAAGAAGTAGGGCAGATAGAGAGTCAGCCTGACATTTCCAGTGCCTTCAGAGGGGAGAAGCCTTATTGTCCTGGCTGTGTCCTTTTGACTGAGCTCCCTCTTCACAGGCCTCAGCTCCTAGAGCAATTAGGTTCCCGTCCCGTGGTGTCCGTCATAGGATAGCTGAGTGATGCCCCCCCCCCCAGAGTGGTAACCATAAAGTGAGGGGCAGAACTTAGACTGTGCCTGTCAACGGTCCAGCCGCCAGGGCTCCCTGGCATAGGCCTAACCAGCCTTCCCCTGTGCCTGCAGAGAGAATGACATCACGCCAGTGCTGGATCACACCTTCTGCGTGGAGCACAATGCTTTCGGGCGGATCCTTCAGCATGAACTGAAACCCAATGGCAGAAATGTGCCTGTCACTGAGGAGAACAAGAAGGAGTATGTGCGGTAAGATGCAGGGCTGGCTTCAGCGGTGCCGTGGAGCGAGCAGAAGGCGCTGTCGGGGGCCCCTGATGTAGAGACTCCATGTGACAGCTGGGCTCTGAATGCAGAGGTGGCTGACAGCCTGTCCAGGGAGCCCACTACAGCATCCCAATGCCAACCTGAGGGACAGTCGTGTGTGTGGGAACTGTGGCTGGGTCACATGGCCACACGTGCCCCAGACCCGTTGAAACCTTGGCAGCTCCAGGAGGTCTCATTAAGGCCTCCAGCTTTGTAGTGGAAATCCAGAATGGCAGAACTGGTTTGCTTTTGGCTTTCTATAAAGGCTGAGTAGCATGGTGCGTGGTGCACACTGTGAGCCCAGCACTTGGGAGGCCAACCCAGGAGGAGTTCCAGGCCATTCGGGGTTACATAGTGAGCTAATTCCAGCCTGGGCTTCCCAGACCCTTCCTCTGGATGGGGGAGAGGAGAAAAAAAGAGACGGATAAAGCCAAGTGGGATGGTACAGGCCTCTGTGACAACAAGTTCAAGACCAGCCTGGGATGCATGGAACCTTATCTCCAAACAAGACTAGAAAGGGCTGGAGTGATGGCTTGGTGGCTGAGAGCTCTCGCTGCTCCCCCAGAGGACCAGCGCCCACACAGTGGCTCTAACTGTCTAACTCTAGTCTGAACAAATGCAATAGCCTCCTATGGCCTCCACAGGCACCAGGACACACATGATGCGGATATGCAGGGAAAGCATGCATAGAGGTAAAATAATAGGAATTAAATTACAGTAATAACGATTAAGACGAAGACCAGGCCTGCAAAGTACAAACTACTAGGGAGAGTGGGTGCGGGCTCGTGTCCCGCCAGCAGGTCCTACACTAACTTCATATGTGCTGTCACAGCACTGACACTGGCACAGCCACTGTGGGGACACAGTGCTTTCAAGGGCCCTTCCCAATTACCTGCAACACATGGCTTTACCTTTCAGGTTGTATGTGAACTGGAGGTTTATGAGAGGAATCGAAGCCCAGTTCCTAGCGCTTCAGAAAGGGTTTAACGAACTCATTCCCCAACACTTACTGAAGCCCTTTGACCAGAAGGAACTAGAGGTAAGTGCCAGGCATCCTAGGGACCTCGGACAGTGAGGCTATTGGTGACCCTCTGTGCAGTGAGCTTGGTGGGAAGGGAGACTGAAGCCACCTGGATAGCCTTGTCACATTCTGAGAAGAGTCTGTCTCCTTGCCAGCAATTACTGACAAAATGTACAGGCATAGTCCGAGGTGTCTGTGCCTTGGGTGTGTGGGTTCTCTAGCCCTTTCCTCAGACCAGGCCTCCCTCAGCCAGTTTTCTCCCCTCGACACTGGCTATTCATAGACTAAGAACATACCATCATGGCCTGAGACAGTGACTCATTCATCCCTTGCCAGCTCTGCCTGGTGCCAAGTGGCCTAAGCCTTCCAGATTGTTCTCATAGCCATCTGCCCACTGTGAGACTGAGGGCTTTGGAGTAGAGCCTCTCTGTGTGAGGCAGTGAGTCTTGAGCAAGCTTTTAAACAAGTGGACAGCGTGCTCTGTGTCCCCTCGTTCCACATGGTCTGTTGAGTTCTGTTAGCTGTTCCCGGTCGCCCTTCCCTAGTGCACAGCAAACTCACACTCCAGCTTTGGGGTGTCAGCCTACTGGTAGCTGTGGGACAGATTACAGCCCAGAGGTGGCTGCTTGGTCTTGGGAGTCGTTCTGTCAGTGCTTCTTGAGTGTCAGGAGTCTTGGAGGAGGGGTGAGGGCTGTGTCTGGGGCGTTTTAGAGTAACCCCTAGCCTGGTACCCTTCCCCAGCTGATAATAGGCGGCCTGGATAAGATAGACCTGAATGACTGGAAGTCCAACACTCGGCTGAAGCACTGTGTGGCAGACAGCAACATCGTCAGGTGGTTCTGGCAGGCGGTGGAGACCTTCGATGAGGAGAGGAGAGCCAGGCTCCTGCAGTTTGTGACAGGATCCACACGAGTTCCTCTCCAAGGCTTCAAGGCTCTGCAAGGTGACTGACGTGGAGTCAGGGCCACTCCTGAGGTGTTGAACAGCAAGTGGGCCCCCCATTAGAGAATGATGGTGGCCAGTGTCCTCACGACAGATGCTTAGCAGTGGGGTGCCTGGCAGGGCTGGGGTCACACTGGAGCCCCGTGAGCCTATGGATCCCGTGTTCTCTTTTAAGATCCAGGAGCAGCAGGGGCTACTGGTAGCTTCTGGTATACACAGCCCAAGGTGGGTGTCCCCAGCCTATAGGGAGGTAGAGTCAGGTGGAAGATGCTGGAGCTTAAATACTCCAGAACTTCAACTGCACTTGGCCTCAAAAGACTGAGTCCACCTTTAATAGTGACACAGGCCTGAAGAGACTGCAGGAGCGGCGGGTTCCTCGCCCAGCGCCCTGAGCTCTCAGGACAGGCTGCTAGTGATGTGCTAAACCTGGGCTTGCTGCTTCTCCCAACACTGGGGCGGGGGAGAGGGTGGGGGGAGCAAGGCGTGCGGCCCCTCATACATCATGGCCAAGGAGGCAGCCATACTGCCCCTCCGGTAGCCCTCCTCCTGCCCCCGCACTGCCACCCTTTGCCCTGTGGACAGGATTATGTCATGCACCTATCAGCATAAAAGTGTGGGACAAAGTAGTCTCTGCCTCAGCTGCCCCACAAAGAGGTTCCCGGGCAGGCCATATGTGGGGGCTCTAAGAATGCCTCCTGCCCAGGGCCTCCGCCCAGGGTTTGCCCCTGAGGCGCAGTGACTGGAATGTTGTCTTGTAAGGCTCTACAGGCGCGGCAGGGCCCCGGCTCTTCACCATCCACCTGATTGACGCCAACACCGACAACCTGCCCAAGGCCCACACCTGGTAAGCTCTGCCTCGGGCTGCGGGGGTGCGGGGGCAGCGGGGACGCGCGGCCTTCCAGCTGTCCTCCGCGTAACCTCAGATCGCACCCGGGGCTAAACAGGACTTGAGTCAGCAGGGCCCCCGGGCTCACTGATCTGGGAACCCAGTTTTGTTGTGATGTACAGCAGTTAAAGCTGTGGTGCCACACTTGGAGCTGTACCCTGAAGGCTCCTGGGTGTCCCTTGGTTGTGTGTCACGCATGCGTGCACTGCCAGCGGAAGAGGGCGCTGTTGTCTGTCCGATGAGAAGCTCCACATTTCCTGTCTCAGGGCTGTTACCTCCCCTCCCGGGTCCTAGTTCCCAAGGTGGTTGGGGCGCTACACGGTAGGACAGAGGCCTAAATGCTGGCTGTGACTTAATGAAGATGAGTGGTTTAAATATATCCCAACCGTTGTTCACCCCAGGACCGTATATAAGACCTCAAGGCTGCCTCAGCATGGTATGGCGCGCGTTCCTACAGAATAGGTGTGTGGGATGGAAGCCCGGCACTCGGCCCTTCACAAGGCTCCGTCCTTCAGTAACTTAGCATCTCTGATCTAGGAGGGAGAGGGAGGGGGGGGAGAGAATGAAGAAAACAAACAACGCAGCCTTCACTCAGTCTCTAATACCAGTCCTGACCACTTTGTGCCCGAGACTCAAAGGCCACTGCCTTTCTGCTTATTGGCTTTTAAATTACAGCAAGACAATGGATGTGGTGTGTGTTTTTGCACACATACTTGAAAGGAGTTTCCCCTGGACATCTTGAGTGGGAAGGTTGGGACACACCCATCTTTCTAGGATTTGGCATTCTCTCACCTTCCAGACTGAGCGTGCTGTAGTGGGGATTGACTGACCCTCAGCGGGAGACCTGACGGTCACCAGTGCAGATGACAGGCAGGCCAGGGTTCTTTCCAGTGTGGAGAAATCACACCCAGACACAGAACAGCGAGCAGAAGATGGGCAGGCTTACACGTTGATCGTGTAGCTCTTGACACTTTGCTGTGGGCTGACCAGAAGAAACAGACACAGCCAACAGGAGCCTGGGTTGAAAGCTGAAGTGGGCATGCATCTTCCCAGGGGAGGTAGACAGCACATCCCACTCAGGACTCACCGTCAGAGAGTCTGAAGGCCCAGAGGCTCCCAGCAGTAACTCTGGCCCCTTTGCTCCTTTTCAGCTTTAATCGGATTGACATCCCACCCTATGAGTCCTATGAGAAGCTCTATGAGAAGCTGCTGACAGCGGTAGAGGAGACCTGTGGCTTTGCCGTGGAGTGAAGAGCAGCCCGTGGCCACAGAGTCTTGCTCACAACCACCAGACCCAAAGCATATGGCGTCTGCGTGCCTCCCGCATGGCGGGCGGAGGCCTGAGATTCCAGAAACCGAGGGAAAAGGCTCGTCTCCCTCCTCCTTTGGAGAAGGCAGGCCAGGGGACTTTCATAGGTGGCTCCCACCCATTTATTCCTCCTTTATTATAGTTCGCCCACTCCTCCATCACCCATCCAATAAAACGCAGCCAGGTTTCGCCCTCAGCCTCCTTGGCATGGTGGGAAGGCTGTGGTGTCTCCGGGAGCATCAACCATGGTCAGGGCCAAGCTGGGCCCCGAGGGTTTGCGTGGCCTCTGTACCAGCTCCCCCTCTAACTGTAGCCGCAAAGCCCCCTTTCAAGTTCAGCAGCTGCCAATAGCTTACTGATCTCAAATTCCAGAGGCCTCACAGGCTCGCAGCCTGTCCAGATAGCCGGTGGATCTCCAAGCAGGAGGTAAAGGCAGTGAATGCTTGCTGGAACTCCACTATGGTAGGAGACTCGAGGCGATGTGTTTTCCCCTTTGAGAGGTAAAGGAATTGCAACAGCCTTCACTGGAAGCCTGGGTACTTTTCACAGTGTCCTGGCTAAAAATAAGGTTTTGCAGGGGAAAAAAATCTTTAAAAGTACAATTTGCTGTGTTCCCTACCCAGTTTGAAATTATCACGTCATGGAGCTAAGCAAAGAATAACCAAAACCAGCCTCTGACCCCTGGGTCCAGCTCAGTTTCTGTGCCTGGGGATCCAGAGGCTCCTAGCTGTCTTGAAATGGACTCACATATGGGGATTGCTAAGAGCTAAACTAACCCAACAATTTTGTCACCGCAGCCATTGGGTGGAACAGCAGGAGAGGCCGCTGACCTGGGGTCCCCTGATGTAGCTCCCCAGGGTTGGTGCTGTGCACAGAGCAGGGTGTGGTGGGGCGCGTGGCAACAGGGTGGGGGCTTTACCTCCCTACGTGGCCCTCTTCCCCATGGCAGCGGTGATGCTAACAGTTCTACTCAGTTTGCTTGCTCAGTCTCCGAGCAAGGCCAAAGCCAGCCTAACACGTCTAACAGCACTTCCGGTCGCACACGGCTTCACAGACGTTGACTCTTACAGCCGAGCAGCTGGACTGAGACAGCTGAGCTCTGGTGGAAGGCAGGGCAGCAGCCAGGTTTCCATTTGTAGTTTTGTTGTTTTTGTTTGTGGTGGGGGTGAGAACAGGGTAATTCATTAGCAAGACATTTCATTGGTACCAGGGCTCAGGTTCAGCCACGAGTTCAAGTTGTATGGCAGATGATCAGGAAGGTCCTGTTGGGACACTGGCTTTTGTGGTTTTTCTGTTGCTTCCCCTCAGGCTGAGGGTAGGGAAGTGTCTGCTGCTTCTGTCCAGTGTGGTCTGAAGCAGTGCTGAGGTGATAGGGGGAGTGGATTCATAGGGCACATACACCCCCTAACCGAAGAGGTTTGTCCAGCTTGGCCACTGGCACTACAGAGCATGAGTCAGCTGCACTCTGGGTTGCCAGGGTGAGGATGCTAGGTAGACCTCACTGCACAAGGACCGAACCCACCCCACCTCCCAGGCCAGACTGGGGCCTTATTAGTCTCTCAATTCTGCCTTGCCCCAGTAGGGCTTCTGTAATTCATCTACCTTCAAGCTTCTGAGGGTGTTCTAAAACCCAGCTCCCTCGTGACTCGTGGATTCAAAAGGCGCAAGGAAGCCTGTGTCCTAAGTCTCAGCCAGTCCATAGGAAGCAACCAGACCCCACACAGTGACACACTTTCTGGAGACCAGAAACCCTGCCTGTTGCCCTGGCACCGTCCAGACTGCAGTGATGAAGGACACCAGGGTTCTGTGCTTCGGGGATGTGTGCAGGAGTGTCAGGTCATACTGTTTGTGCCTCGGGAGTGATGGGGGACAAGCCTTAGGAGTCCCGTGTCAGATGCCCTCAGAGGAAGATCCAGAGGCTGGGCCCTTAGGGGCCGACTGGCTGGCACACATGCCACCTACTAAGGCTTCTAACAGTCACTGTGCCTGCATTGCTCGTGGGTTCCCCTCATTGCCGGTTCTGAGTGTCACAACCTCCCCCAGGTCTGTTCATGCATAGCACTGTCGTCTGTTGGTAGCGCTGCACTTCCTTGTCTGTCTACCATGGTTAGGCCCTTCTGACGCTCCTCAAAGACACTGCGTGGCCGGCCCACGGCACAGCTCCTGGTTGCCCTGCTTGGGTCTGGGTGAAGCCCTTTCATGTCAGACCTCGGTCGTCCTAGTGGCCACCATCACCCAGATGCTTCAGGAGTCCTGCTCTCCAGGCCCCCCTCACCAGCGGCCGGCAGCCACACTCAGGGACGCAGCAAACACCACTCTGCTCGGCAGTGCTTCAGAGAGGACACCAGGCTGCTGCAATGGTGTGGCAGCAGGTCGCCGTCTCCTGCTGTCTGTGAGGAGACTCTGCCACAAGATGAGACGCTAACCCCTGGCCTGGCTTGGCCACAAGGTCAGGTTCAGGTCGGGCGAACGCTGGACCGATCCGCAGAGAACACGCCTCATCCTACCGCAGCCTGGGGGCCACGTGGCAGCCTTCTGAAACAGTGTGGATTTTTAAACTGTGTTTATAATGTATTCTTATTTATTTTGTAAGGTCCTGTTTGAAGTGCTGCTGCTACCCCTAGTTGCTCCCCCAGTTTTTATTGCCCATTAACCTGTGACAGTTGTACACTAATGTTCTATGTCAGAATGGAAAGTATTTAAAGAAATGCTAGTTCTATTTAATGCAGTCGTGGAACCAGCTGGAAACACAAAACGTTGACTGTACAGCAGGCTGGACCCGGGAGGTCAGGTTCATTTTGTTACATATGCAATAAACTCACAACTTTACTTTTTCCTTTTTTTCTTTTCTTTTTCTTTCTTTTTTTTTCTTTTCGTGTCTGTTACTTTCATGTGGAAACAAGATTCTGGTGTATCTATTTTTACAAGCAATAAAGTTCAGCCACCAAGGAAATGAAGAAAAGCTAGAACTTTGGAAAAAAACAAATGAAAAGAGCAGTGCCAAGCAGACACAGTAAGTATAGTCAGCCTGTCCCCACGCCTCGGACTCTCGGTGGCAGCACTGAGCCTTCTCTGGGGTTCACACACCAGCTGCTGAGTCCTTTCATGCGTCCCTCTGCCTCTGGTTACTTTGGTAATGAGGCTGCCCACAGCACAAGTGCCCACACCTGCTGGAATCTGACACAGTACAGCTGTGGGCTCAGCGTGTTAACTGTGTGGACCTTTCCTACCACCCAGGCTTCTCATAACACTTAACAGTACATTGTGGGAAACTTGTCCCAAGTCAGAAGTCCCCCTTGCTCACATATGATCCGATGCCACACTCCTCACGGGGTCCTCACTCAGGAAATGCTGTGTGGGTCCTAGCTGGCTCAGAACCCTAAGCTCCTCTCCAGAAGGCTGGGTCTTGGTCTCTTCAATCTCTGTGAGAACGGACTGGCTTGAGCCCAGCAGACCTCCCTCACTGTGGTCCCATCTGAGAAATTCAAGGTCAGGTCCCAACAGAGTCTGTATCTGGTGGCAGCCCCGCCACCCCCCATCACAGCTGCAGGGCCTCCTGGGGTCCTCACAGCAGCAGTGGGAGGAGCCCTGAGGTCTTTGTTGAAGGATCTGTCTCACACTCAGTCACCTCCTGGGACCACTGCTGGGAGCTTTGGTACAGAAATTGAGTGGGGAGGGACACAGAAACCACAGCCTCGGGCTCTTGCTGCCTCAGCCTCCCAGAGACTGAAGCAGGCTTGTCATCTCTACATACCTGTCCTCCCTACCTGCACTGCCAGGGAGTCTGAGGGCGCTGTCCCCAGCCAGAGATGGTCTGGTCACTGTGCCTGAGAAACCAGGTGACTACGGTTGATTCTCATCCCTAAACTTAGGGCAAACCTGGCTGCAGGCCTCACACCCAGGCTTTCTTGCTGCCCCAGGGCCTAATGCAGGGACAGGTGGGTGTCTTGAGGAAGGACGTCTTCCACTCAGAATAGTTCGTCACATGCAGAATTTTACTGGGCCGGCTCCCAGCCACCATGGGTCCCATAGCTGCCTTCCTCAGCCCTCCTGGAGTGGCTCTAGACTCCTGTAGTCCCACTTGGTGTCAGCAGGAAAGCCTACGATGTAGCCTGCGGTGCCACAATGGCCTCTAACAGGCTCCCTTCCCACTCTACCACTATTCTACTCACTGGGCTCTTCTGCTGCTACAGGAAGGCACAGGTTGGGGGACCTGACCCCACTCTGCCACCTCCACCCACAGCGGCTGTCCTGGCTCAGTAGTGTTGATGTCCTTGCCTGCCTGGCCAGCTTGCTGCTGTGCATCACTCTGGTCAGGGGACCAAGTGTCAGGTGGTGACAGCACTGGGGGGCTCCAGCAGGCCCAGGCCCAGTTCCCTCAGACTGCTGTGGAAGGGTCCGCTGTGGAGAGAAAAAAAATGACACGAATTAGCTCTTACAGAAACAGTGGCACGTGGGTCATCCTAGCCTGAGGGAAGTGGAGGGTCAGGAATTCAAGATTATCCTTAGCTTCCTATGGAATTTTGGACTAGCCTGGGTTACATGACACTATCTCAAAAGAAAAGAAAACCAAGTGTTGGGTCAATGAGATGGCTGTGGGTAAAAAGTTCTTTGCAGCACAGCCTGATGACCTGAGTTCAATCCCCAGATCCCCCAGAAGAAATGAGAAAACAGATTCCTGAAAACTGTCCTCTGACCTCTGTAATGTACTTGCTGCACAAGCATCGAGACCCGAATCTGATCCCTAGAACCCATGTGACAAGCCAGGCGCAGGGCTGTGGATCTGCAATGATGTGGGGGAGGAGTTCCCTGAGACTCGCCGGTCAGATTTGGCCAAAGACCCTGGCACAAGGATGTGGTAGGCAGTTGAAGAGGACCCCTACCCCTGACGTCGGTCTTTGGCCTCCACACGCACAAGCATGCACATATACACACACGAGAAAGGGGTTTCTGCTTCAACTGGGAGCCAATGTCCCGTGAGAAAAGTAGGTCATCTGGAGAGAGGCCAAAGGTCATCCGGGCACATGAACCAGATAAACAGCTTCACAGCCATTCTCAAGGGCAGCTCGTGTCCCCAAGACACATGTATACACAGTTGAGGACAAAGTGCATGGACTGCAGCTAAAACTCCAAGGACATTCAACACATGTTCTTGACATTAGAGGCCTGCGGGGAGCCTCCTGACACACCATGTTGTAGAGGCCTCAGGGCCGGCCTCACAGTCCCAGCCCTGCCTCATATTCTATAACCTGAGGCTACTGCTCCTGGAGGACCCTCCTCCAAGGCTCTTTGCTGGTCCAGAACACCCTGTACTGGCCACGGAAATGTCTGTACCCAGGATTTGAGTTCTACCTGCTGTCTACATATCTGCTTTGTAAGGTCCAGAATCCCAGACAGGCTCTGTTCCCTCTGCACTAGAGGAACTGTGCCTACTGTTCCTACCATGTTGTCCAGACAGTGCCCTGGTCCAAGTTCAGACCTTGCTAACCGAACATCGGAACAGAGCGAGCCTCCCACGGTAGCTTATTACCACGCCACTCTCTTGACAGGCAGCGTTAATACTCAGCTGGAGGCTGGAGAGAGGGCTCAGCGGTCACGAACACTCGCTGCTCTTGCAGAGGACCTGTGTCCAATTTCTGGCACTCACAGGAAGCGGCTCAAAACTGCTTAGATTTTGGTTCCAGGGCCCCCTGCTGGCCTAAGCAGGTACTGAATGTGCATGGCATAAACATCCATCCATCCATCCATCCATCATCCATTGATCCATCCATCCATCCATCCACACACACACACACACACACACACACACACACACACACACACAATACATACACTTATATAAGCAAAATAGTCCATATTTTGATTTTTGTGGAGGATAGTTCTTAGCCAGCTGAAACTGGCCTCAAATTTGCCGTTTGGTCAGGGCTGGCCTTAAACTTCCGGTCCTCCTGCCTCTCTCTGCCTGCGTACTGGGATGACAAGCATATGCCACCACGTTTATTTTTGCGGGGTTGGAGGAGCAGGAGATGGGACCCCGGGCTTCATGCATATTAGGCAAGATTTCCACTCCATCTTCAGCCCTAGTAACTGTTATCTTTGAACACACATTTATTTCCTCCATGGGAATGACTGTTTTGCTTGCGAGTATGTTTGTGCGCTGAGAAGCTATCGGATCCCCTGGAACTAGACTTACAAACAGTCATGAGTCATGATGTGGGTGCTGGGAACCAAACCCAGGTTCCCTGCCACACTGCAAGCCCTAAGCCTCCGAGCCTTTTCTCCACCCACTTAGAACGTCCTTTAAAACCATCATTGCGTACGTATGTGGAGTAGCGGGCATACCGCAGCATGCACGTCACGTGGAGGTCAGAGGGTAATATTTTGCAGTCAGTTCTCTCCTTCCACTGGGATTCTGGGAATCAAACCAGGTTGGCCGTCTTGTGCAGCTCTAACCACTGACCCGCCCCATAAGCTCCCTAATCATTTCTTACACTGAACAGTTACATGGCTTTTGCCCTCCCTGGGTTTTACTGGTGTTAGCGACAGCATTGCAGCTCAGACCATATGGTAAGTTTTAAAAATGGGAACGGCTTTCCATTCTCTCCGACTCCCGGCAGTGGTGAGAACCATGCTCTTGGTTTGCTACTTAATGAGTTCTTTCTCTTGGCCCAGAAACAGCAATTTCCTGTTTCTCTTCTTAGTGGTTTTGATTGTTTTCCTCATTTAGTTTAATGTTGGCAGCTAAGTCCTTACCCAAAGGCTCAAATGGAAACCCAGCAAGTTACAATTCTTTGGGGCTCACTTTACAAATACACTTTACTTAAAAGGGAATTTTATGAGGTGATTTTTCCTTTTCTCTTGCCTAGAAGGATGGGAGGTCATGGCTGCTGGTCCCTGGTGCCTCAGCTTTCAGCAGGACTCTGTCAGGGTCTCTGCAGTTTATCAGTGTGAGCCCAGGGCTGGATTCAGTCTACTTTTATGGCAAATAAACTTACGTAAGTAAAATGCAGTTTGTCATGTAAAAATTTACACTTTGGGGCTGGAGAGATGGCTCAGGGTTTAAGAACAGTTGCTGCTCTTGCAAAAGAGCAGGGTTCGGTTCCCTCATGGTGGTTCACAACCCATTTAACTCCAGTTCCAGGGGAGCCAACTACCCCTTCTGACCTCTGTAGGCATCAGACACATATATGGTGAACATACATGCATGCACACTGTCTCCACCTCCCAGCACCACGGGTTACGAGTACCTGACAGGTGGGTCATCACCCCAAGCCTTTCCACAGGGTCTGAGCTTCTCTCTTCAGTCAGTAATCCCTCCTCACCCCCACTCAGTGTCCACAGTTCTCGCCCATGGTTGTTATCAAACCATGCTAACTTGTTTACCACAGCTGAGCTGTGCTCTGTGGACTGGCCGGAATCAAGATAGACGTGTGACGAGCTTCCTTTCCTTCCCTTCTTTCACATCGGGGAAACTGGGACTGGCCAGGGAGGACAGCTGAGGAGATGGCTTAGTCAGTAAAGTAGCTGCTTCCTGAGTGCCCTGAGGACCTAAGTTCAATCCCTATGGCCTACATAGAAATGCAGACCATGTACGGCATACGTCTGATCTCAACACCGAGGAGACTGGGGCAGGCAGATCTCTGGGATGCACCGGCCAGGCAGCCTGGCCTACTTGTTGAGTCCCAAGGCAATGAGGATGCCTGTGTTAAAGGTGGGTGGCGTTCCTGAAGATTACACCTGAGGGGGATACCCAATACTGCCTTCTGGCCGACATGTGCCCATGAACCCACAAGTACATTCCTGCTCCCCAAACACACATATATAAAATAAATGTGTGGAGAATGACAGATGGTGGACGGCAACATTTTAGACTCAAATGGCCCAGGCAGGAACACGATGACCAACGCCTCCCCTATGTGTAACAACAACAGACACACAACCGAGGGGAGTCTAAGCACACAGTAGCAGGGCTGACCGGATGGCTCAGCAGGTAAAGGCACCTGCCGCTAAGACTCATGGGTAGAGATAGATCTTGGGGCCCACTTGGCAGAGATAATGTTGACTCCCACAAGTTACTGTCTAATCACACAGGCCACAGCAAGAGCATTCCTCCCGCCCCCAATAAATGTACAAGGAAAAGGAAAACAGTGAGGAACCATCTCATTGTACACAGTCCTCCCTGGCCAGTCCCAGTTTCCCCGATGTGAAAGAAGGGAAGGAAAGGAAGCTCGTCACACGTCTATCTTGATTCCGGCCAGTCCACAGAGCACAGCTCAGCTGTGGTAAACAAGTTAGCATGGTTTGATAACAACCATGGGCGAGAACTGTGGACACTGAGTGGGGGTGAGGAGGGATTACTGACTGAAGAGAGAAGCTCAGACCCTGTGGAAAGGCTTGGGGTGATGACCCACCTGTCAGGTACTCGTAACCCGTGGTGCTGGGAGGTGGAGACAGAAGGACCATTGGATCTTGCTGGCTTTCAGCTTAGTTCCAAGTCGCAGGAGACCTTGTCTCAAGGCAGTAAAAGAATGACAGAGCAGGACATCAGACGCCCCTCCTCGGCTTCTGCATACAAGAGCATAGGCAAGTAAATAAAACGGTGTATATCAAAAAGTACATGCCGGCCAGGGAAGACACGTGAATGCAGACAAAGGGAGGAGCGGCTGCTTTTCTAGGTCCCGTTTTCCAGCAGAGAATCAAGAGACATACAAAGAAACAGGAGAACAAGGCCATCCCTAGAACGAAGATGTGACGTTATCCTTCAGTAACGACTACTTCCGATAAGTTCTCGTATGGGATTAAGCTTGGCAGAGATTCGAATCAGACTGTTCTAATTTTAGGGCCTTCAGAGACAACAAGACTATAGAAATGTTCACAAAACTTGTATCAATAGACATGGGAAGGGATTAAAAATGTGTTACTCTAAAATACAATCACCGAACTGTTGCGGTAAATATTTAAAAACATGGTAACCTTTTATCCTGTGCTAGCACTCGTAGGGCCACGTGGCACTGCAGGGGATCTTTAGCTCAGCAGCTCCATGCTGTCTCCAAGTACTCTCTGACCCAGGTGGTCCAAGAGCCGTTCCAGCGTGGCACCTTGCCACTGGTCTACTGAGTTAGTTCCGGCACCCATGGGGCTGCTTGGAATTAACCATAATTCATCTCAGATTATTATCTCTCCCAGTGGCTCTCTGCTAGCCACCAACTCTCTGGTTCCAGCTACCTGGTAAAATCAAGACTGCAATGAACTGCAGCCCAACAATCCGACTTATATGTTAAATTCTCAATCCACAATACATCCACACAATAAACTCTCAACCAATTGCTAAGGATATAAACCGCCCACCTAGATAAGATAAATTTGCCTACAGAAATCCATCCCTTAAGAAATATACCTTGGGGGCTGGCTCTTCCAGAGGTCATTCAATTCCCAGCAACCACATGGTGGCTCACAACCATCTGTAATGGGATCCGATGCCCTCTTCTGGTGTGTCTGAAGACAGCTACAGTGTACTTATATATAATAAATAAAATAAATCTTTAAAAAAAAAAGAAAGAGGGTTGGGGATTTAGCTCAGTGGTAGAGCGCTTGCCTAGCAAGCGCAAGGCCCTGGGTTCGGTCCCCAGCTCCGAAAAAAAGAAAAAAGAAAAAAAAAAAAAAAGAAAGAAAGAAATATACCTTGGCAATTCAAGACCACCCGGATCTGGGTCATCCTTCTCTGTCTCCATCTTGATTCTCCCTCTCCTTCCCCTTCTCTCCTGCCTTATGAAAGTTTTGTCCCCTGCCTTATTTTTTACTGTCCAGTCATGGCCTTGACCTAACTTGTACCAGCCTTCACCTGCATAAAGACATCAACCTATACTGAACCAACCCCACAAGGAAGGCAGCAATGAAAGAGACGTGGAGAACCAGTGAGACAACAAAATGACAAACCACAAGCGTGAGACTTTCTGCCCATAATTACTGTAAATGTAAATGGGTTAATCCCCTCAGTCAAAAGACACAGACTAATGGCGTGCATTAGAAACAAACCCAGAAGTTTGTTCTTCTGTCTACAAAAGAATCACATTAGACCTTAGGACAGGCAGAGCAAAAACAAAAGGACTCTATTTACATGGTTAACAAGTGTGAGTGGGCCGGGTGGGCTGTGCCAAGAATAACAAGAACCAAAGGACCCTATGTAACAACAGGTTAACCAAGAGATACTATTACACACTGGCAACAAATGCCGTCAGCTCTTAACCTGTAGAAGCAAACCTGTGGGACAGGAGAGAGAAATGGTTTGCCCCACAGCTGGAAACTTCACACCTGTTTTCAGCAGACCCAGCAAGGAGAAAGGTGAGACCAAAGAAGACCGGCACACTGCACAGGTCAATCAGGCCTAACACAGAGCAGCACAGTGTATGTATGTATATGTGTTATGTCTATTTTGAAGCACTGGAAACTGAACTCAGGGTTTCATACATGCCAAGTGAGAGCTCTACCACCCAGGCACAACCGTAGCCCACGGTACACTTTTTTCCAAGGGTACTTGAAATACCACTTGGGGTCAACTGGATGTTAGGCCACAAAGAAAGTCTAAATTCTTATGAGGCTAAAGGTATGGGCTGGTGAGGTGAGTCTGAACTTCCCACTAAATCAGACAGCTTGAGTGTCACTTCCACATGGCGGAAGGAAAGAATCACTTCCTGAAAGTTGTCCTCTTGGCCTCCAGACGTGTGGCACGGCCCCACATGCTGAAGTTCTAGCAAGTCTCCCAGTCAGAAATAGAAAAGCCCTAGAAAGTATAGCAGAGAAACTGAAAGACACAAGAGCATTAAAATTACACACTGCGGGGCTTGGGGACTTAGCTCAGTGGTAGAGCGCTTGCCTAGGAAGCGCAAGGCCCTGGGTTCGGTCCCCAGCTCCGAAAAAAAGAACCAAAAAAAAACGAGCCTGTAGGGGTTGGGGATTTAGCTCAGTGGTAGAGCGCTTGCCTAGGAAGCGCAAGGCCCTGGGTTCGGTCCCCAGCTCCGAAAAAAAGAACCAAAAAAAAAAAAAAAAAAATTACACACTGCATGACTAGTGGTTCAAATGTGAGAAAATAGAGCATTTGAGTAGGAAACTCAATAGATCTAGTTTACACACACACACACACACGCGCACGCGCACGCGCACGCACGCGCACCCCCCCCAATCACAGGACCCTTTTAAACAGAATAGTCATCAGCAAATAGTGTTGGGAAATTAACACACACCTGCAAAAGATTTAAGCTGCACACGTACCTCACACCAGACTCGTGTGTTAACTCGCTATGGCCCCAAGATATAAAACATGTCAAAATTAAATACTTACTCTCAGAATGTGAAGGCTGAGGCAGGAGGATTGCTTCAAGTTTAAAGGTCAGCCTGGGTGGCCACACAGTAAGTTCCAGGCTAGCCCAAGTTAGAGAAAAACCCGGTCTTAACAAACTAATCAGCAGAGGGCTTATGCAGAATTAGAGTCGGAGCTTTCCCGGCGTGCAGTGCTCCACGCCTGATTTCTAGAGCATTATAAACAGGGCATCGTGATGCATTTGCTCTCGCCACTAGGGAGGTGGAAGTGGATGATCAGAAGTCAGGATTATCGTCGGCAACAGAGCAACATTGAGACTAGCCTGGGCTATAAAGGACTCCATCTTTAAAAAGCACACACACGCACGCGCACACGCACGCGCGCGCGCACACACACACACACACACACACACACACACACACACCCCTCTAGACATCCCTACCACACTGGGCTGAGAACGACTCGGCTCATGTCACCACCGCATCCCGGATCTCCTGTCGTGGGCCCTCATCTTTTCCAGTCTGGAACACAGTTGCTGGGTTCTCTCTGGAAGAGACCCCTTCTTGTCCTGCCCACGGCTGTAAGGTTGGCTGAGCCTTGTCCCCACCAGTAGTACTGACTCTAGACTGGCCGGCCAAGCTGACAGTCGCAGGCTGCTTTACTGCTCAACCTTGGGCAGCACAATGACCTCCATGTTACCATCAGCCACCAACTCACGCCCTCCCAGCATCTAAGACACGTTCTCACAAAGGGAGCAATTCTCGGGAAACCGAGGAGCATGGATAACCATGAAGAACCATCAGGAACCAAGTCAGATGGATACCATCTGGCCCCTCAGCCTCAGTCTGTAATCCAGGGTTCAGTTTAATGGGATAGCATTCAGCTGGTTGAAGTACAATTCCACAGAGCTCAAGGACTGGGGATACGCGAATTTCCAGTAAGGCTACTGGGGCCATCCAGCCATGGAGGAGTTTGTAGGCAGGTCACTTTCGAGCCAGATGCTGGAGTGTACAGTTAGCTTCCTCTCAGGAAGGAGCCAGGAGGCTACGTTCCTGAGACTTGGCATCTCCCGCTAGAGTAAGCTTAGCCTCAGGAGATGGTCTATGCAAGCTGGGGACACAGGGAAAGCAGGTTAAGAGTCCAGAGCCAGAGGGGGTTGTGGTGACCCATGCCATGTGTGGTGAATAGCTGTGGTGAGCCCTGTAGAAAGTTGACACCTGCTGAAGACACAGCCCTTTAGGCTTAGGTGGAGCCTGAGTCAGGCTGCTGTGTCAGACTGCTGATGTCACAGCCACAACTGTCACGAATTCACACTGCTTTCCCAGGGCTGAGACACAGACAGAGCCAGTCGAGCCTCCACCAGGGCCCATGTATGTGGTAAGTCAGTAAGAGGGATGGACACGGACACGGACACTGCCAAGTCAGGGCCGTTTCTGCCACTGAGGCTTTAAACAGGCTGGTTTGCTTCTGACCCTGGGAGCCAAGACCTCACCCACGGGTGACCATGGGCCGCTGCATCCTCATAGGCACCACGCACCATGTCTGGAAGCCACGCCCTACTCTGTCCCGTGGGCCAGCAGATGCTGAATTGTTAGAGTGCCACACGGAAACAGATGCTGACACAAAATCAGGGGACAGCAAATACTTTTATAAAATATTTATTCTAAAAAAAAAAAAAATCACACTGTACAAATTTAGCTAGAACGTTCTCAATGCTCAGATTTATAAAAATGTCAACAGAACAGACTAAAGGGGACAAACTTTCACTGCTTTTTTTTTAAATTAGGAAGGAAAAACAAAATGATTTTCTTATCTTTTTTTTTCTTTTTTCTGGTACAATGATAGTAAATTTCTAAAAGATATCCAACAAGCCAGCAGTAAAAAGTGAAAGGTTGGCCTGCTGGCCCCCACAACTCCGTTTCTGCACAGCTGAATCAGAATCTGGTGAGGCCAGGGCAGCTCTCCCCTGCGGGCGACTCGGGCTCACTGAGCCACATCCACACCGTCAGACTTATCGAGATTTCCCAACCAGTGAGAGTGTGAAAACTCTGCTCAGAGAAGCAAGCCTGTGCGGCTGTCCTGATTCCTAGCTAACACAGGGTTTCCCAGGCCCTGCAGAAGGTCTGTGCACAGCGCACAGCTGCTCTGAGGTGCAGCGTCTGAAGTCAAGGGATGGAGGGGACATTCTCAATCTGCCCTTCACACTGAGACAGGAGTACCACAAAGAGCCCCAGCCTGGGACTCCTCGAGTTACAAAGCACCCCGGAAGCCGCCATCTCCACTGGCCTGGCCGTCCGTGGTGCAGGGTCCCTCCAGACTATCCCATGCTCTTCCACACAGCCACTGGGAAGGAGGTCACTAAATAACATGGGTAACAAGGCAGAGAGGTCTCAACAGCCAGGGGCTCAGAGGCTGAGAGGCACATTTCACATTCTGGGTGGGGTGACAGCTGCGGAGGTCACAGCCACGGATGCCAGGCAGGGTCCATGCGACACAGGTTGTCCAGGCTGTTGGCAGCAGCCACCAGGGTGTTCACCTTGCTCTCCCCACCGTCGAACTGGGCCAAGTTGTGCAGGCGGGTCATGACGGCAGTGACAGCTTTCTGAACCAAGGAGACCAGCTGCTGGCTGTCCATGTTCTCAGGCTGCCCGGCGGCCGACAGGGCAGAGGAAGTGTCCTCCTGGGTCTTTTTGTGCCAAGCAATGATCTCATCTCGGAGCACAGTTTTCAGAATGCCATCCACCTGTGCAAAGCAGAGGGAGAAGAGCTGAGTCCCACCAGGGGTGACTCGGGCAGCCTGATGGTTAGACCCATCCGTCTAACGTGAGCAGCTGGGCCAGGCTGCCGCCTCGGGACTGAGCAAAGCACTGTTCTCTGGTATGATGTCAGCACGATCTGAGAACCCACTGAAACGTAGCCAGTGTTCTGGCCACAGCGAGGACACCAGAAAAGCCAGGATTCGATGTGCCCTCTCACTGCTCAGAGCAGAGGTACTGAGGACATCTTGGTTAGACAGGTGAGTGAGGACAGATAAGTTCAGCCCCAGCTTGGCTTGGGCTACACAGCCCTCTCCGAACACGGCCACTGTATCACTGACATACAGCTCCCTAACAACCCTAGTAACTCCCACTTGGTGCCAAACATGCCCTGGACATTATCTGGAAATTAGGGACACTAGGCTGTTCTGGTCTGGATTGGACTGGTTTTAGATATATGCACAATGAGACAAACTGCCCTCTGAATTAGGGAAAAATGCCCCATTTACTGTCTTATCCTAGGACCAACAGGGCACTCGAGAGCAGTCAACCGAAGCTTATATAAAACTCAAGGTTGTCAATCAAAACAAAACCCCACCCCACCTACGTCACACCCTCGGGAACCAACTCTTCCTCCTCTTGATGCTCCGAGTCCACACTCCACACTTACACTTTATCCTGAATACCCGCACCCGTCACTTATTTACCGATTTTTAAATATTTTAGATTAATTTTATTTTATGCATATGAATGCTTCTGGTCAACATTTCCGTGTAACGCCTGTGTGCCCACTGCCCAGACATAAGTTAGAAGAGGGCGTCAGATTTCCTAGAACTAGAGTTACAAATGGAATTGAAACAGGATCCTCTGCAAAAGCAACTACTACTATTAACCACTGAGCAACCATTTTTAAAAAACAAACAAACAAACAAAACAAACCCAAGAGCCTTGAACACCTCATCTGTAGCAGCCACCATTGGCACCGTCAAGGCCTTGCATATCTCTGGGTAACTGTGTCTGCCTGGGCCTCACCCCAGCATGTGGAAGGCAGGCAACAAGTCAGAAAATGCCTTGAACACCAAGAACACAAGATGGGAGCCAGAATCTGCTCTAGGGAGCCAATGAGCAGTGCACTGACCAAGGACCCCAGATTCCTTTTGGTGAAGTGCTCTCCCTCTTGTCCTGCATATATTTAGCCAATGAATATGGCAAACCTTCTCCAAATACTTCATTGTGACACCCCCTCCTCGTTCACAGGCCTCAGGGCCGCTGAGGTCGCAGTGAGCCGGGCCGCAGGTGGGAGGGGTGAGACCCACCTTGAAGTTGGGCTGGGCGAAGCACCGCGAGACAGCAATCATGGAGGCCGTCAGTGGGCCCGAGACGCCAATGGTGGTCAGGAACTCAGATATGTTGGGCGTGAGGCGGAAAGGGACTGGACGGTTGGCATCTAAGTCCCCAGTTGCATCATTTATGTCAAATCGGAAGTAAGCGACATTCAGCTTGCCCGTGTCCTACATTTCAGAGGGAGACATTTTTGAGGCCCACCCTGGCAGGACACAGTAGTTAAAGCGAGATCTGGTAGTTAGCAGCGCGTTACCTGAGCGATCTGCAGCATCTCAGGGTTGAGTCTGTTTAGGTGCAGGACAAACTCTGCAAAGCCGATGAGGGCCAACTGGATGGTGAACATCTTCCGGAAGGTCCAGTAGTCTGTAGCGTTGGGAAACGTGTGCAGGGCCCACTCCTTCAGCATGCTGCGGGGCACCATGTTGCTTTGGACCTCTTTGAGAATGTCTCGGAGGACCTGGAACACACCACGGTGTGACTCTTTGCCCATGTTTCCCAGGAGAACGAAAGCTCTCGTACTTCTGGTTTACTTAGCGTCTCAGTCAACACTGCAGACCACGATCCCCTCAGAGCTTGCTGTACCCCCTGCCTGTGCAACTGAATGGAAGCCAGGGCTGTGCAGAACAAACCTCTCACGTCAACACACAAGACTACCCTCACCCTTGCTGCTCTGAACACAACAGCCAGCTAACAAAAGGGCCAAAGGACAGCCGGACACCCACATCCTCTTTAAATCAGGTATAGAGGGAAGTGTCATAAACCCAAAAGCTAGTCAAAATCAAGAAAAGACATTTGCATGAACTCAGTTTTGTCTCGAAAGACACCAATCTCAGGGACAGCTTTGGCCCAGCTGGGAAAAGCCAAAACCAGTTTTCCAGGTCTCTGGACATTATCTGCTCTAACATGGTCAGACAATCTCTTATCTAGGCACAGCAGGCCCAGTCCTGTGAGGAGCAGTGAGCCCCTTCATGTGTCTTTCTGTCACATGTCTTCATTTCACTCTTCTTCAAACATCCTCGATGGCTGGGACTGCTAACGTTCATCCCTAGAGTCACCCTGACCTGACCCATCTGTCAGCATGCCACAGAAATCCCACTGATGTCTGTCCCTGTCTCAGTGACGGTCACTTGGTGAGGACAGCGATTACTAAAACGACTGATGGTCGGTATTTAACACTGCAGGACCAGAGACCACACCAGCAGCTGGAGCCCTCCGGAGTCTGGCAGAAGACAGAAGCGGTGGGTGCAGGAGATGGGGTGGGAGGCAGCAGCTTTGACAGCTCTGGCGCATTCCTGGAACCTGGACGGTCAAGTGTGCTTGGCTGTATGTGACCCCCAAAGCTCTGCCACAGTAGGAGTGAGGGCCTAGCTACGAACCACTGATCAGGCTGCCGGCTTCTCTCCCCCTGGGACAGACGAGACACCAGCGAAACAGACATACGGCATGTCCGTCCAAACACCTAAGAAAATCTGTCAAACCAAGAGCTGGGTGCGGTTTAGTGGAAAAGGGTCTGCTCACCCTGTGAGGCTCTCCGCTCAATCCCCATTACTGACCAAAGGCACGCACACGTGCACGCACGCATGTCTATCTATCAGACGATCTATTGATAACCAAACAGAACCGATTTCAATGGCTACATGTGACAGAATAGACTTCACAAAGTGAGCCCAGGAAGGTCATTATATCATATAAGAATGCTAGAAATTACTATAAAAAGATCAGGGTCTGGAGAGATGATTCAATAGCGCAGTACTCTCGCAGAGGATCTGGCCTGGGTTTCCAGCACCCACATGGCTGCTTGCAACCTCATGTAACTCCAGTCCCAGGGGATCCACCCTCTTCTGACCTTCTTAGGCATCAGACATGCAGATGACACACATACACTCAGGCAACACAGATGACACACATACACTCAGGCAACACAGATGACACACATACACTCAGGCAACACAGATGACACACACACACTCAGGCAACATGCCTGTATACACAAAATGGGTATTTTAAAAAGACAAACTGTCCAATTTAAAAACAGGCAGAGACCTTGAGCGGGTATCTTGCAAGGAAAACGGATAAATAGCTGGTAACACAGAGGAAACTCTAATCATCGTCATCACAACCACAGTGGCACATCCAACCAGTACTAGCAACATGCCATGCCTTCCTGAGTGGCTATGGCTAAAAAAGGGGCCGGCACCGAGCACTGGGAAGAGCGCAGAGGAATTAGGCACGCACTGCAGGCACCCGGGAATACTGTTCTCTAAACTTAGACAGAGTCACCATCAACCTGGGAATTCTGCATCCAGGCGCAAAGACACACACATACTCGAAGGAAGGTGCGTGTGCTCAGAGGAGGGTGGGTACCAGTGGCCAAGGTGTGAGCCAATCACGCAGGGCCCATCAGAGCGAGACGGTGACAGGAGCTGACACAGGCTAACAGACTGGACTAAAGCCATGTCAGTGAGAATTCAACACACGCCAAGACAGGCAAACGCAGAGCAGAAAGACCTGTGGCCGGCCTGTGGCCGGGACTGGAGAGATGGGAGTGGTGGGTGACGGCCACGGACGGCCACACACAGACACTCAATGCCTTCCAGGATGACTTCCACAGCATGTGAGTTTTATCTCAATAAAAGTGTTATTAAAACCATGGAAACGGAGCAGTCAACACAAAGCAAACCACCAGGTGCAGAGAGGAGGCTGAGGAGCAGGGCTGCTCCTGCGGCCAGTGTTTCCTCCTCAGGCTGTGCTTAGAAACCGGACCACACCAAGCCTCGGCTACTGTGAAGCACACAGCTTTAGCTAATGGCTTCCTCTGTCAGACAGGATGGTGGTCTCTCCCAGGAACACCTCACGTCTGCCCAAGGGGCACAGCATGACCAAGCCGTGACCTGTGCTATCAAACACCAATTCTCCAGAAGCCTATGTGTAGACAGATTCACTCCCTCTGCCTCAAGAAGCAGGGGGCTGCCCCAGACCCTGCAGTCAGGACCACCTCACGCTCTCCCTGCTGAGGGGGTGAAAGGGAAGCCCTGTGGGCTCTAGCTTCCTGAATAAAGCCTAAGGTTGCAGGGCCCAGAGAAACTACAATGAGCCCCGGGCAATACAGGGCAGGTCATGGCTTCCACCCCGTGGCCTCTCCTGGTAAAGCACAGAAGGACCCCGTGGCACCTGGGGAGGGGCCAAAACAGCTGCCTCTTGCCGCTCCACACAACCCTGGACAAAATCTTCCCAGCCAAGGGCAGGAATCTGCAAATAAGGAGAGGGCCCTCTGTCACCCTGGGAGCACAGGCTGTCTGGGACTCCTGTGGCCCACTCAGTGCTCCTGCCCCAGGCAACCCAAACGGCTGGGTCCCAAAGGTTTTAGTCTGTCATCTTTTGTATTTTGGGAACCCCCACAGGGTCTAAAGGTACATGTGCATTACCCAATCACTGGCTGCCAAGCAAGCATGCCGTCCACTGCTGCTTAAAGTCTAATTTCTGAGCCTCTCTGTAAGTGCGGGGCAGGGACAATGAACTCTCCGAGGTCAGGAACCTCACCACAAACCCCCTGCAGCAGATGGTCACCAGCCATCTGACCTTGCCCATCTCATGAGAAGTGGAGTCCCTCGCGGAACATCCCACCGCAAGCACAGCATGGACGGAGGCCCCGGGCGGTAGCTGGCCTCCTGCCTGGTACCTGGTGGCTGGCCTGGGTCCCCCGTGCCTGCACTGTGGCCAGCCTGTCATAGTAGCGGGAGATGGGGTTGTCGTGCTCAATGCCTTTCTTGGCGCAGCGCTGCTTGTAGATCTCCACGAGGGAAAGTGAAGAGGGGTTGTCTTCCACGAGGCGCATCTGAGGGGACACAGCCACAACCCGAGGAACTGAGGAAGAGGGGACAGCGGAGGAGAGTGAGCAGGGCTGAAAGAGTGAGCGGGTTAGCACCTGCCCCTTCCCACCACCAGCCCCGAGCACCGGTGACTGCACCAGATAAAGGAGAGGAGCCCAGGTCACTCGCCATTTACTGAGATGGCAAAGTGCCACCTGCAGTGCTACTCCCCTCTGGTGCTCCAAACACCCTGTGGGTAGCGCGCACTCTACCCACAGCCACTGTCTAGAGACCGTTCCCAGCTGGACCCTGCTCTGCTCTGAGGCGCCTGTTACATTTGTCCGCCAGCAGCTAGAGGGCTGGCTCCAGCTCGGCATGGTCAGGGAAGTGACAGGTCTCGGGGATCTGAGATCCACTCGCAACACAAGTCCAACGCTCTGTTCCCGTGACCACTGCAGCATGAGGTGTGGCTTCTTGGGCAGTGTGTATTTTGGGATGGCATTGTCATGGCTACACTCCTGAGCTCTAGTTGGGAGCCACCCCGTAGGTAGGAAGCCACTTGCCACCTCTACGCCACAACCGCTTGTGATGCCTGCCGACCGTCAGTTATTGTTCATTGATTAAACAAGCTTAATAATTAAGATAATGCCACTTTAAGGAGTAAAGAGATTCTGATTTCCTGATGCCCCTGTTCTGTCTGCTGAGCCCTCGGCATGGGGTGGTGCAGTGGGATACCTCACATGCTCATGTCTTCTAGCAGAGTAACCCGCAGCTGCTAGCCTGCTGCCCTAGCTTCCATTGAGAGAAGTTCCCATGATGATGGGAAGTAGCAGAGACCACGGGACATACATGTTACGGTGCACACAGCCTTCTGACACATGCGTGACGCGCTCTTCAGATTTCTTTCAAAGGATCTTATTTTAGCTGGGAATGGTGGTATGTCTTTAATCCCAGCACGAGGGACACAGAGGGAAGTGGATCTCTTGAGTTTGGGGATAGCCTGGCCTATATAATGAGTTCAGGACGGCCAAGGCTATCTCGAAAATCCAAAAAATATGTAACAAACAAAAGAATACTTTCCAAAAACCCAAAGCTTCATTTTTATCTTTTACTTACTGTTTAATGTTTAAAAAGATTTACTTTTTTACATGTGTGTTTTGCCTAACTGTAAGTATGTGCACCATGAGAATGCTTGAAGCTCACAAAGGCCAGACGAGAGCTACAGATGGCTGTGAGCTGCCATGTGGATGCTGGGAAATAAACCCAGTCCTCCGGGAGAGCAGCCAGCACTCTTTTTTTTTTTTTTTCTCCCCTTTTCTTTTCTTCGGAGCTAGGGACCGAACCCAGGGCCTTGGGCTTGCTAAGCAAGCACTCTACCACTGAGCTAAATCCCCAACCCAGCCAGCACTCTTTTAAAGATTTATTTATTTATTATTTTATGTATGTGAGTACACTGTCCTCAGACACACCAGAAGAGGGCACCAGATCTCATTACAGATGGTTGTGAGCCACCATGTGGTTGCTGGGATTTGAACTCAGGGCCTCTGGAAGAGCAGTCAGTGCTCTTAACCACTGAGCCATCTCTCCAGCCCCCGCAGCCAGCACTTTTAAATCTGTCTGGTCACTTATTTTTCTTTTTAATTCATGTATACACTGCATCCATGTGTGTGTGCAGTTGCCCACAGAGGCCACAAGAGGGAGTCATGTCCTCTGAAACTGGAGTGACAGGCTGTAACGTGGGTGCTGGAAACCCAACTCTCGCAAGAGCAGCCCGTGGTCTTATTTGCCGAGCCACCTTCTCCAGCCCCTGAATCTACTGATCTCGAGATTTTAAAACCTGAAGGTCAGGTGCCGCTCATCAAAGTGAGCTACACTGTGCTGGGCAGGGTGGCTCCCTTTTGATCACAGCACTCGGGAGGCAGAGGCAGCCCAAACTCTGAGTTTGAGGCCAGCCTTGTCTACTTAGTGAGTTCCAGGCAGAGACATTGTCTCAAAAAGGAGGGGGGAGGGTCAGGAGGGATTGGTTACAGCTTTGCTGTCAGAAGAATGTTCATACAGGATTGGAGCACAGGCAGTGAGGGAGGCCCCCAACTTCAGAGACCGCACACTGAAATGCCAGTAACGGGGAGAGAGACTGTAAACTACCTGGTAACACTGCTTGCAGCCCTCGGGTTAGAGCGAGAGCTCTTACCCCACGAGAGACCAGCGGGGGCAGGGCACGCTGGCTGCTGCTCCTTAAAGCTTCCCATCACAGGGTGACCTGAGCTGACCTGCCTGTCCCTGAGGTGTGGCTTTCGTACCTGTGAAGAACAAGTGCCTCTTGGTGGTCTCCTTCCTCTTCTCCAGGCAAGGGTTCAGCAGACGCAGCAGCTGCAGCACTCGCTCCTCCCTGCGCGACTCCGTGAGGCAGGCGTCATTCATGACCAGGTACGGGTAGATCTTGCCATTGTGCCCCCGGATGTAGAGCCTGCGGGCTGCTGTGTTGTGCTTCTGCACGATCTCCACTCGGGGCATAAAGCTACAAGAGCAGCAGGGAGGAAGGTATGAAGCAGACCTTTCCCTGGGGAAAACCACCTTAAGGACTGTTGCAGACCAGCAGACAGGGTGGCTCGGCAGCCACGGTTATCTAGGATGTACTGAGGAAGGACGGAAGAAAGACAGGGAGGAAGGAGGACTCGGAGGAAAGGGCACAGTCTGGGCACAGGGAAAGGCAAGCCGATTCAGAGATAAGAAAGGAGGTGCACGCTGGTTGCTGGAGGCAGCCTCTCCCATGCGCTGCTCACATTAGTGGGTTCCACACCAGGGAACTCTACGGCAGCCAACTCTGCCTCCACTTTCATTTGCTCACTCTGGCCTTTTCCCAATTACACTCCTATCTTCACCTGCACGCATAGTACACTGCGGTAGTCAGAGTGGGTGTGGGCTTTCTCTTCCCACCATGGATCCCAGTACTGAACTGGATTATCAGGTCCTTATCTGTTGCCTGGCCTAGTACTGTGGAACCCAGAGTGGCTCTAAACCCAGAACCATCATCCTGAGTCCAGGACCTACAGATGTCACTGTCACCTATCACCGACCTGAGTCTAGTTCTCATTAAGAGTTTAATGAAGAGCTGGCACAGTTCAGTCTGTCACGTGATTCCCAACAGGTCTCTGCAAATAAACCTGGCCTTCTCTCAGGACATGAATCCACAGTCAGGTCAGGTCCTGGATGAAGCCAACAGAGCTTATGCCTCACATCAAGGGAGCAGCAGAGGCAGCGCCAAGGCCAGCCCAGCCCTCTCTGCACTGCTGGGCCCTGTGGGCCTGTGCACTCACCGAGCAATCTTAATGTAGTAATGCGTTGGCTTGGGCATCAAAAACTCCCCAGGGATCTCTACTTCAGCTGTCTGAGCCGAGAAATTGCTCAAGAACCGACATTTTTCTTCTATGAGGAAGAATTTGGGAAGCTGCTTGGTTTTAGCCTCGAGGATTTTGATCCACTTTTTCAATTTAGAGATCAGATTATGAAGCTTCATGGATCCTGGGACACTGAAGTCGAAATCTGCAGAATAAAACAGAGATGACTAACAAGTGCAGGGGCTGAGTACAACAATGTAAACAACGGGGTTGTCACAGCGCCCGTCGAGCATCCAGCAGGGGAACAGCACCCACTGCCTTCCAGTGTCCGATGTAACAGCCCCTGCAGGAACCTCACGGTAATGTATGCAGTCTGTTCTGGGTGGTCAACTATTCAACTTTTTACATTACGACTGAGATAAGCACCCACTCCATCAGTGAACTGCACTTCATGCCCTGTCATTGAGCTCCTCACAAGGGCTGGGCACGTAGCTCAGTGGTAGAGTGTCTGTCTGCCTTGCTCACACACCTCTGGGTCCGTTCCTCAGGAGGGCTCTGGGAGGCTCATCCCAGCTGAAGTGTGCACAGGAACTCCCTTCCACTGCTCAGTCAGGATGAACAACACTCAATCTCCTATGCTCTACCTCCTGAAGAGGACCTGCGTGCTTTCTGGCTTGTGAATTAGCAATGACTATCCACGTGCCTTGCAGCATGAAAGCCCTCAGCGCTCCCTTCCCTTTAGGCCTGCCAGCCAGGGGAGACATGTTTATAACTTACACACAGGTTCCTCAGAAGCAGCCTTGTGGGAACAGCTCACACTGTGCTCATTTAACTCTGGCTGTGAGCGGAAGAAACCTTGTGATTTTAACTTCTTTTGAATTTTTGGTTTTGTAACTTTTACACTGAGCTGGCCCAGTGTGGGTCAAGTGGAACCATGTCACCACACAGAAAACTGGTAACGTCAAGCAGATTAGGAAACCCTGGAAAATCTCATAGTTGAGACTGGTCCCTTCCCTGTCCTGGAGCACGTGACCACCACAGCCCACTAAGAAGACCATGGCAACTAATCACACGGCGGTCCAGGTCTCCATGCTAATGAGACATCTAGATGGGTCGCCCCGAGGGTTTAGCCAGTGAGCTTCCCTTCCTGGACATTCCCTTCTACGAAAGATATTTAATCTCTGGTCCACCCTGAGGCAGTTGTATCCATCCATTTCCACTATGAATAACCAGTTTGGACAGGCAAAGACTATCTCTCTCAATAAGAAGCCCCTCCAAGCTCCAGACACTCACCCCTATGCTGAGCTGGACTCTTCTTGCCCCAGGCTCATTGCCAGCCGCTGGGCCCCTGCTCCTAACTCCCCACACCAGCCTCTGGGTGCTCGGTAGTTTGGGAGCCCCAGCCTCAGCTCCTGCCTGCGCTGTTTCTCACCTGGGCTGGGGCCCCTATCTTAGGCTGCCTTCCGCCTCCTGAGTGGGTGCCAGCATTCCGCAAGCCTGACACCCCAGTGGTGGCGAGGCTGGAATGTAGCCCAGCACCCCTGCATTTTGTCTACCCAAGGGGCGCTCACACACCCCAGCCTTGAGGCAGAACACAGACCCACACAACTGCTTCAGTCTGCGTCAATCTCCTTCAGACTACATGTGGTGAAGAATCTAACATTTCAGATACACTGAGGCTTCAGATAAAGCAGACGGCCCTCAGTGTCTAAGCAAACTGTAGGGTAAAACCGCTGATCTCACGAGCTCCCCTCTTCCACAGTGTGCTAGCACTACAGACGTCAGAGGCGAGAGTGTTAGCTAACAGGAACTAAGAGCTCCCTGGTGAAAAAGAGGGCAGAGCCCCAGTTCTTTCCCTTTTCTTATTATTTCTATCTCTGTGATGTCTGTGTGTGAGAACGGACCGCACTGAGTGCAGGGGTTACAGGCTCGAGTGCGCATCCGTGGATGCCACTGAAGAGCTAAGGCCGGCTCTCTCTCCCTCAAGTACAGTGCAGTTCACAGACAGCAGCCCAAGTGTTCCAAGACCACCTTCGAGGTGACAGGGTCACACCTGCATGCCAGGTGGAGCCATGGTAGACTGAGGCTGATAGCGCAAATCATCTTGCACAATTAACAGGTAGCTACTACAGGAGCACACACAGAAAAGTTTTAACTGCATCCTCTAAGAGCAGCAAGGCTTTAAAATCACTGCAGTTTTTGGGTCTGGGGTGGCTTACTGGTTGAGTACTTACCAGCTTGAGAGAGGGGGGAGGGAGGGGGAGAGAGGGAGAGAGGGAGAGAGGGAGAGAGAGAGAGAGAGAGAGAGAGAGAGAGAGAGAGAGAGGCACCACATGCCTCATGTGGTTTCAGTATATCTCCATGAATACAGGCTGTCTTTAGACAATTACAGAAACTGTAAGCAAAAATATTTCCTTAAATTTTGAGACACTGAGGCAAATCATGTCCTAGGCTTACAAGTCACTCTGTTTGGGGTAAGCTGCTGTAGTGATGGAAACAGTCCCCCATCATCCTGTCTTCTGCAAGTTTGTACCCCACTTGTCGCTTTGAGGCCTGCACCTTACTTAACCTGTAAAACTCTCCACTTATTTCCCCCAAAACCAAGCGAGGAAAGTCAAGGATTTGGGCTGAAAACCTTTCCTTTTCTAGCCCCTATCTCTGAAGGCCAAACTCTAGCCCTTCAGTGAGTAATAATTTATGAAGTCACACTGCTGACGGCCGTGGCCTCCTTATGTTTGAGTACTGAGACAGGGCCTCAGCCTCCTGAGTGCTGGGATCCAAAGTGTACACCACACATCTGGCTTGAGGTTATGTTTTAGCAAAGTCTAACTAGCATGTGCCCAATGCAAGACTCACCTGTGGTGAACTGGCCTTTTAGCTTCTGGAAGACAGGATCCTGGGCTGTGGCTTGTGCCCGTCGGGCCAGAGACTCAGAGGCTGCGCTGGAGAACATGGTTGAGACGTTGGACACATTCTCCAGGCCTACCCCGAAAGTGCTCACCAGCTTCTTGACAAAGTTGAGAGTGTGAGGGGTAATCTTGGCGTCTGACACAGCACCACTCTTTTCAAAGGCAACAGAGTAACACTTTGCCAGGCCCTGCTGGAGCTGCCTGAGCACCTGGCAGAGGAGACGAAGACCATCAGTCAGAGAGCAAGAGGCAGCCCATGCCGTGTTAGGTCCACTCACCACAGGTCATTTCTGCCCTTACCAACCTCCGTACCCGCACCCGGTGTTACAACTCTCATAGCTACAAGGAAGTGGCCCAGAGCCCGGCAAGACACACTACCGGGCAGGAAAGTATGTTGTATTTTATCCCCAGCTGAAGTGACCACTCTTAAGGAGGCAGCAGAGTGGAGGTAAGGCTGAAAGTCATAACGCACATACCCACATATGCCACAGCCACATCCCATCCCTCACAGTAGCCACCCAGTTAAAAAGTAACTGAGGCCATGGAGGTGTGTACGGTAGCAAGGAGGCTTAACTCCATTTCCTTCTTCCCATTATCACACGGATCACAGGCTGGCCTGGAACTCCTGATCCTCCTGCCTTAGCTCCCGAGCTCCAGGATTGTAGGAATGGACGACTCTGGCTTATGGGGTGCTGGGATGAAACCCAGGGCTTTGTGTATTCCTGGCGAGCATCCTACCTACTGAGCTACAGCAACCTCTGCTCTCACATTTCAGTGACTTGAAGCTGTACTGGTGTCTGGAAAACAACCGTTTACCTGGTGCACGGCTATCCTCCCTGTAAAGAGCTGTGCTGACCAGAACCCCAGTGTGAGCACAGCCAGCGTCTGCAGACACTTCTGGTACCGTCCGCTCCCTCTGCAGGGAGGCAGAGGCTGCGGAATCGGGCCACCTACCTCTTCGTGCCAGTTCTCTCTGAACCAGACCATCTGGTCGACGATGCCCTCCAGGGAGGACAGGAGGGTGGGGTGGAGCTCCCTCTGCATGTGCATGATTCGGCTGCAGCGCCACATGGGCGCCGTTGCTCTTATGGGCCCTGGATCTGATGCAGAATGGGACTGGTTACCCACTGAGCTGGGCTGCTGCTGTCCAGAATCTGAGAGCAACACACACAACGCCAATGTCAGCGCAAGACCCACCGATGCCACGCGCAGCGCACTACAGGACCCACCGGCCACAAGGAAGCCGGCTCCTGCCGTGGTGGGACGGACAGGGTGAAGATGTCCTGGTTCTAGGAGCAGCTGCCCGCTTGACTGAGGAGTGGAGAGCAGAGGCAGAGGAAGTTCTGCCCCGAATACGGGAGGTCCAGGGAAAGCTAGTGTGTGCGCCAACAGACTGCCTACTCCGAGGGAGTCCAAGCAGCCAAGTGCCATGGCTCCCCGAGCCCCGCTGCCATCTGCTGTCTGATATCAAATATTTGGAAATCACTCCCCTACACGCTCCTCGCTACAAAAGTTCAAAGAATCTAAAAGCACCTAAAAAACTAATCTAAACACTTCCTCCAGGAAGGCCAACCCCCACTTGCAAAATGACATTTTTGAAAACTAGTCACCCTCTGAGAAATTTGCTACAGAACACTGCATGGCCAGCTTTCTGGCTTGAGCTCACAGGATTTAGTTGGGAACTTAAGGAAATAACCTTAATTTTCAAATGACCAAGCCGGAGAGCGGACATGCTCTGTGCCCCGTCCCCCGCTGCATCCTTCTCCCTGGCAGAGGCTCTGGTGTCACGTGAGGAAACCGACTGGCTATGAAGCACCAGGCTTCCAAGTACCCGCACCGTATCGTAGCTCTTTGCTCGCTAAGGCTGGTCAAGGCAGATTCACAGTCCTGTTCTTCGCTCTTAGGAACATCTAGAGACCAGACTGGTCCTCAGCACATCTACACACTGACATCTTGGCTGTCGAGGACGAGAAAGCTCTCTAATTTCACCACAGCAGGGACCTCACTGACTTTATCCCCTGCCACAAACTCTAGTCAGCCATTAGGCTTGGTCCTCTGGCCCTGACCGAAAAGGAGACTGACTACATGTAGGAGGGAGCTGTAGGAGGAAAGTGCCTGTCTCAGGGGTGACCTGGGGTACCCCACAGCCCTCTGAAGCCCTGCCAGCCACCCCAGCCACGACATACCACTCTTGTAGCGTTCCCTCTGCTCAATTTTCAGGGTCAGGTACAGAGTCCGGATGGGAAAGTAGACGGCTTGGGGATACACTCGTCCAACCTGCTTGGAGACAACAAGGGATCAACTGCACTGTTCTACGGTACATTTCTGCGTGGTGAATAATTTGTAGGAGAGCAACTGTATGCAAGCAGTGAAGGGGTTTTGTTGTGCGTTTGGGTCAGAGGACAACACCAAGCAACTGATGTTATAAAAAGCTGTTGAGCAACAGATCCCACAGCCGGTTTAAAACCCCAACAGGGCCCAGGCACCAGACCATGCATGGCAGACACCACACTCCACTTCCTTCAGTAAACCTTAGGAAAGCAAGAAACACTGACCCTGGGTCTTACCAACGAGACTCCCTGTGTACCCATTAGTCGCGGACTTGTGCATGGGCCACTTCAGTTATGAAGTAACTCCAACTAAAGGACAAGCCCACTAAAGGACTAAAGGACAAGCCCACTAAAAGCGGCTTCTGCTTTCTGTAAGTGCAGGAGTCAAACACGCAGACAAGGTGGCAGGTGCCAGCTCTACCATACTAGCTTGTGACCAAGAGGACGCTGTCACTCAGACCTTTCCAGATGTGCCACAGGGCACCTGCTTGTGTGTGCAGCCACTGCTTGGATGACAATACAGGACAGACCGAGACAGTAACCTGGCAGCCAAGCTCTAGGTCAAACTCAGGGCTCAAGTGTTGCTCATGGGCTCTCAAGTAAAAAGAAAGCCTTCTCCAGGAATTACAGAACAGCCCCATGAGGACAGAACCTCTGGAGAGGGACTGCCTGGCCTGCTGGGCGCGGCTAGTGGCCGCTCCTTCAGGAGGAGTTGCGATGTGCCCCCCAGTCTGTCTAATTCACATCACTACTACTTAGAAGCCAGCGTCCTGGACAGGGTTGGGGATTTAGCTCAGTGGTAGAGCGTTTGCCTAGTAAGCGCAAGGCCCTGGGCTCGGTCCCCAGCTCCGAAATTAAAAAAAAAAAAAAAAAAAAAAAAAAGAGAAGAGAAGCCAGCGTCCCTCAGATCTCTCTCTCTCTCTCTCTCTCTCTCTCTCTCTCTCTCTCTCTCTCTCTCTCTCACACACACACACACACACACACACACACACACACACACACACACACACACACACGGTTCCATACAGTCCTGCACACACTGTCCAATATCGCACACAGCCCTACCTGGCTGATAAGGTTCAGCAGCAGCTTGCCCTCGGAGCCCACCAGGCAGGTGAGCAGCTGTGGGATCCACGCCAGCCACTGGATGGGGGGTACGCCAATGCAGTACTTGTCCACAGCATCTGCCAGCGTATTTTTGTCATCGTCGAAACTCAGAAGCCACAGCACCTAGGGCAGAGGACAAGGATTAGTTATAGGAAATTCTGAGGGTTTCAAAGGAGGCCCAACCTTAAGTAAACTGGTATCACCAACCACGAGGGAGAATCAGAACGAGGAGTGACCATCACAGCTGAAGAGAAAATACATTCCAGTCTAGTTTCTTTTAACATAAAGGGCAATTACTAACTGATCCAACCTGGAGACCAGCACATATATCGAGACAACAGGCAGAAAACCTGCTTGTTCACCCAAACGGCCTTCTGAGAGAATCTGATGGTCAGCAGCCCACGCCAGGCAGGCTGCATGCTGCTGCCGGCATCCTTCACTGCTCAAGGTTGGGTGGGGTGGATGCTCGTGCCACGGCAGGTAGGGCGGGCTCTGACTTAGACTGTGTGCGCTGCTGCACTTCTCTAAGGCTCGCTTCAACCAAGGCTCTGAGAGCGCCCCAGGGAGTGTCCGTGTACTTCTGCTGCAGACACCGAGTCTAGCTCTGCTGAGGCTTTGCAGGCAGCATGGAGGTGGGCTGAATTTCAGCTTTCTCTCCTACAAGGGTTTATCCAGGGTGTGACCCCAGAGAGCACGGGACACAAAGGAAAGGCTGAGACCTAGGGATGTTCAGGCCTGTTTCCTCAGCTCCAACTGTGAAAAAAGGTCACTCTGTAGGGATTGGGAATGAGCAGAGTCAAGGAAGCAGACCTCAGATCTGGGGCTGGATCTCAACCCGAGTCCAAAGAGCAGCAGCTACTCCACGACAAAGAGGAGTCTCCCAGTCTCACCTTGGCCAAGTACTTCCTTGACTTGCTCTCGTTCTGATGGCGGCACGCGTGCAGGTAGCAGGTGATGGCGGACACGCCCAGGTGCAGCTGCCGCTCCTTCACGAAGATGCTCTCCAGGTAGTCCCCCCACATGGCCCAGGCCTTCACCAGCACGTCATGCATCTGCACAGCTGCCGAGAATGCTTTGTTGGCCTCCTCAGATCTGTGTGGAACCAAAACACACATACTTGGACAAGGGAGGCTGAGGCAGGCAGGAAGACGTCAAGGTCAAAGCTAGCCTTTAGAACACAAAGCAAGCTACAGGTCAGCCTGAGCCACGCTGTCAAGCCCTACTTCAAAACTTATAACCAGCCAGCCAGCCAAAAAAAAAAAAAAAAAAACGAACACCGGGTTATAGTTACCACGCTCACTGAACTGACATGTGGCTTTCCCTGTGCAGTCTCTCCAATTCCTGGCAATGTCACGCCCCTGGCCACCAATCTGCTTTCTGTCCTTGGGGACTGATGTATCTGATATACTTCTTGTAAATCAAGCTATACATCCACACTCTTCCCCATCAGGCTGCAGCCAGTACAGCGTTTCTGAGGTCTCCATACGGAAGCACGTGATCTGCAGCTCTATGATTCTACTGTATGTGCACGGATGCTATTTCCACACTCTCCCTAGTGACGAGTGCTGCTACACACACTCTGGAACAAGTACCTGTTTGTTTAGGTCTTTTTAGACCAGCAGTTTGCAACCTTCCTAATGCTACAACCTTCAATTCAGTTCTTCATGCTATGATAAACTGTTTTCTTGCTACTTTAAAACTGTAATTGTGCTTCTCTTATGAACTATAATATAAATATCTGATACCCAAACCCTGTGAAAGGGTTGTTTGACACCCAACCACCACCACCACCACCACCACCACCACCACCACCACCACCACCCTGGGGTCAAGATCCACAGGTTGCAAACCACTGTTTTAGACCAAGGAGCAAACCTCTGGAACCTAGAGCAACTTCGCCCTAATGTTTTCTCTGCAACTGCCACTTGGTCCAAGTGTTCCATGACAGTGATACCAGATATGATTTTCTTTTTTTTTTCCCCGGGGCTGGGGACCGAACCCAGGACCTTGCGCTTCCTAGGCAAGCGCTCTACCACTGAGCTAAATCCCCAGCCCCCAGAAACCATTTTCTTACCACACTATCAATGTCTAAGAAGAATCAAGAAAGCCTAGGCCTGTGTCCTTTATGAATATAAAGCCTCAATCCCCAAACAAAACTAGCAGCCAAGTCCAGAAGCACGGGGAAGCCTTGAACAAGTGAAGTCACATAGCAAGGCATGGGTGGGTTCAATACAACTTCATGTTTGAAACTGGATCCTGGATGGATCTGGCCCACAGTCGTGGATGACAGACTTATGGCCCTAAAACAAGAACTACTCTCAGGCAGGGGTATGGTACTTGTAGCTATCTAGGGACCCAGTGGGATAACTGAGACAGGAGTTTCAGCTTTGACTGGTCAACACAACAAGGCCAGCCAAACCACAGAACGCAGCAAAGTAAGCACTGTACTCCTCAGACAGAGGCTGGGGGACAGGCCTGTGGTCATGCCACTCTCCCCTAAGAAGCTGTGTCGGGCTACACACGGCTCTGCTGTTAGCTCCTCTCTGTGGAGGGGCCCATACCAAATGCCTCACCGATGCCCATGAAACCATGTAGTTTCTGGCTTGAGCAGGACACTGGCTGCAAATCCTAAAGAACAGCTGTAGAGCCTGCACCATTCAGCGCAGCATTCGCACGTACTTGTTGATCTGAGCCAGGAACATCCCCTTCAGGGCGTAGAACTCAGCTGTCATCTCCTTTGTGAAGTATTTTAGGTTTGTGGACTCAATAACCTCCAGGCCCTGTTCAGATACGGAGAGAGGACAACGACTCTTGAAACTGCTACACAAGCCATCTCTTCTTCAAAGCCCCTCTCTCTGAAGCAGCACATCCGGTCACACTCTGTCTCTTTCACATGGTCCTCTGGGCACAGGCATGGCCAGGATCGACCTCACCTCCTCTTTTATACTGGCTTTTTCTCCTTAAACACATGAGCTAAGGACATGGTGGAGCAGTGACCACAGACGCAGTTCCAGCACTGAACAGTTTCCTTCCTTTCTTCCTTGGGACAAACTGTTTACATCACTCTTACCGTCCTCCGTGTCTGCCTGGCCCGTAGCAGCGCGTCTCCAGGACCAGGACCTACCTGCATGCACTCATTCTTGCCCATCACTCCCGCCAGCTGGAGGTAGCACTTCACTTGCTGCCGAATCTTCTGGAAGCAATCCACGATGGGCACAGTAGGGATGGTGTGAATGCGGCTCAGTATATCCAGCGCCACATTAACCAGACCTTGTTTCCGGGCGATCTTCCCATACTGGATGATAGCAGAGGCGGAGGCATGGACACCCAGCATGGCATTATTGGAGCTCGGGTCGTGGTGAGAGCTATTTTCATATGCAGTTACAATAGCTAAAGAGCAAAGGGGTCAGCTGTCAGGCACGTCACACGTTTTCGTAAGTGCGCCACTATCAGGCTTAAAGAAAGAATGACGCCCACACACAACATGTCTCATGAGAACCAGATACCCTTCCACTCTCCCTGTAGCCTGCATCTCGAACTGGAGCCAGACATGTGGGTTACTTGGTAGAGGACTTGTCTAACATGCACAAAACCCTTGGTTTGTTCCCTAACACAATAAAGATGGGGCACAACAGCACTCAGGAGGCTGTGAGAAGGATCAGAAGTTCAGGGTTATCCTTAGCCCTCCCTCAGTCATGGTGAATGAGGCCAGCTTGGGATACATGAGATCCTGGCTCCAGAACGGGGAAAAAAAAAAAAACAAAAGGCAAGAAGGGGAAGTAGAATAAAGAGTGTCGGTCGCTGGGTCACAAAGGTGTTCCTCAAGGGATGTTTGGTGGGTTTAGGACAGGAAACCAGGAATGGACACAAAGCCGCCTGGTAACAGGGGCTTCCTCTGCAGAGGCTTTGAGACAAAGCGCCATGGCTCAATGGCCCCGGCCTGCACCGCCGAGGTGCAGCAGGAATTCCTGGCTAACTAGAAAATTTACCAAGTGGCTGGGATGCAGAGCACAAAACCTTCCCAGGTTTCAACTCTGCCCTCGCCATTACCACCATTACCTCAAAATCTGGGAAAAAACAAAAAACAAAATGACGACACGAGACCAGCAGGGCGGGCGCCTGGGAAATTACATGATGAGTGCATGCCGGACCAGGTCGGTTTACCCTGGTAATGGTGCTGCCGCCACATAAAGACGCTGCTCCAGTGCGACAAGTCGTCAGACACGATGGGCAGCCGGTTCCTCCAGGTCTTCACCACCGTCTTCATGTCGTGGAGGCTGTTGTTCCTGCCCAGGTTGGTCGGCTGCAGGCCCGCATTTATCTGCGCAGCTTCCTGAAGCTCGATGATCTGCTGGGCAGCCTAGGGGCAGACCAGGAAAGAAGCTAAGGCTGGGGGCGGGGCTGGGAACTCCGAGAGTACTCGCCACCAGGCCTAACAGCCCAGGTTTGAGTCCAGTCCCCAGAACCCAAACGGTGGAAGGAGAGAACTGATTCTGCCAAGCTGTCCTCTGACCTCTGGGCTAAGACGCATACACAAATAAAAAATAAAACAGCCCAGACCAATGAACGGCTTCCAGAAAGTACTCAAGGGAGTATTGCTGGGTTTCACTGGTTTTATAGGTGGGGGAGGTGAGACAGATCTGCAGTAAAGGAGCTGACTCCAAGACTAAGGGCTCGAACTGACCCGAGACACGGTAACAGAAGCCCTCTGACGTCCACACACGTGTAAAAGAAAGACACTGGATGTGGTGGTGTCACCTTTGAGCCTTTACAAGGAAGAGGCAAGGGGATCCCTATGTGTGAGTTTGAGGCCAACATGAATTCTAGGCCAGCCAAGGCTCCACAGTGAGGCCCTGTCTCAGAAAACAAAACAGCCAGGCCTGGGGCACACGCTGTTTATCCCAGCATTCAGATGCCTAAGTTCTAGGAAAGCGTCCTGGTCTAGAGTGGAGTTCCAGGATAGTCAGGTTATACAGAAAAACCCTGTCTTGAAAAAAAACAAAAAGATTTCTTAGTCGTGCGGAGGCAACTGTCATTTGTGTTGGGTCCCCTACAACTGCCATTACAGATGGTTCTGAGCCATCCTGTGAACCAGGGCCCTTTGGAATAGCAGTCAGTACTCTTAATGGATGGGCCATCTCTCCAGCCCTAGTAATCATCTTTTTAAACGCTGTCCGACTTGTCCATACCCAGACTACCAACAAATAATTGTGCTATATAATCCATGAGCACGGCAGTGAGGCCGACTGCTCTGCATTCACATCCCAAGGCACTCAGACATCAGGACACTGTGACAGACATGCTGCGTTCTAAACTCCGTGAATACCTAACACAATAATTCCTACGATTTTACAACTGTCATTCATGGCTGGTGCTTTTATCAAATTAACTCATAAATGCAACCGTTAACCAAAGGCAAAGATAATTTTTCAGTAGTCACAAGTGTGGGCTGCTATGAAGGACCTGGGTTCGTGTGTGTGTGTGTGTGCGTGTGTGTGTGTATGTATGCGCGCGCCTGTCTGTCTGTCTGTCTACATGTAGGGAATCAAATAAAATGAAGTCACAACAGCAGAGACCCTCTCCTACTACAGAGGAAAAGTCTGCTCATAATAAAAAAATTGGGAATATTTCAGTCACCTAATATTGAGAATATTTCAGACACTCACGTATGTGTAAAAGAAATGACATATACAGGTCATTTTAAGGCACCTTCAAAAATATCGGAGCTAACAGGCACATAGAAAAGCACCGAAATGACAACAAGATACTGGTCGGTAAAGCCAGTGCTCCCCAAGTTCACGTTTCTGAGAAGCAGCACTGCTGTACCCTGAATCCCTGCTCCCAGAACTCACTGGGATTTAGCGTCTATAAAGCAACTGCAGGGTCTTACGGGATCCTCAGGACTGGATCAGCAGCAGGGAGAACCCAGATTAAAGACTAGTAGCTCAACAAAAACGACCTCCTCAACACGCACATTCATGTCCCACACAGCTCTTCCCATCAAGAAGCCTGCCACAGATGTTGTCATTGACTGTTATACCTGTAGAAAGCGAGCCCAAATGAACCCTACAGGTGTTCACACTGCGGCCCACACTGTGCTGCACAAAACACAGTAACATACACAGCACAGCAAACAACATTTGGTTTAGTGTCAACGGCACTCATTGGAATCGCCAGGAACACTGCTACTGATGCCCAAAGGTGACACCAGGATACAGGCCACTTGAGTCTTTCAAGGATGGACAGGACCTATCTCACATTGAATCAAAACTACTTGTGAGACTGTTTCAGACCCTGAAATACAAAATGCAAAGTAACCCAGTTTCTCTCCTCTGCTCTGACTTAGGAACATTACATCTTCTTTCTAGGGATGAGCTCCCATGGGAAGGGATGAGATCAGGGCAGAGAGGTTCCCTTACCACTTGAGGCATGGACTGCAGCTGCTCTGCAGCTCTAAGACTCCAGGCTGAGCTCCCAGAGGGGAGGGGAGGGGAGGGGAGGGGAGGGGAGGGGAGGGGAGGGGAGGGGAGGGGAGGGGAGGGGAGGGACAGTACCTACCTGCAGAAGAGGTGTATGCACGTGAGACACCACATGGGGCAGCCGCCGCCACTCGCGGATGGCCAGGCTGCTGGCCATCTCCACCAGGCGCTCAATGAAGCTGAGCTGCTGCTCCTCGGGATGGCAAATGGCCAGGTAGCCCCGGTACATGTTAACCCTCCAGGCCATCTCCTTGGGACAGCTGACCTCCACCTGCAGGGGGAGAGGGGACAGGCAGAGTGCTGACAGCACTCTCCCCACTCGGGCTGATTTACACAAAGCAGGACGCAGGAGCCCAGCCCCACAGAAGAACTGACTTTCAGTAGAGAAGCGAGGAGTTTACACGGCTCTTTTGAGAGTCTCCTCTGGGTTGCAGAGTGCACCACAAAAGCTCCCAGAGAGAAGAGAGATTGGACCCGTCATGGCACCATTCACAGAGAGCCCTCAGGATCAAGTCATTTTAAACTCCTCACACTGCACACCACACTCACACCTAACGCACACGCCAAGAGCCTGTCCCACCAGTGGCTTTTCAGATAACAGCAAACACAGTGGCCAGGGCTGCTCGGGGTCCAGGGTTTGGTGTTAGTCCTGATGATCCTTCCAGACCTCTTCATGGATTACTTTTGTTGTCAGAGGTTAAGTCCTCTATACCTAATACTTATTTCCCAGTAAAACTGAATGACAGAGGATACAGCTAAGGACAGTGGTTCTCAACCTTCCTGACGCTAAGACCCTTTAATACAGTTCCTCATGGCGTGCTGACTTCCAACCATAAAACTATGTTCCTTGCCACTTCATAACTGTATTTTGGCTACTGTTATGAATCACAATGCAAATATCTGTACTTTCCAATGGTCCTAGGCGACCCTTTGGTGAAAGGGTTGTTTGACTCCCAAAAGGGTCACAACTTAAAGGTTGAGACCAGTGGCTTAGAAGGTCAGGAATACTTGTTGCTACTGCAGAGAACCCGAGTTTTGTTTTAACACAGACAACAGACAGTTTACCTGTACATACCCGCAACCAGCTCTAGGGGACCTAACGCCATCTTCTGGCCTCTGCAGGCACTACTGCACACATAACACACGCTATAAATGAAACCGCTCACTATGCAGCACATGCACGTGGTGTGTACACGTTCTCTCTCTCTCTCTCTCTCTCTGAATGCTCCCCTACTACCAAACTTACTCAAATATAGAAAAGATCTCAGTGACAAGATCACGGGTCTTACCTGCACCAGCGCCTCCTTCATGGCGGTCCAGTTGGACACCCTCCACGCACACTCCAGGACCAGGTAAGGATTTATGTGACCTTTAGACTGGCCAAACTCAGTCAAGGCTTCCCACTGGTTCAGCTCCTTGGAGCACCTAGAAGACCAGGGTTATGAGCAAAAGCTCAATCAGGACAACTCACTGACAGACTGAGAAAGACAAAGACAGCATCAACACAGAAGAAAGTGCTGGAGGACAGACTGCTGTGGGACAACAGTACCCCCTCCTCCAGCAGCCCTGCCTGCCTGCCCTGTGATCAGCACAGCAGAGCTCTAGGTCCTGAGGAGGGGAGGCAGGAGTGATTTACTTCCTCCACAGCACATTTAATTACAGCAGACAGTTAATGTGTTTCCCAGATTTTGTAGTAACCAACTCTTTGGGAAACACCCAGGAGGAGTTCAGACATGTCCCCATGCTTCTTTAATTCATGCATAATAAATTAAACCCCGACTGGGTCTCACTATGCAGACCACACTGGTCTCAAACTCACGATGTGCCTGCTTCTGTCTCCAGTATGCTGGAGTTAACGGTCTGTGCCACCACACCCAGCACATCCAGGACGTCTACACCAGAGGCTAGGAGTCACACAACTGCATCTGATGGTGGCTAAAAGGTTCTCAATACACAGCAAGCACACACTAGTTTAGAATCAAACACACATGAACCCAATATGTTTCTGCCAGCATTCGCCACGCTTAACTACATACTTTACTAGCCTGTGCTCACTGTCAGGACACTCACACCCCTAAGCCACGAGCTACCCGTGAATGATGCCAGAAACATCTCAATTTGGATCCAGACAGACAGACGCCTGTATGTGATGACTGTGGTGCTTTACTGCACATACAGTTTTCTGACTTAAGAGAAACAAGGTAATAACGGAAAACAAAGCCCGCCCTCAGCACACTCATACCAAGTCAGATCCATATCTCTCAGAACTGTGTTGTTAGAATGCTTGATTTTAAAAACTGGTATTTGGCCAGGCGATGCTGGCAGTCAGAAGGCAGAGGCAGACGGACCTCTGTGACTTTGTGGCCAACTGGGTCTACAGAGCCATTTCTAGGATAGCCAAGGCTATACAAAGAAACCCTGTCTTGAAAAACCAAACCAAATAAACAAAAACCAAACAAACAAAACCCTGGTGTTTGATGGGCTCCTAAGAGGTCTCTACGGTGAAGATGCTTGCCACCAAGCCACACACGCAAATAAAAAATAATATTTGAATATTTAAGGAAATCATTGAAAAGTCCCAGCAAGCCCTGGTGGGACTTCAGCTCACCTAATCCAGTGGTCCTCCCACAGCTGGTACTCAGGGAAGATGGCGGGGGAGGCATTGCTCCGCTCATGCTCTTTTTTAGCTTTGTCCATTGCCTTTTCGTAGGATTCTTGGGCCTAAAAAGGTTAACCATGCTGTCAGACTACTGAGAAAGCGTCTCCCTTTCATTTTCTTACCTGTCGGGGGCAAGCTAGACACGAGCCTAGGAACCACTATATCCTTCTCGTCCAAGACTACCTGACGCCTACAACTCACCTTTTACAGAGAGAACAGAGGAGAGCGAAGCCCTGGCAAAGGTGAGAAAGCCACAGGACATGAAAATGGCCCCGTTCTGGGACCAAGATTCACCCTTCACTCAGTGCATGTGCCCCACAGGAAGCACGAGGCTGAGGACTGACATCCAAGCATCTACGCACTGTTTCCAAAAGCCAGGCCGGCAGGTAAGGGCATCCACGTCAGTTTCTGATGGCAGAAGACTGAGGTAAAGATGTCTCAGCAGGGAAAGGCTTCAGAGCCTGAGTTTGAGCCCTAAGCCCGGGTAAAGGTAGAAGGAGAGAGACACTACATACAGCTGCCCCGACCTCCATGTGTGCAAGTCACACATGCTCACACACATGCACACCTCTACACACAAAACTTAAAGAGTGTTAAAGCATGTAAGGCAAGACTTCAAAGGGTCTTCGTGAGCAGGTAACACGGTGTGGCTAGGGTACAGGAGGCTTACTGGGCCTACTCGAGTTCTGGGTTTCATGCCAAGTACTTTAACACGTGACATCACCGCTCAACGAAACAGCAATCTCCCCAAGTGTGAACTCACTGGACTTTAAGCAGGGTACAATGAGGAAGACCCAGAAGTGACAGCTGCCAGCCATCACCCTGAGCCACCGGCCATCACCTGCTCAAAGAAGCCGTGCTGCTCATAAGCAATGGCGGTGGCCGTCTCTGAGAACTTGCATCGCTTCTGCCATAGGCCAGCCCACATGTCCTCTTCTTGTAGCAGAGAGTAAAGTTCCGCGAGGGAATCCAGTATCTCCTGAAAGAGATCACTGTCGCTGAGCGCTTGGGTCAGCTGCCTAATAACAGGGCAGACTTAGCCCTCTGGGAAGATTATTCAAAGTCACTGAGGGCGGCGGTCACCTGCTGAGGCGGTGTTATGCTTTCCTGCTCATAAAACTCGGCTGTCTGCTTCGGTTTGATTGGCAGGCTCAGCCCCTTCTCGAAAGCCTGGTGCTCCAGCATCAGCGTGGAACGGAACCAAAGGTTGTGAGTCTTTCCCAGGTACTTCAGCACACAGGGTCGCATGGGGATCGGGGGGACGCACTGGGACATGGCTTCCACGAAGCAGTTCAAAGCGCTCGGCTGACAGTCTCGCTGCACCTGATGACTGCCGCTGCACAGGAAAGGGCTGATCTCCCCCGCCAGAGCCTAGAACCAAAGACTTAGCTGCTTCAGGTCTTCACTCAAAACCTAACAAGCCTGAACCTAGGACTGCTACTTCACAACTGCCATCCCAGAGGTCAAGGCAGCCTGAGCTAGGAGATGAGCTTGCGGACAACCTGAGGAGGCCCTGCCTCAGACACAAATAAGAAGACTGGCCTCTCTCTCCCTCATCATCTGGTAGCACTAAGATGATTGGTCCTTGGGTGAGAATGGGCAGTGTTATCATGCTCTGTAACTTAGAACTGTGTTCATTCTGGGTTGTTATCAAAAGCTAAAACTGCATTCTCCTAAAACAGGCTTTTAAGATTTGACTCACATGCTGCTGTCTGTCAGAGAGGATTTTCCACAGCCTTGGGAAAAGCTGGACCCAGGTCTTCTCAGCCAACGTTGTGGAAATGTGGCAGAGCTGAACGAAGGCACTGAGCAGTGCCCCGGTCTGTGGGCAGAAGAGGTGGAGCTTAGACAGCATGACATGGACACCAAGGCTGCTGCTGAGTCAGCTCCACAGTCATCACTCTAGCCGCAATGGCTTCATGCACGAAGGTACATGAGGCCGCTGAGTCCGGCTCCCTCAGCACTCTACACTCACCCATGACAGCAACAGCCACCCACAGACGTTCAGAGACTAACTTAACAGAAATTCAGCTTGGTGCCCAAGAAGATGTAATACAGAAACTACTGATAAGTAATTGGTTCTCCTGCCTCCCAAGCCCTGTCACTCCTCAAAAGTGACTGGGTACATGTGGACGTTTGAATAGGTTCGGCCTCCACAGACTAATTCATGTGTTTGAATGCCTGGAACACAGGAAGTGGCACTGTCAGGAGGTGTGGTCTTGTTGGGTGGGTGTGTCCTTGTTGGAGGTAGTTTTCACTGTGGAGGAAGGCTTTGCGGTTTCATTTAAAATCTCTCTGCCCAATGTGAAAAATAGTCTCCTCCTGGTTGCTCTCTGATCAAGACATAGAACTCTCAGCTCCTTTTCCAGAACATGTCTGCCTGCATACTGCCATACTTCCTGCTATGATAATGAACTAAACCTCTGAACCTGTAAAGCCAGCCCCAATTAGATGTTTGCCTTTTTAAGAGTTGCCTTGGTCACAGGGTCTCTTCACAGCAGTAAACCCTAAGACTGCCCAAAGCCTTAACCGATCAGTGTCAAAGTGCAGTAATGCCACCATCCACACTCATCAGGGTCTACGGAAGCCACAGCTCCTATGTGAGGAACCGAGGAGACCGCCAACAGCAGGCATGTGGGGGGCTCTCCTGACAGCCAGCCTGCCTTCACACTTTACTGCCCCTCCTGATTTGAGGGCCTCGACCAATATCCCAGAGTTACTGTTTGTTACTGCCACGACTGAGTGCCTTTTACCATTTCCAGGACATTACGTTCTGGAGAAACCAACTTCTCTGTTTCCCCTATAGAGCCCTGTATCTGCTTTCTTGATCACATTACATGTTGACTCCAGCCTCTCCCAGAACTATAACCAAAAACTGTATGGTTTCACACTGGTAAGAGAAAAAAAAAAAAAAAAAAAAAGATGTGTACAGAAGATATTCACTTCCAAGCTTGTCCACAGACCTTCACTTCCCGGAGAGTATCGAGAAATTTGTCATGTCTGTTGGTAAGCATGTGTAGCTGGTTTCCAATGTCCTTCTCAGAAAGCTCTTTGGTTTTGGGTGTGCTGGTCTGGTCACCAGGGGCCAGCTCAATATCAATCTCCACGTCCTGAACGAAACAAAGAAATGCAGAGGGCAAGTTCCTTAGAACCCAGCAAACACAGCCCCACGGCCCAGTGGCTACTCTAAAAAGATGTTAATTATGAGTGCACGTGAGCATCTGTGGGGAACAGGCACCTGCGAGGCTGTGTGTGAGCTCTCTGCTGCTGAGCCTGGGCTGACGCTGGGGTCTGAACATGGAGGGTCCTCTTCGAGGCCCAGGTCTCCACCTCTCTGTTTCTGACAAGTGCACAAGTTGGTTTCTAGAAGCTTTTCCCAGAGCATGGGCTGAGTACCCTACTTAACCACAAAGCCACCAAATGTAAAAAGGCTTCAAATGCTAAACTTCTTAGGCACCCACATGAAGCTTACATTTGGGGGTTTTAGAGCATTCGGCCTTAAAAATTTGGGGCCTCAGATTCAAAATTACAGAAAAAAACAAACAAACTGAATTTCCAAAACTCAGAAACACCCAAAATGTGTAATATATGTGTTTCTAAGCATTTTAGATGAAGGATATTGCTGTATTAAAATACCTTTCTATTAAAAAACATAACCGAGAGCCAGCTCACCCAATCCATAATTCTTGTTATGTGCGACTCAGCCTTATTAGCACATCCCTTTAATCCCCCTGGCTGGAACAGACATGGCCTCAGTAGAGACCTTTAATCCCAAACAATGAAGGTAGAGTTACAGTCTGTAGAAGGAAGCCCCGTGTTTGACAAGTGTTATCTACTTGAGTGGCAAAGTGACAAATCAGAGAAAGACCTGACAGACTAGGATACGCCCAACTCTCACAAGAGCAGAGAGGGAAGCTACTTTAGACAGAGGGTGCAGAGGGGCGCGGAGGGAGGCAGTTTTACTGAGGCTGAGGCAGTTACAGAGAGACAGGTTGCAGAGAGAACAAAGCTAGACACAGGTGAAGACAGAATGAACCAGAAAACGAGAAGTAGCCAGAGGATTAGAACAGATTGCCAGAGTTAGTATGAGGCCAAGCAGAGCAGTTCAGAAGCTGACAGAAGCCAGATTGAGTCAGTTAGCTTGGAGAGGAGTTTGATCCAGAACAGCTGAGTTGAATCAGCCAGCCAGAGTTCAGAAAGAGCAAGAAAGTGGGGTTATTCAGCAGTAAGTCTCTAGGCTAGATCTGACTGTAAGGAGGACAGAAGTGAGCAACTGGCTTCGGATGAACAAGCATTACTTTTTCCAGAGCTTCCTTCTCCCCCTTAAGTTTAGCTAGAATGTGTAATGTGTTTCATCTTGGCATTTTAGTCTGTACACCATGGTACTCAGGCTCACATCTGCCATCCTGACCCTCCCTGTACCCACTGCATCTCCTTCTAAACAATGGTGGAAGGATGACCACTGTTCTCTGTGTTTGGATGATCAGAGTGAACTTCGGTGGAGTCACAAGTGTGTCACTTGTTCTGAGAAGCTCCAGTACGTCAATGCTGCCGAGTCACTGTACGGGACACGCCGGGTCAGTGTTTTCTAGTCTCAAGTTTCTAGAAAGTCATAGTCAACAATGAAGCAGGAAACTATCCCTGAAAGCCAACAGTAGTCCTGGAGGAGTCACCAAGCATGGCTACCGATGTCACTCAGATTATTATAGCAAGACATGACAGATGGACGTGATTAACAACTTCTTCCTTAACTGAACTGTCCAGGGGCTTCACATATGCTAGGCAAGTGCTCAACCAACTAAGCTATAACACCAGCCCCCAGCTCCCCCTTTTACAGGAAGGAAGTGTTCTCCCTGTTGCTAGGTGACTTTTTTCTACGCCCACACCCACAAAGCCAGTAGCGTAAGGAGCACCAGCAAACGCTCCCACGAGGAGAGTGGAGCGTGGGAGAGCTGACGACTAAGGAGGGCAGCAGCTTCTTTCCAGAGGCACTTTCGGCTCCACATTACCATCCAGCAATGTGACCATACACAAGGCTCCCAGAAGGCTGTGGAGGGCTCAGCCCTGGGTTCCTGTGTGACGGTTATCACTTCTGCTCGAAGTACAGCATCACAGCAGAGGGAAAAACCTCAAAACAGATGCCGGCTTTAAGCAGAATTGGCTCAGAACAATGCCAAATGGGCATGCCAAAGAAGATGCTTTTTGGTTTTAACAGCAAGAAAGCCAAACTAAGGGGCCACACTTAGCCTGGGGCAGAGACAGGTCCTGCACTACTCTTGCCAACTCAAAACTAACGGCAACTTCGTCTGCGCAGCCAGAGCCTCACCTCTTCTTTAGACTCACTGTTCTCTCGTTCCCGAGGCTCCTGCTTGACATGAGTGACCATGGCAAAGGCAGCCCGGTCGTGGCTGTCGGCCAGGTTGATGACATTGGTAATGGAGGGAAGCATGGCTCCCTGGCAGCTGGTTCCAATGGCTGTGCTCTTCTCGCACACCGCCAGGAGGAGCTAGAGAGGATCATGGGGAAAAGAACAGTTTAACAGCAACACCTGGTACGGGGAGGGTGTGAACACCCAGGAGCACCTGAGTATCAGAGGAGCAGCTCACACACAGACAACCCAGGTCCACATCTCAGGTCACAGTGCCCCCAACTCCTACCCCGGGTTAGCTGCAGGCCTGAACTTGCTTTCCGATTGCTCTTGGCCCAAGCTCTTCCAGGTTGCCATCATGCTTCTCTCCGCCCTAGATGCACTGTCCAGGAGAGACCTATGCTTCCCCTCCCTTGACTCTCCTTTCCTCTCATCACCTGCAGCACAGCCCCAAACCCAGCCCAGGGAGCCTCCTGGGTTATCTGTAGACCTACTCTAAAATCATCTTTCTGTTCATAGCTAGCGCCGTGACTCCTCTCACTCCCTGAACCCCTCAAAGACTTCTCAGTCCACATAAAACCTTCTGATGTGACATCAGCCCTTGACTGTGAAATCCCTTGTGTTCTCAACCCTCCTAAGACACTTCTGTCTGTAGCAGCCCCTGTGCAATGTCTATAGGGCCCTTGCTTATGTTGCTCCCACACACTAAGGGAAATCAATCTTTCCCAAAGGAACCATGACAGCCTTAGCTGTCACCGAGGTCCAGGAGAGAATGCCGCAGTTGTGTCCAAGGCGAGACCTAGTTTCATTCATTCCAGGTAAGCAGATCTGACTCTCCTAAGCACTAGGACCCTGACAAACCAGGACTGTCCTTTGTCTGAGCACACAAGTAACAGTGGCCCTTGAGTTGTGTCTGTCCTACCATCCTCTATCACTCCTCCTCCACAGTCCTCTCATGGAAATACCAAACCCTCTATAAGCTGAAGAGGACTGGTCACATGCACCTGTCTGCTGCCTTCTCCAGCACCCAAATCCTCCCACTAAGAAACCCAAGGCGACAGTGCTGGCCAGGTACCGGCCCAGCTCTTTCACAACCACTGAGATGACACTCGGTGTCAATTCAACTCTCTAGGTAGACAGAATTTACAGACGCTTCTATGTGGAGAAAAAGGAATCTTTGCCCAGTGAAGCGTTTCTTGCAGCTTTCTAAAAGGGGCTCTAAAAGTAAAGGCTTGTCTGTTGCCCCTGTAGTGGGACAGGAACAGATACATGAGGGGTATTTCTGCACCTCCTTGAGTGGTAGAACACAGTGGTTTGATGAGAGCCCCCATCGGCTCACTCACATGTGAGAATGCTGCACCGATCCCACTAGTGGAACTGTTTGGGAAGGATTAAAAGGAGTGGCCTTGCTGGAGGAGGCATGTCACTGGGAATGGGCTTTCAGGTTTCCAAGGACTTTTGCCATTCCCAGTGTGCTCTAAGTCCTGTGGTTTGAGATATGTGAACCCTCAGCTGTTCCTACTGCCACGCTTTAGCTGCGCCATTCTGGACTGAAACCCTCTGGAACCATAAACCCAACCAAATGCTTTCTTTCCTAAGTTTCCATGGTCATGGTTTCATCACAGCAATAGAAAAATGGTCAATTCACAGATTATCTGCTGCCTTCTGTGCCCCCTTAGAAAGCCCCAGGCTCTCCCAGACACAGAGGTTGAGTTCACCTGCCCTACCTCAATGCACTGCTTGATCCAGAAATGGCTCCCCATGGCCTCCCAATTCTGGGAACAAGTGACGTACAACAGACGCTCATAGACACGGCGTTTCATAGAGTTGTCAAAAACCTCAAAAAACTTGGCCCTGATCAATGGCTGGGCGCAGCGCAGCCCAGAGAGAAAGGCGGGCTCAAGCTTTGCAGTCAGCTCACTGCCTGAGAGTGCCTCATCCCTGGAATGAGAGAAGAGACAGGTGATCACCCGAGACAGCACTCAAGACGATGTACACCAGCCCCTCCCCATCAAGTCTGCTGTCACACCAAGGTGGGCATGCTTCCACCATGAAGGCTCACGCAGCATTTCTGCAAGGGCTCAGAAATGCTATCAAGGGTGCTGGAGAGATGGACCAATGGTTAGGATCAGCAGCTACACTTCCAGAGGACTTGGGTTTGATTCCTAGAACCCACATGGCGACTCACAACTCTCTCCAGCTCCAGTTCCAGTAGATCTGATGCTCTCCTCTGGCCTCCATAGATACTGCATGCATACACACATACACACACACACACACACACACACACACACACACACACACACACACACGTAGAAAAAAAACACCCGTACACATACAATAAATCTTAGAGAACTGTCACCAAGGTATGCTACCTTAGTACCAAAGTGAGTACTCGATGTAGACGGAAGAGCCATATGCACTGCTGAGTAGGGACACCCATGACCACAGGCCGTAACGTGACCAGTGCTCAATTACCTGTACACATAGTTAACAAGGTCCAAAAACTGGGCATTTAGTTCAAGGTCTTCCGGAAAGCGTTTCTCTATGTAAGTCATCATTTTCACGAGCAAGATTGACTTCTCCCGGAGTGTAGGCGTCTACAAAATTGGTTTCCCCAGAGAAAGTAGCAATTATTTCTACTTGAAAAGAACAAATCCAGAAGAATTTCACAGCCACCTGCCCAACTCTCCACGCTCCTGTTACTTTACCAGTAACATTATTATTTACTGCAATTAGGCCAGCTCATTTTTAAAGAGAAATAAAATATCAAAGATGACTGTAACTATTGTTGGGTGCTCAAAGTCAAGGCATGCCGACCTTCACGTGGCTGACTCACTGGAAACCAGTCAGAAGCTCCCAGGCACCCTCCGCCAGGACAGTCCCTTACTTTACAGCTCACAGCCATCGCCATTAAAGAATAAACCTACAAGATTCATGTGACATCGTAACAAAAGAAAAGCCACTGTGAAGTCTAGCAGGTTAGGTCACTGCTGGGCTCGCCCCAGGGGCCCAGTAAACATCTCGCCAAGCAAAGCTACCTGGCCATGACACAACAATCTCGTGTTCCACGGGTCTCAGAAGGAAGAGTGAGGAACTATGTTCCTGGGTTCAGAGAGGGCCAACATGGCCGAGTGCGGCACCTTCTTGCACTCACCTGATTGGCTGCCATCGGGGAATTATTCTTAACCCATTCCTCCACAATCTTCACCACAGCTCGGAGGATCTTGGCATCTGGGGACTTCTCTATGAGGGACGTCAGGATGGTCTGGATGAAGTTCTTCCGCATCTCCATGCTCATCACCGCCAGACGAGTCTTCACGAGGTCCAGGCTCAGCATCACCAGCTCGCTTGCTCCAGCTGCAGAGCAAACACACGTATGCACTCAGTCCACAGATGCACTCAGTCCACAGATGCTTTCATGCTAACGCCTTTCTCCAGGAACTGGCATGCTGGGATTTGACCCAATCCCACTTCTTCATGGCTGCACCTTGCAAAGTGCCCTCTAGCAGCCTCAGCCACAAGAAAGGGGGATGACAAGAGCTGATGTCCTAGAGGACACCCGGTCTCTCCACAGCCTACCTGAAGCTACGAGGCACTTGGGTCCCGGGGAAACCCTCAACAGCCATGGGAAACATAGCGCCCTGCTGCCCCCTAACCCTCCTGTCAGTAGGAGCCTTGGCTCTGTTCTGCTTCTCACCCTTACAATTTTTTAAACTGAATTTTTTGGCCTGAGCCGTGTTTTGACTTTCAACCTCTGTCACAAAAGCAAATCAACAGAACTTCAATTAACCCATGTTCACAGCAATGTCCAAACACAGAGCGCACAATAACGAGATGACCCACAAAGTCATCTGTGGATGCAGAAAGAACGCCCGCCCCGGGCTGTCACCTGCGGTTGCTTCGGTGCTCCCGGATGCTGCCTGTGGGTTCAGATGCTCTCGGACCATCTTCTGTAGGGAGCGCATGAAGACGGAGATGAGCCTGTCGATGTAGCTCGGGTTGTTGCAGCAGGCCGACTTGAGGATCATAAGTGTCCCTGCAGGCAGGGAGAGCAGTCGTTTGCAAAGAAATAGCAACCGTGTGTGTGCTGCAGACACAGTCAGTGTGGGATGACACAACGTCTAAGTGTCGGCCAAGAGCTGTCTTTCACTAGGGATGTCTCCACCATCTCGAGCCTGACAGAACATGAACTCTCTTCCTGGGTCACATGACAGGCCCATCAGAGGGAGTGGCCATGTGTATGTGCCAGCATCTCAGGTGTGGACAACGCAGGCTGCTGCCCTTGCTAAAAAGCCTGTGTGTGCACAGCAGCCATGGCTCCACAGCCAGCCCGATTCTAACCCAGGTAACTGATCCTCGATGAAAATGAGATGCACCCTGCTGTGCTCTCTAACAGTGACAGAGCAGAGTCCACCAGACAGGAGGGCCCTGGCACAGCCAGCTCCCATGGAACCCCTCACTGTGTGCTACCCTAGTCTGCTGTTACCTACAGAGGAAGAACACGGGGCCCAGAGAGGTCAGCTCTTGTCTGGGCACCTTGGAGAACGAACACACAGAGATGTTCCTTTATCCTGTGATGGGAGCCAAACAACCAAGATGGCCCCCTTGACATCACAAAAGTCAATCGGCTGGTCTAGAGCAGCCAGACGTGAACAGGGTGACAGACCAATTAAACCAAACACACCCGGGTCCTGAATTGCAGTGAGCAAACAGACAGTTTTAGAAAGCAAGGAGTTTTTGTGAAACTAGTAACTAAAATTATTCAGAATACAAGTTCAGACTGCAGCATTTTTCATAACCAGGGTGATTTACATATGTTCTTATGTATAGAAAACAATATATAGGCACTGAGAGTTCAATAGTCTTCAGGTAGAAGACCTGGCTTGGTTCCCAGAACCACTGCTGCACCACTGTCCGACTCTGGGGGAGTCTCGATGCCTCTGGCCTCCGTGGGCACCCTGTGCTCACATGCACACACACAACCTATCAAACATTTAGCCAGGTAGTGGTGGTGCACGCTTTTCATCCCAGCACTCAGGAGGCAGAGGCCAGCCTGGCCTACAGAGCAAGCTCCAGGACAGCCAAGGCTACACAGAGAAACCCTGTCTTGGAAAAAACAAAGCAAAACAACAAAAGCCCACTTAAGTAAAAACAGAAAACGATATACACCAACCTATTAGTGTTCATTACGAGAGGCTTATAAGTAACTGTCATTCAGTTTAAAATGATTTCCCAAGTTTAACACAAGAACGTAATATGGAAGGGAAAAAAAAATATGGAACCAACCCAATTCTGAGCCTAAATGTGACTAGTGTGGCAAGGGGCACAGAGTGTCTTCTAACTTGAACTTCAGGGTATCTGGGGCAGTTATCCAGCTGCCTGATCGTCTAGTGACCTTTGAGTGGCCATGACCCAAGGACAGCAATTCCCCAACCAGTGCAAGGCAACTCTCTTCAAACTAAGTCTGCACTGGGGCTGAACAAAAGACTCGGAATTCTTTCTGGACAAGTGATGGACAGAACACTAAACTCTGAGAAAAGAGCCCATCAACCTGAAGACCCTGGCAGGCTGTCCAGTGAGAAGGAACCACAGCCCAAGCGAGCCACTTCTGGGAAACCACACATGTGCTCACCGAAGAGCTGGGAGGGGTTGGCGCTGGTGGCCTTCTCGTAGTTAGTGAGGCCTTCGTAGATGACCTTCCCCACAGCTGCATAGAGGCACTCCAGCTCTTCATACTTGGAGGCCACGCTCGAAGTGCCTGAAACACAAGCAGGGCAGGCAACTAGGGTTAGCGCGTGAAGCTAGACACGTAGCACAGAGCATTTCCTTCAGTCACATGACAGGTGCACACCACCCCTTGATTGACTGTTTGACTCCACTAAGGGCAACTCTCATCTTGAGAGCTCTAAGTATACTTAATCAGAACATGAACCATTTCACGTTGTTTGTTATGGTACTGCAACCTAACTTCCTCTAAATACCTGAAAGGACAAGTCGTCCGGCAAATGAAGAAATGAATTTCAAAACAGACACAAAACAATGCAGTACCATTAAGTTTTCAAGTCAAATAACGTTTTAAAAGAGAGACTGGTTATGGTGGTGAATGTCTTTAATCCCAGGCAGGCAGATGTCTGAGAGTTTAGGATCAGCCTGAGTTACATATGGAGACCCTGTCTCAAAAACAAAGCCAAGGAATAATGTTGTGGGGAAAACAACTCCGGACTACAGGCTGAATGACCTCAGGGAGCAGTCAGTCCCTGGGCCTACCTGTCTCTGGCAAAGGAGGGGTAGGGGAGGCCACTCACTCGGCTCTGTAGGGAAAATGCTCATCAGTCGGGAGAGGAGGCTGTGCACAGCTCGCAGCACTTTGGTGTTGCCACAGGTCATGCAGGCTGCAATGCCCCGCTGTAGGGGCTTGAAGCTACTGAGGATGGCCGGAGACTGCAGCACAGTTAGCAAGAAGTTCAGTACTTCCAATCCCGTGCAGATATTCCCATAGTTCACCTGGTTAGGCTGCTCCTGGACAGGGAAAACAGGCCACTCTCAGGTGAGCTAAGTAGAGACGCAGTCCAAAGAGTTTCAAAATCAGATGCCATCAAGTATTCAGAATACAGTACAGCTGTCTGATCGCATGGCCACCACAACCATGTACAACCTTTATAAGACTGAGCTAACCCCGTAAAAAGGTCATTAAGACTTTTATGTCCGACACTAAATACCACTTAAATCACTAAAATTTGGACAAAAAAAAAGGAAAGGTATTATAATGTAGAATGCCTCTCCTGGTCTACTTAAAATACAAAAATCCATACCAAAAAGATGTTTTTCAATCTGCATCATTTAATCAATATACCAAATGATGACATCATTAAAATAAAAACTGTACGAAGCATAGACACAGCTTCTAGAAATGTCAGTTCCTGTGGTTTACACACATTATGTATAGCTGGCATGAGGTCAGGTCCCAGCGGTTACGCATGGTAGCAATTGTGTACATACATGGTGAGCTAAACAGCTAGCCACCTGGTAGGAAAGCTAGTCACGTTTTCAAAAGGGCAATGAGGAAAAGGGACAACCAGCAAAAAAACCAAAAAACCAAAAAAACAAACCAGACTTTTGGTTTACAGCATAAGCCCCCCTCCCCTCCAGCTCTGCCACCCCTCACTCCTACCCCGCAGCCTTTTAAGCCTCCGAGAATGGATTCTTTGAGGTCTTTTTTTTTTTTTTTTTTTTTAAAGATTTATTTATTTATTATATATAAGTACACTGTAGCTGTCTTCAGATACACCAGAAGAGGGCATCAGATCTCTTTACAGATGGTTGTGAGCCACCATGTGGTTGCTGGGAATTGAACTCATGACCTCTGGAAGAGCAGTCGGGTGCTCTTAACCGCTGAGCCATCTCTCCAGCCCCTCTTTGAGGTCTTAAACAGCAGATATCTACACCATTCTTTTGAAGGCCGAGTATAAGCTCTCACACTCCATCAACAACTAGACAGGGGGAAACCTGGGATGGCAATGACAAGAGACCAGGCTTTTGCTGCCACCAGAAACCCAAGGACAAAGGTTTTCAGGTAAACACCGCACAGAAACAACCAGGAATGGCACCAAGCACACATCACCTACTTGCCCTGGACCACTAAAACACTGCTTTACAAACCCTAACTCATTGTGAAGAGTGATTACACCAGTCCATCACAACCGCTATACCAAGCCAGCTAGGTCAATGGAAGAAAGAAATGCATTCGAGCGAAGACAGACACAGGTGACCTAGTCTAAGCTCTCCAGGCTGAGAACTCAAAGGTCAAAGTCAAGGTCAGCCAGAAGAGGGAATGGAAGGGGCCACAGGGTGGGCACAGGGGTGCGAAGCTCGGCTTTGAGAATCAGGCCCAGAGGAGACGCACACTTCTTGTCCACCCCAGAGCCAGGTGACATCATCAACAAACAGCCCCACACACCTACCACAGTCATCAGCAGCTTGTCAAACCACTGCAGTTTGAGCTCCGACTTGCACCACATATCTGGCCGTAGAGCGGTCTTGAGGAGATTCACACAGCGTCGAGAAAGCACCTCTCCAGGGGACCCTGCTGTGTTGGTGTTGTCATTCACCTGCAACACCAGTCAGGCAGTCACCCCACCATTCTGCCTCTCAGGCATCCTCCCAACGCCAGGTCTCTTCACCTATACACTCCCCTGCAGCAGGTAGGTGTATGTGGTAGCTGAGAACAGGGCCTGCTTCCTGGGGAGGGATACCTGCACAAAGACCCCTACACGAGACCGCCATGCACCACAAGGAAACACGGGATCTTCTGATTAAGCAGCTCAAAGGATTCTTTGAAAAGCCTTAGCAATCTTCAGTAATGCACAAAACAATGTTTTGTTTGACAGCTTTAAGGACTGAAGAATCCACCCCGAATTAAAAAGGAAAATGAATTTTTTGAGATTTACTTTTATTTAATATGTCTGGGCATGTATGTCAATCTATGCCATGTATGCGGCCTGGTGCCTGCAAAGGCTAGAAGAGGCGGTTAAATTCTCTAAACAGAGCTACAGATGGTGTGAGCTACAATTCAGGAGCTGGGAATCGAACCCAGGTCCCACGGTGTAGACAGTGCTCCTAACTGTTGAGCCATCTCTACAGTACCTCCCTCCAGAAACTTTTTTCAATTTATCTTGGGTTTTGGAAAACAAAAATGCCAGGTTTCAGAGATGGATGCCCAGCAACTCTGTGAGATCATATATATAACAATGATTAATGCGCTCAGGCTATACGCGCCATTACAGTAAGCGCCATTACAGTAAGCACACAAGTAAAGGCCGGCTGCACGGATCCCTGCAGCCTGCTCAACTCAATGCCTACAATGAGCTACAGCATCTCCAACCTGGCACACAGAAAACAAGGAGCGGACTAGAGGCCCAGAGGCCTTCTCTACACCACAATGTGCACATCATGAAGACTGGGCCGCCAGTGAGGGGATGTGTTGCTGAGTCTAACAACCTGAGCTCCCATGTGATGGTAAGAGACTCCCACAAGTTGTCCTGTGACTTCTGTATGACATATTAAACAGATGTCATTATTTCATTAACAATGAGAGGATAAACTAGGGGGCAGAAATGCCTATGAATAAAAAGACACAGGTCCGGGGTTGGGATTTAGCTCAGTGGTAGAGCGCTTGCCTAGCAAGCACAAGGTCCTGGGTTCAGTCCTCAACTCGGGGGTGGGGGTGGGGATGGGGGTGGGGGTGGGGGACCAGGCAGCCAAGTGTGGTGGCACACACCTTAATCCCAGCACTCAGGAGCTTCAAGCAGGACTTGAAACTAGAGGCCAGCCAGAGCTACACAACAAGTTCCAGAAACATAAGCCAGGCACAATATCAGCACCATCTGGCATATGGTAGACTTGTTCTCAGGCCCGGTCACGACACCATGCTGCAGGCTCACTAGACAGTTTTGTTAGGCATTCTCATACCTGGCAAGCCACTCGAATGAGGAAGTTCACCACGGTGTCTGTATGCTGCTTGTCAATGGGTTTGGCAAGAAGAGAGTCAGCTCCTGGCAGTGACTGGCTCCTCCCAAACACCTAGGAAAGGATGGTCCCTTAAAGTGGGAAGGGAAGGCACAACAAGCATCTCCGATGGGGACTCATCCTGACCTGACAGCTGATAAGGGCTGTCACCTCCAGGCTATGGGCATGAAGAACTCCCAGGTCAGGGACCCCTGCCTTGTGATCCCTGACAGAGCTGGAGGGCACATGACGTAATGCACAAACTAGCAGTAGGAGTGACACCGTATGTGACAAGGAGGGAACATGACAAGGAGCTTCTGCACTTCATGGAGGCCTGGGTCGGGGAAGGGGAAGGAGTTGTGAGCTACCAGCAGGCTCTGGCCAGGACAGCAAGGCAGTCTGACTTCAGGGCTAACTTCAAGTGATCAAAACACTTATAAGGTAGGTATAAAAGCAGAGGTCTGACGACCTTCACCTTGCTTCCTCTGACTTAAGGTGGGAAGGAAAGGCTTTTGGTATTCTGCTCTATGAGAGGCATTATCAGCAGTGACAGACACGGAAGCAGCCGTAGGGAGGGGAGGGAGCTGCAGAAACTAATCTGTGGTGTAGGTGATGGATGCTGGGGAGAAGGAAAAAGAAAAAGCAGAGATGGGTCAAGGTTTCCACTTGGAGTCCTGGGCACTGGTGGGGACATCTAAACAGGCAGGTCAGCAAGAGTTGGACAAGAATCTTGAAGTGGTTATCAGCCAAACTGGTGCCCACAAGCCCCGATGTCAGCCAAGAACAGAGCTCAAGACTCCCAGGCCCACCATTCTAACCAAAAGTGAAGAGACAGTGCCCAAGACCCTCGAGGAGGCCGCTCCTCGACCAGACAGTTGTCTTCTCAAAAACCAAGAGAGTGGACACACATTCTCAACCTTCTTAGTCCTTTTTGCTTGTTTCCCTTCTTTCTTTCTTTTGCTATGAACGGGGCCCAGGGCCTTACGCATGCTGGGCAGGTCCTCTGTCGGCCACACCTCCAGCCCCTTTGCTGCGGGATTCTAGGCAGACGCTCTACAGCTGAGCTGACCCTAACCTCTCACTGCTAGAGTCTATGTAGGCACCACATTACTGGGCCACATTCTCAGCCCCTTGCTGGCAGGCTAGGCTCCTGTGCTACCCCCCAGCTTCCTCTTTTGATATTTTCTGTAAATAACTAGCAGCCCCTGATGGTACTGAGCCAGTGAAGAGGAATGACAGGAAGTGCAAAGACTTCCAGTGGGTGCCGGGCCCTGGAGCTGGTCTCAGTTCCCAGCTAACTCTAAAGAGCACTCAGAGTTCATGGACTACATGCAGAGTCCCAGGAGAGAGCAGGACACATAAGGAAACACAAGTCCTTACTGCGCTGATGGCTCCGGTGGCCGCCCTGAAGCGTTTCACCTCCTGCGCAGAGTCTACAGACAGGCCCCTCTTAATGGACACCGAGTTGACGCCCTCTCCACCAGAATTTGGGTCCATGTCAGAATCCGGCTTGAAAAACACAGACACACCCGGTTTTACTGAGTGGTTCCCAGGAGTAAGGAACCCCATGAGAGAGGGCAGCTAAGGCTGACAGTCCTACCTGCTGGTCCTTGATCCTCTGCAGTTCCCACTTGATGACAACCTCGGAGAGGTCCACAGCCAGCCTCCTCTGCTCAATGGTGACACTGGGTGTGAAGCCCAGCCTCTGCATGGCACTGACCATGTGCTGTACCAAGTGGTGCCGCACCGGGTAGTACACCTGCAGACACAGGACCAGCATCACATCAGCTCTGACTGAACGTAGGAGGAGCAGGGCTTGAAGCCAGCACCCGAGGCTGCACAGACACACATCTGCTGTCGCTTTACACACCTTAAAGTGCTGCACTATGAGGTGAAGAATGTGCACCAGCTGTGGGACTGTATGCCCCTCCTCCACGATGATCTTCCTAGTCCAGTGGGTCAGCATCTGGTGTCCATCCTCCATGCGGGCCGGCACCGCTGGGGTCAAAATGGCCATTGCTTGTCTCACAATCGCTCGGGCTTCCATCGCGTGAGCCTTGAGAAGACTGTGGAAAACCTAGAAAAAGAAATGCAAGTCTCGGGGCTGGGGATTTAGCTCAGTGGTAGAGCGCTTACCTAGGAAGCGCAAGGCCCTGGGTTCGGTCCCCAGCTCCGAAAAAAAGAACCCCCCCCAAAAAAAAAGAAATGCAAGTCTCAGGGGAATCTGATGCCCTCTTCTGTTCCCCGTGTACAGTGCACACATAGCATCTATGTGTATGCATGTTATGTACATACATACACAGACACACGCTATACATACATACACCATGCAAACCAAATCATATATATCTTCAAAGCTGTTTCACAGGGTCAGAATTAGAAGCCCACACAAGCTTGCCAAGCCGGGTTTAACCCCTAGAGCCCACATAAAGATAAAGGAATCAACTCCCTCTAGCACCTGTGCTGTGGGTGTGAGCGCCCAGCCAGACATCTCCCTTCTCCTCTCCCCAGCACACACAGAAACAACAGAGGAAAATGAACAACTCACAGTGGGGACCGAGACCCAGGCTGTAATGGAGCGTGTGGCAGAGCAGCACCTCAGGAGGATAATCCCCACAGGGGGATCTTTAACACCCCCTCAGGCTTCAGTATAAAGATCACAAATGAGGCCTTTCTCTCAGTGTAATAAACACACCAGCAAGGGTGCTGCCCGGCTGTAAGCACACGGGTGATGCTCAGCAGTCCATCCTACCACCTTCAAACCCACAGCTCTTCTCTCAAACCAAAACTCTATCCCTGCCCAATACTGGCTTCCACTTTAGGGGCTGAAGCAGGGGGATCGCTCCAAGTTCCAGGACAGCTTGGGCTGGAGTCAGAACCTAGCTCATGAGCTCCCTGACTGTCCTGCTGAACCCTTGTCATCCTCGATCATTTCTCTATGACTATTCATCGGGAGGACATAATGGCGATTATTTCTTACAGATCTCTAAGGCAGGCATGGGTCCTCCCACTGTTTTAAGGCTTTGAGGAAGGACGGAAAGAGGTGGGTGGGGCTGTCCAGAGAGCAAGGAATACCCATGGAGGACCGAGCCCCAGGAGGCACCTGCAGGACGATTTTCTTGTGGATGGCGAACTTGGCGATGATGTGCGCCAGCAGCAGGTGCCCGCTGTACTTGCAGGCCGGGTCCACGCAGGCCTTGGAGAGCAGACAGGGCCACGCAAAGGTCATGAGACGGCGCAGCTTGCTGTTGCGGTTCTTGTTGTTGTCGTGGATGTGGTGGGGGGCATGCTCCACCAGCAGCGTGGCGTACTGCAGGAGGTAGATGCGCAGGGAGTCTAGCATGTCAGCTTGTTTCTCAGGGTCCAGGACCTAAGGAAGGAGAGACGCAGGATCTTTATCAGGATTCTTAAAAATAACCCTGACAAACACTCTTTGGAGGCTGCAGAGACGACTCAGTGGCTAAAGACACTTGCTGCCAAGGCTCAACACCCTGGGTTCGACTGCCATGAACTGCATGGTAGAAGGACTCCCTCGAGTTGTCCTCTGACAGACACACACAGGGTGGGGGAGCCCCATGGAAAATCCTACTCCCACAAACCCCTGCCACAGGCATACACATCCACCCATCTGAAGTGCTCCTGGGGACAGCACCTTGGTTATAAACACACTGGTGATGCTCTCCGGGTTGTCTCCCTCTGGATTAGGAGGTCCTAAGAGCTGCTCTCCTTCCCCCTTCTCAAAGCTGTACAAGAAAGCAGGATTCAGGATGTGCTGCAGAACCTGGGGAAAGAGCACACGAAGCAGAACAGAGCTGTGCAAAAGTAACTAAGTCAGTCAGTCAGTCAGTCTGGGGGGCTGGGGGTCAGGCAGAAGCACAAGGCCTGCACCACCCAGGTAAGACTTGACTAAGAGAGCAACTGCTCATCTTGACTTCCACCCAAATGGCAACTGCCAACGGCAGCTACGAACTTCAGGAAGAGGGTGCCAACTTCGGCTTGGCTCTCTCCCCCATTCTGACAGTTGGGCCCATTACATAGGCATCTGGAGAGATGGGGCTCATCAGGAGTAACGGCCCAGTTCCCTGTACAGACCCAGTACCTGCTGTCGCCTCCTGGTACCAGTGGGACCCACCTTTGCTTTCAGTTCATCTCCAAAGTTGGGGTCGTTGAACTCTACGAAGCGGAAGAAGAGTGCCCGCTTCTGAGCAATGCTGTAGTTTTTGGGGATCTCTTCTTCCATATACTCCTTCAAGAAGGTCATGTTGCACAGGAAGCGACCAGTGAAGGCTCGGAGTAGCTGGAAGAGCAGCTCTATGTCGCCATAGTTCCTCCTGAAGAGCCGGGACAAGGAAGGTGAGCTTAAGGCCAATTCTGTCACTGCACAGCATCCAGATTTGTGCCTTTCCCCTTTCTTTCCCATTTCTCAATGTGTGTCATACACATACGCAGCGTGACTTTGCATGTGTGTGAGAGGCCCAAAACTGGAATCGCCTCAGACTGCATTTCCACTTTATTAACGGAGACAATCGAACCCAGAACTCACTGATAAGGGACAGTCTTGTTAGCCAGCTTGCCCTGGGGAACCCCATTTTTGCCTTCAAAGTCTGGAAACACAGGCAGGCTGCTATTTCTGTGGGTTTCTGGGGATCCTAACTCAGGTACTCATGGGTGCAAAGCACTGAATCACTTCCTGAGACCCCTAATTCACATTTTAATGATGTGAGCTACCATCCACCCTTTGTACAAATACACAAGGACCCAAAGATCGGGCACCTCAGGGACAAGCCCACAACCTAGGTTTTGGAAAGAGGAAGCACATGCACCCACTTGCAATAGTTCAGCAGACAGAAGGCCAGAAGCTTGGGCTCCTTCCAGTTGGTGGCGGCCATGTTCTCTTTGCGGTGTCTTTCTTGAAAGGTCTCGCTTACCCACACTCGCCTCAACTGGCTCACTAGAGAGTGCTGATTAGCCAGCCACGCATCATCGTTTTTAACTATGATGCTTATGATCTGTGAGAAAGGAGGCAAGCATCAGGGATCTCAGCTCAGCCTGACCAGAGGGGCTTTGGGTTCACTGAAGATGTGCTACCTTGATGGCCTGGAACTGGAGGTCCAGGCGCATGTTACTGGTACTGGGTGAGCCGGGGCGAACTGCTGTCTGTGCACCGCCAGGCAGCAGCAGAGTGATGAACCTGTTGGGGTTTGCTGCCAACACATCCCTCAGAGGTCTGGCATCTTTGTGTTTTAAGAAACTCTGAAAGCAAAAGAATGAAGAAAGCTGCTTAGATCAGGTCAAAACTTGCCAGGTGGGATGACACACTTCTAAAGTTCCTGGCCATCTCTTCAAGAAAGCAAACAAAAGCAATAAAAATAAAAAACACAACAGCAAGCGCCTTTCTGGATGAACTGTTGCTGCTGGGAATGGTAGGCTCAACTAGAATCCCAAAACTCAGGAGGCAGAGAACGGCCTGTCCCAGGCCAGCCAGGCCTACAGAGAGCTCCCCCTCAAAAAAGTTAAAAAATAAAGACGTGGGGTTGGGGATTTAGCTCAGTGGTAGAGCGCTTGCCTAGGAAGCGCAAGGCCCTGGGTTCGGTCCCCAGCTCCGAAAATAAATAAATAAATAAAGACGCTGGGCTGAAGAGATGGCACAGCAGGTAAAAGCACTGATGCTCTTCCAGAGGTTCAGAGTTCAAATCCCAGAACCTAAAGGGTGGCTGACCCCCACCTATAACTGTAGTCTCAAAGATCCAAGGCCTCCTCTAGTGTGCAGACCAAACTCCCATATTCGTAAGATGCATAAACCAAGACCAGTAAGTCAGCTCAGTGGGTAGAGACGCTGCCAGTGAGCCTGACTCCTGGGACCCATGCAGAGGATGGAAACACCCGGTTCTTGAGCACTGCCTTTTGACTTCTGTATGTGCACTGTGGCGTGTGTACACCGCACACATAAACAAGCACAGGTCAAGACAAGGATGTTTCCAATGGTAATCCTACTGTTGGCTTGTGAAGAATCCTAGCTGCATCACCTGTTAAAGCCACCGAACCCCCTACCTCCCTCCCGAGCTGGAGGTCTGCACCTGCACACCTGAGAGGCAGGAGTGTGGGTGTGCTACAGGCCGAGCACGCTGGCTGACAGCCCTCGGCAGGCACCAGCCACAGTGGCACAGCACAGCCTCCTACCATGAACATTCGGCTCCACTGGGGGTCATTCAGCGTCGCTTCCATCATGAACAGCTCCACTGTCTGCGAGGGATGCCGCGTCAGGAACTTGATAAGGGGCTCTCTGAATGGACTGCCCGCCTACAAAAAAAGGGGCAGAAATGCAAACCACACCATCCTTCTCAAAGGCCTTTCACAACTGTCACCGTGTACGAATGCCGACCCCTCCAAATGTACCACAAGCAAATCTAATAATACGGATATCCTCACTCTGTCGGCCTTTCTCCCTGAAAGCATTTAGAAGACTGACCCAGCGCTTGGGGTTATGTGCAGGGGACGGCTACGTTTAAGATCAGCCTGAGATGCCAACAAGCTCTGCACGTTCTCTGACCTCCGCATGTGCACTGCAGCATGTGTGTGCCCACGCGACACACGCGGGCAAGGAGAAAAGAACATGCTTTGCAGTAGTTGGCTTCAATTTTCAGAAAGAAACCCCACGCTGAGCACAATGGCAGTCAGACAGTGCTTGCAGCCTTCCTCAGAGAAGCCTCTCCTTATAATCAGTAACAGTGATGCGGATGGAGTTAGGCTGCTCGAGGTGCTGAAATGAGAGTCCTCAGTCCGAAACAGGACCTTTTCTCCACCCGCCACCCGAAGTCCGAGAGAAGACTGCAACAAGGAGCAGAGAAAGGGCCATAGAAACTGGAAGTGGAGAGATGGATGTGGCAGAGTCAGCGCAGTGGGGATCTCGTGGTGGCCGGCTGAGGCTGCCTGTACAGAACCTGTACAAGACTGGCCACCAACAGTCAGTCCCGGATAGAGTTTAGCTCATGGGACCCCACCCCTGTCCACAGGACTATTAGCTACTGATGGGTCCTGGGAGAGGTGGCTGCCATTTTCTTCATGTCTGAAATGACTGGTGAGCCTACCAGGCGTCCCTGGGTCGTCATATGCCCGTGTTCATCACAGAACAGTACAGAAAAGGACCACAGGTATGAGAGGGATGGACAGGAGTGGAGCCCTACCTCAGTCTGGCCCTACCTCAATCAGCATGGCGCGCTCTGTCTTCATTACGACCTCCAACAAAGGTTTGACCAGCGTTTGAGGAGCAGCTGGGATCAGGTGGAAAAGGTTTATAATTGCCGAGCAAATCTTCATTTCCTAATAAAGAAAACCAGAAGCCATAAACAGCTCAGTTAGTTTCGTGAATGGGGGCAAGCAATCACTACAGACCCTGCTACTGTCTAGCTACATTCACAAGGCTGGCCACCGAAGCAGAGTTGACAAGGAAAAGCCACAACTTACCGGACTTACACCACAGTCCTGTGGAACTCACTGTCCTAGTCCTTCAGTTCCTGTCTCTGGGGAACAGGGCTCAGTGTGCCTGGTGTGTTTTCTATGTCTTTGTTTTCAGAACACTGACCCTGTGTCATGTCAGTTACCTAGGCTACCCTCCTCATGGAGGCAGGGACCATCAGTCACACCTGAGATGACAGTGCTCTCACACTACATCATGTGAGCTTTTAAGACTCCAAGTTCTGAGAGCACAGAATCTTTCTGTCCTCAAAACCCAGTCAAGAAGTTCCTCAAGCTCAAATAGCTGTGTGAGTAGTGACTGGGAATGGTGGTAAGAGTTCCTCGATAGGCTGTAGACAAAACTGGCAATGGCTGTGCTGGGTCCTGTTGAGGAGGTGGGGCTCCTGAGCTGTGCACGCAGCTGTGTGCAGCCACTCGGCTCTGGGCTGCTCCGAGGGTCGCGTGTACACACCACTCTCTGGTCAATCCTCCTCCTACTGTTAAGGAGCCTCTCACTGGCTGTGAAGAAGAGCGAGCCCAGAGGTGTCACCCTGCACCGTCTGTCAACTGTGTCTGTGGCTCTTGGGGGTAAAATGGGGATGACAGATCCTGGCCAGCAGGAGCCGGATTCCTGCTCAATATCACCTCAGCCCACTTCACAGTTAAGTTTTCAAGACAGCATATTCTCTCTGAACTTACATTTTAAAAAATGGCAATTTACATTATACAAGTTTTTCCAAAGCAGAAATACTGAAAAGTTGTTTGCTTTCTTTGCTGGAAGGTGTTATCATCCCCATTTTACAGAGTGAGACCTCGGCTAGGCTGTCCAAAGACAGTGCTATATCCCTATCAGTGTGTGGGGGTATTCCTGAGAGCTTGTGTGTGTGTTTGTGTCCGTCTGTATCTGTGTGTGTCCATCTGGCAGACAGGCTCTGTCTGGTGTGAGGGAAGTGTCAGGTCAGCATGACAGACAGTGACTCCGAGCGTGTAGCAGGCATGGCTACCCTGTCAGACTTTCTTCTCAGGAGGCCTTGGAGGCTTGGGCTAGTCATGACTGCTAGGACAGGGGAGTCAGCCCAGCCTTAGCTAGCACTGAGAGACTGTAATTCTGACACACAGAAAACACAAGAACTTAGGATCTGGCTTAACCGCCCTAAGAGAGAACATGCGTGGTCCAGACAGTTCACAGCAACAATACTACGACAGCTCTGCCACACACAAGACAGTACAGGTCACCGCACTCGGGCACAAGGCACTCCGTCCACTACAGGATCACAACACAGCTAACAAGTCACGGCAAAACCAGATGCGACAGCAACCCCCGCCTGCAGCTGCACTGCGGCTCTCACCTCTACCCCTTCCACGGCAGGCTGAACCAAAACAAAAGTCACAGCATGAAAAATGGGCACCCGGACGGAAAGGGAAAAAGGTAAGGCAAAGGCAAAGGTGTTCTTCACATTGCAAGTCATAGCTGACTTAGATAAGGTTGCTCTCACCTCAAACTGACAGAATGGAGACAGGGAGCACCTCCCGCACTCTGAAAGGCTCTCCTGAGGATGGGGAGGAAAATCATCTTTTTCTATTGATGTCATTGACAGAAACTTCCCACATACTCAAACACAGGCAGGGTTATTGGGTTAACAAGACAGTACAGGCACAGTAATCAGAAAGCACACGGTAGGTAGACACTCTGCAGCAGAGAGCACGCCTTCCACCCTCGCACGTCAACAGCCCTCGCACGGGGTCTAGTAGACTGAGGCTCTTCCCTGAGTCAGATGTTAAAATCACAGTTTCGGAATTCTTGTGCACAGAGAGAAACAGTAAGGCTTTGTTGTATGCGAACACACTTTAAAAAGACAACTTCTCCGAGTGAGTAATTCGAGATTTTATGTCAAGTGCTGAAACAGTTTTTAAAAGTAATGACAAACTTCTTTCCGAGCTGGTCAGGAGAGAACCAGATAGTGCAGCCTCATTCACCAGGCATGTGAGCCCCAACCGGTAAGGAGCACTTGGCCATTAGTTCAACAACCCCTACCCTAGCTAGCACTGAACTGTCAACCTGAGATCCTAGTGTCTCAACTGGGGACTGCCGCATCTGTCTATCCTGTGGGCATACCTCTCTCTGGAGGGCTTTGATGGGAGAGCCCAGCCTAGCCCACTGTGGGCGGTACCAACTCTAGGCTGTGTAGCTGGCTGAGCATGAGTCTGGGAGTGGGGCGGCAGGCAGCATTCTTCCATGACTTCAAGTCCTCCCTGACTTCCCTCAGCGATGGTCTGTGACCTAGAAACTGAACCACAACCTGCTTCTGGTCAGAGTATTTTATCACAGCAACACTACAGAATACTAGAATGCTCCCAGAGGTGGGTTATGCTGTAGAGTCAAGTACTCTGTAAAATTAGCATCATGCACACGTGTATAGGTGTCACACGTGTTTCCGTGTAAGTTCAGTGCCAAAAAGAGACATGGGACTTGCCCCAAGCTCAGTTCCCAGAGAAATTGAATTACGAAGGACCTTTCAGCCAACTATTTACTGTGTATTCACACATGGGGCTTACTGGAGAGCTTAAGGGCTGAACCATGGCCTGGCCCTGGGTGAAAACGATGAAGCCATGGCCGCCCCTCTGCTACGAAAGCCTTAATGCCCGTGGCCTGAGCTTCAGACTCTGCCTGCTCTGCCAGCTGTCCACGTGGGGTGCTCACTGCACAAGGAGACTGTCCCACGCTCGAGGAGTCTGTACCCCTGCCTTCTCAAACCACACCTCCAGTTCACGTTTTACAAAAGCTCACACTGTTGTTCTAATGTAGTAGAAGCCATTCACTTACACATTTAGACTTCTGGCTTCTGTTCTTAGTGCCTTCATTTACTGGACACAGGCCCATGCCAAGGAACATCGGGGAGGTCAGAAGACAACTTTCAAGGCCTTAGTCCTCCTTCCACTATTTAGATCCCAGGACCGGATTCAGGTTGTTAGGCTCAGTGAGGAGAGCCTTTAACCAGCTAGGCCTTCTCAGGGGTCCTCTGACTTTTGAGAGTTCATTTAAAAGTTTATTCTAGAACTGACTGTGTGTTTTAATGGTCTAATAACGTTCTTAATGTTTGTGTGGGCATCTAAGAGATGGGATGGGAGCACAAGGCAGAAGGCTGGCCGTGCCATGCTGCCCTGCCCCACCCCCGGGGCTCAGGCTCCATCAGCGCTCTCTCTGAGCTGCTCTCCTCATGACCGTATGTGATTTTTAATATACAAGTAAGAAACCTTCCAATGGTCCTTATGGTGAAGAGGTTTAAACCCTGGCTGACACCTGCTTAGCGGGCCCTTTAGAAGCAGCAGGAACAAGACACAGAAACAAAGCATCTTGAATACAGGATGTCCAAAACAAATGACACAGTAAACAAACAAAAAATTCCAAGTTATGGGGAGGTAAAACATCCAACAAGGTGGTGAGGGGACAAGAGCCAGGCCAGGTGGGACTCCTGAGTTGGGATACCACTATGAAACATCCCACCAGGTTATCAAACTTACAGAAAATACTATAAAAATCAGCACATACAATTTTAAAGTTGTAACAGCAAAAAGCCTGTATTTTTCAAAGAGATAAGAGGCTTTGAAGACAGATATCAGATATGTAAGGAAACTTAGTTATATTAGTTTCACCTAAAATCTGTAAATTTGCTGTGTGTGCTAGTCATTTAATTTTTTAAAAAGATTTTTTTATTTTATGTATGTGAGTACAATGTCACTCTCTTCAGACACACCAGAGGAGGGCATCAGATCCCATTACAGATGGTTGTGAGCCACCATGTGGTTGCTGGGATTTGAACTCAGGACCTCTGGAAGAGCAGTCAGTGCTCTAACCGCTGAGCCATAGCTCTGGCCCTAGTCATTTAAATTTTAGAGAACAGCTGAGGTGCTAGTGACTTCCTAGACAATAGGCATGCTAGTATTTAAGGGATGCTTTCGCAAGTGCTAAAACTTCCTTGGTTTCCCTGGACAATTGTAATCAGTTAGACGCAGAATGCACTGACCAACCAGAGTGAAGACAAGCAATGGGAAGGAGAGCCGTGGGACAGAGGCGCCGCCATGTGAGGAACACAGACGACACGGTGCTTTACAAGACTAGGACAATGGAAATACTGCAGACTTCTGAAATGCTATCAACAGAGAAGTCACATCACAGTGGGCAGAGGGAGCTTGTGAAGAACCACAGAGGACTGTTCAGCTGTAGGAGCAATAATGAAGCACACTGCACGTGAACCACGGCTTCTGGCGTGCATCAGTTAACTGCCAACACCGACCACGCAGCGTGGGCACCTCCCCCACACACGCCAGCCACTCACATTTCCGTCACTCCTCTGGCCCCCTTTGTGGGTGATGACCACCACTTCCATCCACTTGCGCAGATGTTGCTGTTGGAGAAAAAAAAAAAAAATCAACATATCCTCAGACGTGACTCCATGAGACACTGCCCTGCAGCAGAAATCTGCAGTCTTTTCATTTCCTTTGTATTTGTAACCAGAGTCCCCATTACAGTAAAACAGTCTAATCATCCAGCAAGAAACGAGTGGAAGGTGTGGATCCTGCTTCACCCGCAGACATCAAGGTTTATTCTTAATAAACACTTGAGGTGTGAGGCACCACAGTACCAGGCCCAGCATTTTCCTTCTGTTCCCACCACTGTACTCTGGGCACTGAGCAAACTGCAGTGGAAGCCCAGAGGTGAACAGAGACTCTGTCAGGGTCAGAAGCCTGGCCCAGAGGGGAGTCAGAGTGAAGCACAAGGAGCATGCGATGCATAAGAGTATTTATGAGAAGTGGTGGATGGATGGGGTGAGACGCTCTGGCAGAGACTGGGGTGCAATAAAGGACTAGAAGGAGAAGGGGCAGTATGCTCTAGGAAAGAGAGGGCTAAGGGCACTGGCAGCTACCATGGCTGGACCCAGGGGAGTGGGCTGACAAGACACACACTGATTCCTGCTAGTCAGAGGCTGGGAGATGGCTCCATGTGGGCATCTAATTCGGTGCCATGAGCCCAGTGCATGCAGACGCCTCTGAGCAAGAAAATGACAGTAGCTGCAATGTGCTGTACATTCCTTTGAAAAACCAGTCCCATGTCCTGTGGTAAACAAGTAACGCCTGGATGGACACACAGGCTGCCTTGTGGGGAGGAAACTCAGTACTTTTACACCTTTTGAATTTTCTGTTTATTTTTTTGAGTCAGGTCACTGGGTAGCCCTGGCTGGCCTGAACTCTATGTAGACCAGCCTGGCCCCAAGTTCACAGCACTCCACCTGTCTCTGTCTCCCAAGAGGGGAGTGTACCAACATACCCACCCACATTGGAACTGAACAGTATGCATGCTGGTTACTTCTATAAGCCGTTTCATTTGTCCAGTGCATTGTGGGTAGGTTTAAACCCACTTAGCTTACCATCATCTGATCACAAAACTTATCATTGAAGGAATTTGGAAAGAGGCGAGTAACAGAGGTTAGCCGATTCACGACATTCAGCGTTAAGCTCCGGTAGTCTCCCAGCATCATCAGCAAAGGCCGCATGTGCGTATGAATCTGATCTACTTCGATGGTGGCACCTTCCAAAAACTAGTAAAAAAGGTAAGTCACACAGAGAAGCAGGGGGCAGACAGTGTAACAGAGTGAAACTCACAATCACTCGCGTGTCAGTTTGCCCTTGGGAAAAGGGAGCATCAGCTTCGGGTTCCCAGAAAGTGCTGATGGGGCTGGAGCGCAGCCCGGCTGTGTTTCAAGACTCAGTAGACAAGGGCAGAGTGGCTACGCTCCATGAGTGACGACCACACAGGCCCAAGGAGCCCGGGTGTGGGACACGAGGCTCACCTTCCTCATGCAGGCCTCCCCGGCCTCCTGCAGCTCACTGTTGGTGGAGTTGAGGGCTTTGAAGAGAGCAGCGATGATTTTCTCCCTGGACTGGGGCAGGTAATTGCAGGCAGCGAGAGCATCTTTGGAGAGAAAAATACATACAATTTTCATTATTCACCCAAAAAAATCCCAATAATATTCCTCTCTAAAGGATCCTACCAATCGCAAACCACTAACCCTCCCTCCCTCCTGTTAGCTGCCTCAAGGAAGACAAAAGAGCTGGGCTTGGTGGCACACATCTTTAGCCTCAGCACTCAGAGGCCAAGGCACTCAGATCTCTTTTGAGTTCAAGGCCAGCCTGGCTCAGAGTGAGTTCCAGGACAGCAAGGGTTTCGTAGAGAAACTATGTTTCAAAAAGCAAAAAGTAGACTGAGTCGGATAGAAATGGCTCTGTGTGGTGGTGAGCAGCTCAGGTCTCAAACCAGAACATCTGATTCAAGAGTCACAGAGCCAGGGGCTGGGGATTTAGCTCAGTGGTAGAGCGCTTGCCTAGCAAGCGCAAGGCCCTGGGTTCGGTCCCCAGCTCCGAAAAAAAGAACCAAAAAAAAAAAAAAGAGTCCCAGAGCCAGTGTTCACTGCGGAGTAAAACCCCACTAAAGATAAACTACCTAAACCCTAACAATGCTGGCACAATCTGACATTCGGCACAGCCCCTGGCTCTACCTTTAAAGACCACGCAGAACTAGACATTTTAGTCTATGGTAAAAGCCCACCACTCCCTCCACATGACCATTCTATGCTCCACGCACTGGCACGCACTTACTTAATGCTGCGATCCGTAAGGGCACGAGCGATGGGAGACTTTTGTAACAGGGCAGCTTGGTCAGAGCTGAATCCTCAGCCTCACACAAATTCAGTAGCTGGCAGAGGAGAAAAAGCAGCTTTTAGTTTATCCCACTTATCCTGGGGGAACAGAAAGATTAAGTGATACACAGCTTCACTCTGTCACAAACACTGCAACAAAACTAATCCAGAAACTCAGCTCAAAGCCTAAAGAATTGAGTCCAATCAACTGACTCCAGCGTCCCCATCCTGTAGTGAAACTCAGTTCAAGCCACTGGGGTGAAAGAAACCCGACATCACACCGGACTGTGACACTGAGTTTCCTGTCGATCCTACACTACAGTGTGCTCCTCTGTCTACAGCTTCCCCACAGATGAACAGACAGACAGGCCACAGCCCATATGGTCCTTGTAACCACTAGTTTTCATTTTAGTCCTTGTGACGACTTTTAATTAGCTTGGAAAATCTCAGTGGGGCATAATGTAGATCGGGTTGGCCTGAGGTGTGTCTGTGGGGATTGCTTGACTTGGTAACTAACGTTCCACCTGCCTTCCCTGCAGTGAGAGGCTCTAACCTGCAACTGTGAGCAGAAAGCTTCCCCTTGAGTGTTTCTTTGCCAGAGTTACTGTCACCATCACATCAGTACAGGAAAGGATAAAGGGAATGCTGGTGGCTGCTGGGACACTCACCAGCTACAGATCCATGCAGTGGCACACAGGCACAGGTGTCCCCGCACGGTGGCATGCAGGCACAGGTGTGTCTAGTACCTAAAACTCTGTGTTCTTTTGTTACTACTTCTTCCTCTTTCTCCCTACTCACACCTGGGAAAACCTGAACAGGCTTCAGCTTTACCATTTCTTTTGAAGACTTACTTATTTTTACTTGTCTATGTGTAGGAGTGTCTATGTGTATGTATATACATGTATGCCTCATGTCCGAGGAGATAGAATAGAGCTGTATCCCCCGAAGGTGAAGTCATAGACAGTTGAGAGTTGCCATGTGACAGTTAGTAAATAAAATCCATTTAAAAGCGGTTGGAAGGTAACCTGCAGATGCTGACCCAGAGCGAGGGGACACTGTGCTCATCACTCTGGGTACCACGTCTCCCAGGAGCATCATGCCGGCTACAACTGGTTATGCTGCAGCTACCCAAGCCTGCTTTGACCTCGGGCACAGGCGAGCAGTCCCCAGCACCCACCCCTCACAGCGCACCTCTGTGTAGAAAACCTTGTGCTCCACCACATTGAGATCCATCGTGAAGAGCCGCGGCTGCAGCGTGGTGCAGAACGTGTTGCCCTCCATCAGGCCGATCTGGGCGTTGGCAGGCTGGTGGCGCAGCAGGTGCTTCTTCGGGGGGACCATGTCCTGAAGGACCTGGAAAAGGCAGGAGGGGGACCCTTGTCAGATGCTCCCTCATCTTCACATTCCACAGTAGCCAAACTGAAAACCGTGACGTGAAGTCATTACAGAGACCTAAACTTCATTATCGGGGAACAGATGACACGTTAGAACTGCACTAGACACTGGTCAGACACACTTGGTCACACTGCAGAGTGACCACACAACACAATACAAGTCACGCACCCAGGAAAGCAGCCTTCTTTCTATTCTCATTGACAGCTGTGGACACAAGCACACAGCGCCTGGCTGTGTCAGAACCCTACCTCTTTATGTGGTTCCATAATTACTGTCACACTTTTTCCGGTGACCTGGGCCAGGACCTGAAGCGAATGCATGGCCTGCTTTCTCACAGTCGAGTTTGGAGAGGTCACTTCACGAACCAAATCGTGGGTCACATGGTGGAAAGACTTCTCCTGAGCCACCACAATCTCTTCTGCTCTCTCCTCATCCTTCAAAGGCGTTGCACATCTCATCAGGAGTTGCTCCAGCGTGGTCTTCGCCATGGCGACTGCCCCATTGGAAACCTGGAGGTAGAGGAAGCCTTAGAAGGAATGCATGATGGGTTGGGGATTTAGCTCAGTGGTAGAGCGCTTGCCTAGCAAGCGCAAGGCCCTGGGTTCGGTCCCCAGCTCCGAAAAAAAAAAAAAAAAAAAAAAAAAAGAAGGAATGCATGATGATGCCACCCACACCTCCAGATTCAGGGAGGAGGGAGCTCATGGCCACTGTGCCAGCTTCAAGGAGAAAGACCACTATATAGCATCCATTCCGCACTTTAGGGTCAAAACTACCTCCTTGTATGTACTTCCTGCTTGTCCTTCATAAAGGTCATCTGGACGTGACCTTGGCCTTAACCACACATCCTGGCAAGCCCACCAGATTCTATCAAGATGAGTCAGATGGTAAAAAATTTCTCTTGATTTGCACATGCGTTCATAAATAACGGTATACCTTGGGATAGCAATATGGCTCAGAAGGTACAAGAGCTTGCAGCCCAGCCGAGCACCCCAATTTGATCCCCACATGGTAGAGAACAAACTCCCACGAGTTGCCCTCTGCCTTCCACACTCAGGATGTGGCAAGTCCCCATCCAACAAAGCATATCAACAAAAACTAGGAAGTAGACAAGCAACATCCCGCCTGTGGGGACCTCTGCAATACCCTGAAACCAGCATTTCCACTCTGAACCTAGAGATAACATAACATGCAGGCGTTAGGAGCTGCCCCTGTACTAAAGATGCTATCGGGAATCCAGGACCAAAGCTCCTTTGCTGGCAGAGTATATGAGGCCAAGCGCTCTGCAGCGGATCAGCTCTTTGCAGTGTCACTACTGAGTGTCCAAGCCACCCATGACCTACCTCTCCAGTCAGGTCCATCATAACAAAGAGCAGAGCTTTGAGGAATGTCTGCTGGTTCTGGAGAACCCACGTGAGTGGAAGCCGCTCCATGAGGAACTTAATGGAGACCACACCGCCCAGTTTGGCATACCAGGCCTGCTCATAGCAGCAGGCACACAGGCGCTCCACAATGTAGGAGAAGAGGGGCAGCTGGCACGCCTGGAGGGAAACGAGCCAAGAGTAAGCCGGTGCTACCTGGCTAGAACAAGTACCTGCAAACTGTACAGACGTCCTTACCCTCTCTTTTGAGCCCAGGATGATGCTTGCCACATCGAATATCACAGCCAGGGCTACCTCCCCAATTTTGCACAGTTCCTTTTCTTCATAAGCCATACAGATAGCTATTGCATCAATGAGGACCAAGGGGTCCATCCCTTTGGACCCATTTTCTTCACTGTGGAACATGGCCGTGCTGGGCTGGCTGCCCACCTGGTAGCAAGGTAGCAAGAATGGACCTGGGAAGCAGGCACATGACAAAGCTGAGGTCATCCATGGGAACACGCATGGCATTAGCTTCACTTCCCCTGGGGTTAAGACTCTGAAGCCATTCCTAATATTCTAGTTACATCTTGTTATTCTGTACATGTGCAGACTGCATGTGGACATGCATATGACACAGTCCACACGCCTCTCCACATATGAAGAGGTCAGAAGACAAACTGCCAGAGTTGGTCTTTCTTGCCCTGTGTGGATCCTAAGACTCGAACTGAGATTTCCAGGCTTCTCTGTAAGCACCCTCAGCTAGCTGAGCTGTCTCCCCAGCCCCAGAACAGTACTTCAAACTAACCTCCATCGAACTGCAGCTACTCCAAAACCAAGTAGTCTAACTCACATTAAGGCCATTTTTTCTGATTATTTCCAAAAATACATTGCATCATTTTCCAATTACTTCCGTTAAAACTCAAAACTAAGGCTGGGCACACAGCTAAGTTAGTAGCATGGATAGCACATTTAGAGCCCAGACGTTGATGATGCCCAGTCCTATCCAGGTAGAAGGAAAGTGAGAAGTTCAAAGCTATACTCGTCTAAAATCAGGTGTTAGGTTCTTCTAAGAGACAAGGTAGATGGCTGTGCAGCTAAAAGCACCAAGCTTTATGACTTGAATTCAATCCAGGGCTCAATAAGAAGACAGAACTGACCCAGGAGTTAACCTCTGAACTCTGCAAGCTCACTGTGGCCCTAACATGTCTGCACTCATATATAAATGCCCATGGCAGTCTTAGTTGTGAGAACTAAGTATCTCTTAAAATGCCCCATCAGCTACGGCCTAAGAACGATGGCTCTTAATGCAACCACTCTGACAGTTACACCCAGAACACACATGGCCACACCACTGCTGGACAGAGCCACTTGAAGGCAGCATCTCTTGGGTCCCCAGCTGGGGACCACACAGAGGTTACCAAGATCAACTTTGAAATGACCACAAACACACACTAGGGAACAACTGGCGTTCAGCTGTCTCACCAGAGTTCACCAGCACCCTGCTGACCACAGGGCTCGGGCTCTGAGGTCAACGGGCAGGGGAGACGCTGCTCGCACTAACTACTGTGGCTTCTGGGAAGAGACATGAATTCTGAGGGTATGCTTTCCAAACTTAGCAGTAGCCGTCAGGGTTACAGACATTTCTACTGTGTTTGATAAAAGCAGGTTTGCAGGGGTGGGGAGCACAAAAAGGGTCTGGGGAACAGCCAGGGGTAACAGCCAGACGCAGGCATGAGAACTGCAATGGAGGTGTCAAGAGCTGGCTGTCGTGGAGTTGGTGGCATGGGCAGCAGGCTGGCCTTGGAAACGATATCAGAGAGGGGAAGATCAGGAACTATCATGCTTCAATGGGAACTTCAGACTTCTGTTGTGATGTGTGGGTGTGGGTATGTATGCACACGGGACCCACAGGACGGAGCTCGGCAGTGCCTTCCGCCACTTTACTGATGAAGGCCATTAAAGCAACAGCTGCTCCGGTCGGCTTTGCTCCCACAAGCCCCAAACTCACCACACTGCTGGGCCACCGCTACCATGGTGTAGTGGCGGATCAAGCTGGCCACAAAGGGCAGGGCACTGGGTCGCAGGTCTTTGATGACTGCAGACATGAATGCCCCAGTCAGAGCCTGTTCAAACGTCTTCCGTGCTGGAGTGTCCTGGGCTTTGTAGCGGTGCGATATGATGACACTGGGAATGGTCTTTTCTGTAAAGCTAGAGACAGAGTCACACTGTCACAGGTCACAAGCTCTCATGCAGTGACCAAAATTCACCTCTGCCCCAACTTCAGCAGCATTCAGTACCAGAGATGGACTTCACTTTCTCAATATTTACAGCCAGTGTTTCAAGAGACAGCGAGGGGCTGGAGAGATAGCTCAGCGGTTAAGAGCACCCGACTGCTCTTCCAGAGGTCATGAGTTCAATTCCCAGCAACCACATGGTGGCTCACAACCATCTGTAAAGAGATCTGGTGTATCTGAAGACAGCTACAGTGTACTCATATATAATAAATAAAATAAATATTAAAAAAAAAAAAAAAAAAGAGACAGCGAGTTATATCCTGCCTGACACACACGCAGGTTGTGGGGTAAACTAGGAAATGGTGGCAGTCAGTGCTCTGCCATTGTTTTCTGAGTTATGTGTCAACGATGCTGTGGTGCCTGAGTGGTCAAAAGCGCTGGCTGCTCTTTTTAAAGGCATTGTTTTCCTTACATGAATCTATGTGCGGTGTGTGCATGCCTGGTTTAGAAGAGGGCAGTGGATCCCCTAGAACTGCAGTCATAAAGACTGCATGTGGATTCAAAGCTGAACCCAGGTCTGCATCAAGAGCAGCAAGTGTTCGCAACCACTGAGCCACTTTTCAGCCAGAGACCCGAGTTCAATTCCCATCATCCACTTCTCAGCTTTCACCCCCCAAACTCTAGTCCTGGGGAATCGATGCCTCTTCTGGCCTCTGAGGGTACCAGGCGTGTTCATGATGCACAGACATGCAAACAGGCAAACACGCATATACAAAAAATAAAAATACTTTTTAAAAGAGAGAAATAAAGGTTGTTTTTCCTGCTGTTATCAAGGTGCATGCCTTGGGCACAGTCACTCCCCAGTCACCACTGTCGCACCTGAGGAAGGCACTGCCAGTGCACGCAATGGATGGCCACACGCTTCCCAGGTGCACAAGGCCCCTCTCCTCTGAGGCCTGAGCCTCACACTCAGGCCCATCTCTGTGTGCTCTGTGATGAGCCTGCCCACGCTTAACTCGGGGAGGCCCTTTGTGAGGATCAGGACGGGAATCAAAGGGAGGCGGAAGCTTCTGAAAGGCTCATCAGAAGTAGAAACCCTGGGGTTGGGGATTTAGCTCAGTGGTAGAGCGCTTGCCTAGCAAGCGCAAGGCCCTGGGTTTGGTCCCCAGCTCCGAAAAAAAAAGAAAAAAGAAAAAAAAAAAAGAAGTAGAAACCCTGTGAAATGGCTGGTTGCAGACACACATTAAAGATGACAGCAAAGAGACCTCAGGGCAAAATGTCTCCCAAGAGTATAGGGAACAAACTTTACATTCTGGACTAAAAGAAGGATGTGTGGCTGGAAGGATGGCTCGGTGGCTAAGAACGTCTGTTATAAAAGACAGGAGGACGTTATATCCGATCTCTAGAACCCACACACAAAGCTAGGTATGGACCCACATGTGCCTATAACAGCAGCACTAGGTGGGAGGGGTGATGCAGCAGGATTACCCAGGTTTGATGATTGCCAGCCTAGACCCCAAAGTCCTCTGGCCTCCCTAAACAAGACAGCCAGTTACATGCATACACAAGCAGGGAAAAATATTGAGCTTTTTTAAAAATACAGTTTAAATTCGTGTGTGTGTGTGTGTGTGTGTGTGTGTGTGTGTGTGTGTGTGTGTGAATAGTGGCAAACACAACTTAATCTCAGCACTGTGGAGGCAGAGACAAGTGGGATCTGTGGATTTGAGGTGAGCCTTGTGTATGTAACAAGTTCCAGGTCTTTCAGGGATACACGTCTCCAAACTAAAGCCAAATTGTAAGAGTTCAATCAATGAGATGAAGTGGGAACGGCATGGGTCGTGACAGGCTGAGACATGGCTCTGTCAGCACAAACTGTCACCTAGCATCTGTGGGCTGGAGGCAGGAAGACCCTGAATTCAAGTAATCCTCAGCTACATACTGAGTTTGGGGCCAGCCTGGGCTACAGGAGACCCTCTCTCTAAACACAAAAAGACAATTTAAAAAGCTGTGCCAAATGTCCTAGCACGATCCTAGACTCTTGATGGCAAGACACACTATGCAGTGGATCCAAGCCCAATTCTTACTATGCATGGCCATGTTCTCTACAACAGTGGTTCCCAACCTTCCCGTGCTGCGACTCTTTAATACAGTTCTTTGTGTTATGGTGACCCCCAACCCTAAAAGTGTTTTCACTGCTACTTCATAACTGTGATTTTGATAACGTTATGAATCGTAATGTAAATATCTGTGTTTTCCAATGGTCTTAAGCGACCCCTGTAGAAGAGTCAGTTGCCCCCCAAGAGTAGTGACCCAGAGGTTGAGAACTAGTGCTCAGGAGGCTTTATGGTATATCTCTGCGTAAGTTACACACTACCCTGGCCATCTGAGAGGACACACGCCTAACAGACTCCTGGGCAGTCACTTATGCTCCTACTTTTTGCAGCGAGCTGCACAAATCCTAGAAAAAAGTCCAAGCATGTACTTAGGGTGTGCCAGCAGCTGGTAGAGCGCGTGCTTGTTGTCCTCCAGGCTCATCATGGCCACCAGGAAGCACCTGATCACCTCCCAAGCCTGCCTCCGGTAGTAGGGCTCTGTGTTGGCACTTTTCAAGCAATCCAGGGCGGTCTCAATGGCCTAGGACAAAAAACACAGTATGTACAGTGCTCGAGCGCGCGCGCGCGCACACACACACACACGCATATACATGCACACAGACACACACACGACTTAGTGCTTCCTGAGGAAACTAAGCAGGGCTTCAGTCTAACAGACAAGCAAGGTTCTGAAAACAGAGTCAGTGAAGAAAGAAGGGGTTGTGTGGCTCCAGGTAAGAATAAGAGTGCACAGCAACTCTGGCTGGAAGGTTTCATTTTTAATGATGGGTCTATAGCTCCAGAGGGTCCAGGTGGCAGGCATCACACATCCATCAAGTCTGGCTCGTGAGCTAGGTGCACACACAGTCTTCCCTTAACCCGAAACCTGAACGGTGGCTTTCTGATGCTTTCACTTTTCTCTCATGAGAAGGTCATCCACCACACATCTGCATGCACACATATGCACCCAGAAAAAGAGGGACAGAGAAACGTTGAGGTACAATACTAACTGGTTGCCAAAGAGCCAGGGAGAGAACAGGAGAGTTAGAATAAAAAATGGGAGAAAGCTAGATCCTGGACACCAGGGATGAGAGAAAACTCTAGATCACTTGAGTTCTCAATGGTCCTGGGAATAAGGCCCAGCAAGATCACAACGGAGCATGAGTTCAGGTGAGCTGGTCTTCAGGAAGGACTCTGCTCTCAAGAGTCTTAAGCTCCTGGATAACACCCTTCCAGTGGCCACACGCATCACGCAAGCCACCTTCCCAACCAAGCAGATTGCCCCGTAGTCCTGTTCTTCCCTCAAAGTTGGCTCACCTGTGTATTTTATATTGAAATCAATCTCTTAGAGCAAAGTAACACCTCCCTGGTAGCTCCCCACCTTACCTTTTCCATTGGAAGCTGGAGAGACGCTTTGCAGTCAGAGAACTCCACAGTAATGCTGGGGCCTTGAACTTCAGTCACAACATAGTGCAGCCTCTGCGACTCCTTCAACATCTTCCGGTTGCTGCCGCCGAACTTCCCCAGCACACGGTAGGCCACGTGGGAGATGCTATCTGCAGGGTTGCGCAGTGTGCGCCACAGAGCCTAAGAGGGGACAGCCATCTTTCACCGAAGGCAAGCGAGGCGGCCGCTTCACACAGCTCATGACCACGATTCCCATTTGTTAGAGAGGACTCTTCCTCCTGCTTCTGCTCCTCAAACATGGTTCCCCCTGGGTTGTCCTCCCCCAGCGAAGTTCTGTCTTTACTAAGCAAACAAACACATTTTGGAGCTCTTTTATATAAAAGGTAGCACAGAATAAAAAGTAAAGGGTTGGGGCTGGAGAGATGGCTCCGCGGAAGAGCATTGGCTGCTCTTTCTCAAAGCTCACACGGTGGCTCAGTACTCTAACTCCAGTCCCCCTCTGGCCTCCTCCGCACCGCACAGATGTGACGTAAATACATAAGTGCAAGCATTCATACTCAAAGAGTTACGTCAATCTTTAAAAATCAGTAAGTAAAAGGCTTCAACACTCGGAGTGAATAGCTGTAATTTTCAGGAGTGAAGTGGACTGAGGTGCCTTACTAAGCATTCCTGCATTTTTTTCTTCAACTTAGAAACATGACACATACATAATTTCATGTATTTTAAGTCTCCGTTTATGGAAGGTAAGGGTACGGTAGGGGTCCCTAACAGCCAGGTTAAAGAAAGACAGAAAAGAGCCACAAAGGCCAAGCAATGTCCTTGAACACAGACCTGACCACATCCCTCCTGCGACTTGCTCAGTAAACCTTCCCCAGGGACAGAGAGGCCTCAGGTCTCTGACAAAATGCTTACCTGAGACCTTGTGACATCCCTACAGTGCCCTCCACACACATCGGTGCCATCTTTAGAAGCCCTCCTTAGAGTTTCATCACACCAATAAAACAATGCTAGCACATGGGCTCAGTACTCCGGAACTAAGGAGGACTAAGCCCAGGATAGACAGAGAAGGTCTGTTAGTCCTGCCTTCTGGGCCAAGGTGCTTTCCCTCCAATCCAGCCTGGAGCCTCTACCATAAAGGGCTGCTGTGACCCTATGCTAGTGAGGAGAACAAGTGCCCAGCCCCCAGTGATCCCCAATCCCATCGAGATCACAGCACAGACAAAGCACAGCGCAATCGAAGATACCTCACGTCTGACTTCTAGTAATAAAAACCGAAGACTTCAAAACAACCTTTGATTATCTGATCTTTCCCTCCTGGGGTAAGTTGGCGCAGGCAAGGTAGCCATCTGCTTCCCCGCAGAGGTGATTCTTCACTATAGTACCGCAAAGCCTCTGTGGGTACAGGAAAGCTCTTCCTGCGAGTCTATGCAGCTCCATGCCATCTGCCTTCACACTGGCTTAGGGACTCTGATGCTTGGGAAAGTTCTCCTAAACTGAGAGGCAACACTGCCACACAGCCGCTCACCACCCACTAGCTCGAAATGTGTGTAACACATCCCAGGCTCAGTAAGCAAGCATGACTGAGTCTGCCAGACTGAGCTCAGTGACTCCTTACGACAAACTAGAGTCATGTGGAGCTGGTGCCCTCTGCTGGTGAGGAGGTGACAGTGCACTTACCTGCATGAGCTCTGCACGCACAGGCTGAATGTGGTCATAGAGGAAATCTGGTTGCAGGTTGTCCACACACAACTCCAAGGTCCTCAGGCCTTGGCTGACCAATGTCTGAGACCCATTGAGGGCAGACACCAAGGGATCCATCAACATGGGCAGATAGGGCAGGAGAGAGCTCAGCCGCACTGGTACCGTGAGACACAGCTCTACAAAGAGGTCCTTCATGTGCTGCTTATGCAGGCCGCTCTGCAACATGTTCAGTCCTGGAAATGGGGGTGGAGGGCACGTCACCTCCCTAAGGCAAGCAACATCACCTGTACAAGCCACAGGCCACTGTTCCCCACTGCTCAACCTACTCACTGCATTCACCATCCTTTCCAGTGACAACACAGGCTGGGGTAGGTAGTTCCTATAGTTACCCTATGCTTGTTTAAGGGTACTTTCTGTGATGTGTCTCAGTTCCAGTTACACAAAGCAAGGCAAAGAGAAAAGAGCAGAGAGGAAATCTGCCTAAGCACATTTAAGTAAGACAAGGATGAGGACTAGACACGAGGCTGAGTCCCCGGCAAGGGCCACCCAAGGCCCTGTGGGAAATGCACACCATGTGTATGGAGGTGACAATGCTATAAACACAAACAGGACTGTTACAGGAGAAGCTCTGCATTGTTTGATAACAGAATATTATTTTCTAACGGGGGGAAGGGGGAGGTGTCCCCAGCACCTACCCACCTCCCATGATTCCTGCCAGGCAGAAAGGACAGGTCCAGCAGTCAGACAGACAGACAGATGCATGGAACACTGCTCTTACCTTGGAGGAGATTTGGAAGGAGAGGCAGAAACTCCTGATACAGGAGGTCATGGCTGCCGCCTCCTATGGAGCGGAAGAGAGCCCGGAGCAGGAGGAAGTAGTTGTAAGGCTCCTTGGCGGTCTGCGCCAGTTCCATGGAGCTGTTCACGATCTTGTGCAGGTGAGGCTGGGAAGAGGGAAGGCAGACAGACCACTGAGCACCCAGGAAGAGCTGCCACGGCCTCTAGTCTGGGCTCACACACACACCCCTGCAACCGAGCAGCACGAAGCAGTTACTTCATCACAGCAAACAAAAGGGTGTAAAGGGGTCTCTGCCACACATCTACGAGACGTGCTCTTAATGTGTCCCCACTTACTACGCAGTTACCTGAATTTTTTTGGTATTTGAAATAGGGGCTCATGTAGCCCAGGCTGGCCTCAAATTTTCTAAGCAGCTGAGGCTCCCTTGATCTACAGCTCCCACCTCCCAAAAGGTAGGCTTACCTGCTAGCATACTAGGCCTTAATTCTGAGTTTTCTACTGTCACCTGGTAGAGTAACATCTGAACTAGTGTTGCATGTGGCCCTTATTTGTGGCATAGCAAACGTAAAGTATTATACACACGTAAAACAGAGCCACTGTAATTTGTCAAAAAAAAGGAAGCATGAGCAGCAACGGAAGCCCCTGAGCCCCGGGGCCCTCAGCGCAGGCCGCATGCTACCTTCAGCATCTGCTCATTCTCAGCTGCAAACAGGGACACTGAGCCGAAGACCAACTTGAACAGTTTGAGGTACAAGTTGGATAGCTCCACATTGGAGCCCATTTCTGGCAGTCGCTCCAGAAGGTACTCCACCAGGATTGTAGCGAACAGGGCAGAAGTAGTAGGATTTGCCAAGAAGGAGTTGGCAACAATCTGTCAAAACAAGAAATGGCAGAATGGGTTGGAGATTCTGCTCCAGGGCAGAGAAAACAGGAGGCTTCCTGGTCCTCAGCTTCCAGAAGTGGGGCATGGGAGTAGGGGAGAAATGCTTTGAAAGAAATACCCGTGACAGAAACATTCCCCTTCCTCAAGGCAGCTATGAAAGGCCAAGGAATGAGTTTCTCAAACAAAACTCACTGGTCACAGACATGCTGAGAAAACAATCACCCCCTGCATCAAACCAGCTCTGTGTGTATGCGTGTGTGTGTGCGCGTTGCGTGTGTGTGTGCGCGCGCGCGTGTGTGCCTCCTACGCGAGCACAGGCATTTGACCTGCCATCCCTGCTCACCACCACCAACTGACAGCCTGCATTTAACACTCATCAGCTCTACTCTTGAACTAACCCAAGGCACCAGAAGGGTTGAAAGTCTTCTCAAACACTGCCCAATATTCCCCTACACAAGACACGTAAAGGCACCTACGACCAAGCCCAAAGACCAGAGTTCAATCCCTAAGCTTTGGATTGAACTATGTGGAAGAGAGAACTCCTACAAACTGGCCTGTGACCACACGCACATGCGCTTTAAATGTGAAGGTTTTATACCTGAAGAGCGTAGTTTTTTGAGATCCTTTCTACCATGTAAGGGACTGTAGTCTGGAAGATCTCCTTGAACGTTAGTGGGTTCATCATGGTGAAGACCCCCGCGAAGTGCTCCAGCACCTCCTTCTCTTCCTTCATCCTCACCGTCTGGCAGTTGGCCACTCGAATGTATGTTTGTCCGTTTCCTGCGATCTGGACCTAGGAGGGGGAACCCCCATGGTGGTTAGAAATGAACACCTTCTATTGAACATGGATTTCTTTACAAAATCACAAGTCAAATACTTCAACGAAGTCAATGACTTCAACAAAGGTTATCCTTCTTTAATTTCTCTGCTCTTGCCTCAATTTTGAAAAAGAAAAACACTAGGTGTTCACACAAGGGGGAAAAAAACCAGTAAGTAACCCTAGAGGCCGGAGAGCAGCTCAGAGGCAAAGGTACATACACGACACCCTCCACTTAGTACTTGCTGGCTACACTGCTTCTGTCGGAGTCTCTGACCACAGTATCAGGAAAGGGAGCAGGCACTAGCTCGCACGAAGCCAAGCCGTGCACACAGACTCAACCCTGCGCATGCACCAGCGCTGTTGGACAGGTCTTCAGACTCCACTGTGGCGGCCATGTCATACCTGATAAATGTCCAAGGCCTGCATGGCGTACTTCACAAGCTTGATATAAATCTGAGTTTCTTTGGGTTGCAGCTGCTTGTTAGGAATAAACTGAGCTTCTAGAAGAGAGAGAATACATTAAAACCTGGCAAATACAAGAGCTAAAGGTGCTGTCAGTCTGAAGAGTGTAAGAGTAGAATTACCACCAGGAGCTTTACACGACGTTATGCCCCACGTGATGGTCTTGACCCCGCAGACCAGGGTTTTCACCAGACTCCGACAATCTGTGACCTGAAACGTCTGCTTATCCTCCTTGTCCTTTTCTCCTTGCTTCTCAAATGGGGGCACGGGGGCGGGGGTTACTGGGGTGGCTGGGGCTGGGGCTGGAGGTGGAGGGGGTGGGGGGGCAGGCACAGGGGCTGGGGAAGGGGCTGGGCCAGGGGCAGCAGGGGCTGTGGGCACCCCAGGCAGTGCAGCTTCTGCAGCTCCCAGCTCAGATTGAGGCTTGCATTTCTTAAAAATGGCGGAGAGCTGGTACCGGGCAATGGTGTGGAACTTGAGGACAAAAACCTGATGGCAAAAGAAATTAGGAGTCAAAAAAGGAGACAAAAGTTAACAGTCAAATATCTGAAACCACCTGAAGCCTAAAGGCTGGGTCTGTAAAGTGCAAGCAAGAGGATCTGCGTGCAGTTCACAGAACCCATACAGAAAAGCCAGGGACGGGGGGCTGGAGAGATGGCTCAGCGGTTAAGAGCACTGACTGCTCTTCCAGAGGTCATGAGTTCAATTCCCAGCAACCACATGGTGGCTCACAACCATCCGTAATGGGATCTGATGCCCTCTTCTGGTGTATCTGAAGACAGCTACAGTGTACTTGTATATGATAAATAAATAAATCTTTAAAAAAAAAAAAAAAAAAAAAGAAAAGCCAGGGACGGATGTGTGTGTTTGTCATCCTAGTTCTGGGGAAGGAGACCCGACAGGGATCCCTGGGGCTGGCCGGCCGGTCACCAGAGTCCACAGGGCCAGAAAGATCATGTCTTTAAAATACAAAATATGTGAAGAGATGGCTCAGCGAGTAAGAGTTCTTATCTCTTCCAGGTGACGACCCACAATCCATTCCCAGTACCCACATGGAATGGCTCACAGCTCCCTGCAAACAGCTCTAGGGAGAGCTAAATCCCCTGGCACACATGAACATACATGCACAACATATACATAAACATAAGTAAAAACAAAACCATAAGGTGGATGGCCCTTGTGGCCCCACACTCATGCATACACAGTCAACTGCTGCTGGTTTCTGAGCTCGGTGAGCAGGATGCAGCTTTGATTCAGAGTGGCTCTCCAGTGCCACGGAACTCCCCACCACACTGACTGGGGTCTCCCAGAGAAGCCTTGACTACTGCTGCCCAGCAGGGAGCTCTTCTAGTCAGCACCGGCAAATACACAGAGCCTACGAAGCTGCTCTGACGCTCAGGGCAGCCCCGCCAGGCAGACTAAAGAGAAACATAGAGGGACAAGCAACTTCCAAGCACAGGCTTTGAACAACTCGGTCTAATTCCCAAAGCCACACTGATCTGGCCTCCTCCTCATTCGCCTCCATTTGACAATGCTTTAGGATAAATCATGGCAGTCAGTACCTCCAGCATCCGCATCAAGACGTCTCTGCCATTGCCGCTCTCCTGCTCACTCTTGGAGCGGATGCAGTCCACCAGGTTCAGCAGGAGCTTGCAGGACATGGTTTGGATGCTACTGGGCAGGGACTCATCATCGATGTTCTTGGCAAAGAGTTGGACGGCAAGGGAAAGGTCGCTGAGGGGCAGGTGCTGACGGACGTGATGCACGAGGTCGGCAAGGGTGCTGTAGGCGAGTGGCCTGCCGGAGGAGATGCGACCAGTGTTCCCCATAGCCACTGCTGCAACTGCAGTGCTAACAGAGGTAAGACCCAGGATGGCCTTAGTCCCCACCCCACCCGTGTTCCTCTCCCAGCTGCTCAACTGAAAGGCCCAGCCTTTCCTAGCATGCTTCACTCCTTACTGTTGTCCACACTGAAAAGCTGACCTTCATGCATGCCACTGAGGTTCCTGCCCTAGTTGGCTTTATTGCTGCCATGGTAAAACCCTGACCAAAAGCAACTTGAAGGAGGGTCTACTTGGCTTACACTCTGGGGTCATAATCTATCACTGCAGGAACTTGGGGAAGGAATTCAAGTGAGAGCTTGAAGCAGTAACAGTGGGAGAACCCTGCCTACAGACTCACACTCACAGCCCAAGACTGCCCACCTAGGGATGGTGCCACCCACAGTGGGCTGGGCTCTCCTGTTAATTAGCAATGAAGAATATACCCTATAGATGTGACCAGAGGCCAATCCGACAATTCTTCATTGAGTTTCCTTCTTGTCAGGTGACTTTCTAGATCAGCTACTGACAGTAGCTTCTTGGCAAGAGTATTTTCTTTTAAG